>NW_004567107.1:65332349-65386406 GCF_000260355.1 Condylura cristata | reverse complement strand
TAAATAAATCTTTAAAATAAAATTATAGTGTGAGGGAATTGGTCCACTAAAAATTGTAAGCTAATTTTTAATTGGTATTCCTTTGTCAACAGCAATAAAAGAGGTAGAATGACACCAAAATAACTGGGGAACTTAAGAAATTTATACAAGATTCTATTAAGATAATTCTAACATAATTTGATAACTTCCTCAGCTTTTCTTCTTTATTTATAAGATAATTTAAGTAACTTTTTTCCTGTGGAATTTTGTATTTTTACAACCTAACTATATAGCCATATAATGCTCCAGAATCTTGTCCAGGCACCACAGAATGTAAAAATAGAAATTCAAACATATTCACCCACGCAAAAACTGGCTATTTGCACTCAGGATAAACAAAACTTACTGCTGCTCTCCTATTTTCTGCTCTCATTTTCTTTTGGAAATCATCACAGGATTTTGCCAAGGACCTCTGAGAACTTCCTGCAATGCCAATGAGAAGGCAGGCTTGCCGCCAGGATGCCAGCAGTTGGTAAGCAAGACTGCAGGGGCCTCAGCCACCATGAGAAGGACATGTGGCGTGAACAATTCAGGTTAGAGCTGCACAATGTTTGATGTATTCTCCCCGATTTCTTATATTTTATCTTTTTCGTAGCTCTTCTTATCTTCTAAGAATTTGAGAACTGGGCCCCCTGCGGGTGGAAGGTAGTAAGTTTCAGCACTATAAAGCTATCCACAGACATTATAGTGTGAATTCAATCCCTGACCAGGGAAGTGACCCACATGGCACAGCAGACCTCTCCTGTCTTACCCAACTGCTCCCCTCAGCAGTGTATTTCAGTCCATCTGCCTGTTCTGCTCCCCACTCTGTCTCTGGTGAATCTTGTCACCATCCCACACCTCTGTGTGTATCTGTATATTTGTATACGAGCTGTTTGGTCATATACAAATCAAGTGCTAAGGTTGTGGCCTGTTGGTTTTGTCTTTTTGTTCTTAATTTTACATCTGTAAACTCCCAAAAAGCAAATCAACTGCGTGCTCCCATGTCCTAGACAGGAACCATAGGTTCATAGGTGTAGTCCCTCCTGGATTTAAAGACAGGAAGATGACCATTCTCCACTGCCCAGATCCAATGACCTTCAACCCCAGGGGTCCTAAAGTGGAGACTGATGAAGCATTAAGTAAGCCTGAATTCAGACTGGGACAGGAGACGCTGCAGGCAACTGGAAAACCTGGAGTTCTACATCTGGCCCACATGGAAAAGAACTGGAATTGGAGCAAGACTTCAGGCAACACCTCAAAGCCAGTATCCTTTCCTTGATCTTCTGTTAATTGCTGCATTTAAGAAAGTGGACACTCTGGGCCCTCCCTGGTGGCGCAGCAGGTTAAAGTACAGCACTAAGAAGCTAAAGCCACTTCAGCATGAGTTCGATCCTGATCCAGGAGGTAACCCACATGGCGCAGCAGACCTCTCCTGACCCACCCGCTGCTCCCCTCAGCAGTGTACTTCATCAGTCAGCCTATTCTGCTCCCCACTCTATCTCTGGTGAACCCTCTCACTGCTCCTACACCTCTGGCCTATACCCTAGATATGTATGAATAAATAAATAAATCTTAAAAAAAAAAAAAAGTGGACACTGTCTGTAGTGATGGGCTCTTCCCTATTGGAGGGGAGGTCTTTTCTTTTCAGGTTAATACACTATCATAGACATAAAATAAGGAGTCATCTGGTACTGGACAGTTTGGAGCTAAAGCCCAGGATGCTTGTGCAAAGCAAAAGGCACAGATATGCCCTCCCACATACACTCCGGCTCCTGATCCACTCAGGTACTGGTACTATTGTAATTGTGAACTGCATTAGAGATGCATGTAGCCAAGAGTGGGCTGGTGGACCAGCTGCTGCTAGAGGATTTGGTGAGCAACAGTATAAAGGGCATCTGGCAATAAAAGGAGAAACAGTGTCTAATATAAAAATAGAGAGAGGCACTGTCAGAACAGCTCTAAAAAGGAGCCAGTCAAGCAAAATTGGGGCACACTGTTCTCTCTTAGACTTAAGGAGCTACATTGCACTGTGGCATGGTTCCAACCTGCTCTTCCTCACCTGTGGAAGGATGTCCAGGAGGATACTATGATGTGACCCTCAGTTTCAGGACATTTGCTCCCCCAATTTCTTCTTGAAATGTAGAAATTTTGTAATTTGGACATATGTCCAATCTATTAGTGCTGACAAGGAGGCATGTGTTTGGTTTTTTGTTGCCAAGACATGAAGACAGCCTGAACCCATCTAGGGTGTTTGCAGAGCTCACAGGCACTCATTGTGCGTCACAGGATGCCAAGAGCCCAGCAATGAGGTAAAAAAAGACCCCTGCCTGCAGCACCCCAGAGCATGGCCTATATGTGGGCTAAGGGCCATTAGCAGACACCTCTCTACTTATATATAATATCTGTGATGTTTACATGTGGCATGAATTTTTCTGGTTACAGAGGGGTAGGAAGACACAGGGGAGGAAAGGGGGCAGTTTAAAACTGGGTTAATCTTCACCAGAATATGTCCCTTTGAGCTTGGATTTTATAGCACACTGCCATTTCCCTGATGCCTCAAAATACAGCTGGATTTGTAAAGTTTCTTAGGATTCTCAAAGCCAGACTACAAATTATCCAAAAGCTATCTTCCAAAAGCTGCCATGAAAATAACAAGGCCAGGCCCCACCTGGTGGCACAATGGGTTAAATCACAGCACTGTGAAACTATTGCAGCCACTGCAGCATGAGTTTGATCCCTGGCCAGGCAGGTGACCTACATGGCGTGGCAGACCTCTCCTGACCTGCCTGCCACTCCCCTCAGCAGTGTATTTCAGTCAGTCTGCCTGTTCTGCTCCCCGTTCTGTCTATGGTGAATCTTCTCACCCCCACCCCATACCTCTGGCCTATACCCCAGTTCTGTAGAATAAATAAATAAATCTTTAAAAAGAAAATACAAGAAGGCCAGAGCAACGGAATGGGGAGATATCTTTTCATAATCTAATGAAGAACATGCTAAAGATGCTGGGATCCCCAGTATGATGGGGTGTGCAAGCACCACATAGGGAGGCCTCACATCATACAAGAATGTAACAAAAGTGAGGCATCTCCACGTACAGACATGATGACACTGTAGGTTTCCTGCCCCATGCACAGAACGTGATGGAGATGTGCACACAATTCATACTTTCGGGCAGGGTTTCTTAGCTCTCATGTCAAGGTCAAGGTGCCCTTGTCTCTTGGGTGGACAGACAAGGTGTAGGACAGCTGAACACCCCACACTGTCACCAGTAACTGTTACCTTATGTTCATTTATCTTATGTTCACATTCAAATCAAACCATGATAGGAAAGACTGGGAAGCGCTGCGGTAGAAAACACAGTGAAATGCCAACTTCCTCTTACTATGAAGGTGTGAACATCCCAAACCCACGTTGGACACCGTGAAACCCTCACCACCACAGATAAGGACTTGGTGAAGACACAGGTGCTACCACATACCGTGGAGAAGAACATGGTGAAGGCGTAGACGGCAGCTTCCAGCACATATCGGCTCCGAATGGCGAGGATCACAGGTGGCAAAAACATGAGGTTGCTCAGGCAGAGCAGGAGTGTGGACAGCAGCTGGAATCCATAGGTAAGCGCGTCTGCACTGTCAGTACAGCCCCAGCCCCGCCACCCTGTGGGTGTGAAGGACAGAGGGTGGCAAAGGACAAGGCAGCCCTGGGATCTGCACCCCTGCTCAGCACCTCTGCCCCGCCCAACACTCTGCTAGTGGATGTGAGGCTGCTGCCCCTTCCCGACTGCGCCAGCCAGCCCGCCGGGGAAGCTCCCTTGCCAGGTGGCCAGCTTACCAGCCTTGCACTCGCAGGCCGCATACAGGTAGTTGTGCGTGCGCAGCAGCTTGCACTGGCCATAGGGTCCACAGTCGTCCACACACGGAGACAGGAAGGTTCGCAGCCGCACCTCGGCTGTTACATTCCGGCAGCGCATAAACCTACGTGTGCGCACACAGTCTGGAGGTCACCTGGGGTCCAGCCAACTCCCTCCCCTCCAAGCCCTGCCCACTCCAAGTCGCTCACCGAGGCCCCACCCCACACAGGGAGCGGAGGGTCAGAAACCAGGTCCCTGTCTGTGGGAAAGGAATTCTTAGCCTGGCCACTCTGGAGGAGGCACTGACAGCGAGGAGGAAGCCAGCCAAGGATTCTGAGGGGAAAAGGGAGAGAGGTGTTGTGTGAAGACAGGAGCTAAAACCCTCATCCATCTACCCTAGAGACCCCAGGCCATCCTTCCTCCATACCATCCCCCACCGCCCATTCCTATCCCTACCTTTGGAGCAGGTCACTGCTGCGTCCCCCAGACTCAGGGGCACCTCATGAGTCAGGCATCCAAACACTGTCACGTTTTCCTGGCGCAGTGAGCTCTAGGGAAGCAGGTAAGAAGATGAGGCCATGGCGCCCTCCAGGCCCTTACACTCCCACTCCCTACACCTGTTAGCCCGGCCCCAGAAACCCTTCCAGCCCTCCTGCAGAGGGCTCACAGCAAAGCACCCCATCCCCAGCCATAGATGGCTGAAACACAATGACTAGAAAACACTAACTTTCACAGCAGAGAACTCCAGAGACCTATGAGAAGGCAAGATTCAAGTCCCAGTCCTTTTTTTGGGCAGAATTTATTTAAATTCTCTCCAGGCAAAAGAGAACACTGCGTTTTCAGCCCCTTTTAGGGTGAAGGTAAGGGGACAGGGACTATTGCAGGATGTAGAAACTAGATGGAAACAAGAGCAAGGCTGTCAGTCCTCCTCACATCTTAGCCAGGTCTGAGTGCAGGAGGCAGGTAAAGAAATGCACTCTCCCTCAGGCACTGAGCAACAGAACACCTGAAGGATTAAGTGTAGCAACCTTGCTGGGATTAAAACTAATATCCCATTTGTAAATATAAGGGGTTGTCCACATGAATAAAGATAAAAAGATGCCATAAATTCACCTTACTTTAAAGGATTTAGTAACATTAAATATGTGTGTGTGTGTGTATGTGTATAAGTAAACTTTTTTTACTTTTATAAGGGAACTTTAAAAAACCAAGATAGGAAATTAAAGCCTGGGCCATATATTTGATGTATATTAGATGTGGGCCATATATTTGATGCTTCCAAGTAACCAAGAAAGAAAACCTGATGAGATGCCAGACTTGTGCATACAGAAGAAGAAAGTTAAAGTCTCGGGGAGGTATGGCATCTAAAGGGGTGCTTCTCTGGGACATGCTCATCAAAGCCTCCTCCTGACCACACATCCTGGCCTCAACCATGAGTTTCATACAACTTGCTGATCCCTTCCCTCAGTGCAAGCCCTGGGCAAAATGCCAGCCATATTCAGTAAAAAGTGGAGGCAGTCAAAGAGAAAACTTCCTCTAGATAAGGCAGTTTTCTGATCCAAAGGGAAAAGTCAAAATATCTGTAGGGGAAGATCAAAGCAGCTATGTCAGCATACCTTTTAGAATAGCTGCAGGTATCTAAAGTGTGGGGAGACTGGCATCAAATGGCCATTAGAGTAAAAGGACAAGAACAAAGAGGGACAGAGTGAGATCCTCAGGGGCTGGGCCTCTGCCCTCAGGAAATGAGTAGGATGGAGCTAGTCTCTAATAGGGGCTCTACATTTCAAGGTTTCAAGGTTAAATCAGGCCTTGGTGTCACTGCCCCGGGCACAGCAATAAGCAAACACAAAATACATATAGTCTTAAAAAAGAGTCTACTTCAGGTTGAACAACCGGCCCTCACCTGACACCACTAGAAAGACCATAACAAATCACAAGCCAGGTCCCAACGTGGCTGTTAAGAAAATGGTCCCTGACCTCAGAGCTCCAGAGTAGAGTTAAAAGGATCCCTTGCTAGAGAAATAGTACATAAATTATTAGATCAATGCCAAACTAACACAGAGGCTAATGGCTGATAGCTCCTTCTTATTCATTGCTAAAAATAATGACTAAGACATACAAAGACTGACTTCAAGTGAGTGAATTACATAAAAGAGAGAAGGCCCAAGAGCCAAACCAGTATTAAGCAATGCCTCAAAGATGGACATAATTCTTCCATTCAGGTTAAAACGTTCTCATAAAGATTCAAGATGGTAACCAGCAGCAGTTCACGTGAACCAGACACAGGCCACGAAACCACAGATGCCCCTTGGTGACAACTAGACAAACAGCAGTTCACGTGGACAAGGACTCGGAAGACACATTGCTTTATGCCTTCCTCTATTTTCCAAAGCTTTTCCATGGGAATCTACTATGTTTATAATAAAACAAAAAATAAATGTACACAACTGTTTTGAAGATTAAAAAGGGAAGGAAAATGGCCCAAGATCTTAGCTCTCTACCGCCCCCTGTGACCCCGCAGTGATACAGCAACTAAGAAAAATAGGCTGCACTCAGGCTGTGCGCCTGCTGCACCCACATCTGACCAGATCGTTCATTTTAGAGCCATGAGGACCGACAGAAGTGCTCCCAGAGGGAGACAGTGGGGGCGAGAGAGGTCTGACAGTGAGGTGGCTCAGCTTGGGGGATGCTGCACAGCATCTAACGGGTTGCTGAATAGGATAAGGATGTTACAAATGTACCACACGATGCCAGAAGTTACTAATAAGGGAAACTGGTGAGGAAACAGGGTAATCGGTAAATTTCTGTCCTTTCCATTCAATTTTTCTTTAAGCCTAAAACGGATCTGAAAATCTATTAAAAAAAAAAGTAGAGTTAGATCTGATATAGAGAGTTAGATCTAGATATAGCTTCTAGATCCAGTAAATCTCAACAAAGATCAGTGGGTAAAATCTGTGAGTTTTGAGAGACAGCCAGGAATGCCTTTGACACTGAGAGTTGTCTAAACATGGACTGGATAATCTCAAGAGAAGTGCACGCCTGCCACAGAGGAAGGCCCTCAGTGAGGGGAGTTACCCCACAAAACGAGGGTAACCCAGACACTCCGCATTGCCTTGGATGACTGCGCCCATTCACAGTCCAGGGTTCAGGGCATGTTTCTTGACCAGAACTGAGCTGAGACATGGTCCCTAATCATGAAGTTGGAGGAATCCTGGAACAGTTAAGGATCCACCCACATCCCTGACACTTTATCCTTCAAATTCCCCATAGTGTCAGCAACCCCAAATACCCCAATTCACCAAAAAGTACCACATTGAGCTGGAGCTCCAGGCTGAGGACCCCTCCGCTATCCAGCACTGGCAGCAGCCTCAGAGCAAACACAGCCGGACGCTCAGGAGGGAGAGCCACACTGGGGCCAAAGAAGATGTAGAAGTGGACAGAGAAGGTGTCCAGCTCATTGCGCAGCGTCGGGCGCACTGGCCAGCAGTGTTCAGGTGGGGATGTGGCCCCAGGCCCCTCTGAAGGGGTCCCAAGGGATGGCGGCTCTGGAGGCAGTGGCTGATTGCCCAGTGACTGGGGCATGTTCATGGCAGCTCCAGGGACCAAGGCACGGGACAGGTTGGGTTGTGGGCACTCTGTGGAGCAAAGGAAATTAGAACAGGGCCTGCCATTCACCATCCTGCAGTCCCAACACAAACCAGTTCTGAGCCAGACAGAAAGGGAAGGGAGAGCTAAGAACTAGAGTCCCTTGGGAGTATGGAATATCACAGGAGAGAATCCAGAGGTCTCTAGTGGTCACTGCTAGTGGGCTGCTGTGAAAGAGGGGATCGAGGTCATCTCTTCCTCCCCAAAGACAATGAAGACACTGCTCAAACAGATGGCAGGCCCTCTCACTGATGCCACAGAGCACGGGCTTCAGCAAGGACAGTGCCACAGAGTAGGGAAGTCCCTCCATTAGCCCCAAACCAGGTGCAAAATGTTCCAAGAGAGTGTGAAGGAGCCCAAGTGGGTTCGGGAAATTGCAGGGACATGCAGAGGGGGTCAATGAACACAGCTGCCACACCTGCCTCTTTTATAGTTATCAGCCCGGCTGGGAGACTGGGGCAGGTAGAGCTTCTGACCTTGCAAGTGCACACACAGCTGGAAGCGGACGGTCCTGCCAGTGCCCCGGGATGGTGTCTCCACACGCACGTAGACCCAGTGTCCCCAGGGAGGCAGCGCCAACTCCAGCTGGCATAGCGAGGTACTTCCACAAGCCACAGAGCTTGAGTTGTGCAAGGGTGGGGCCTTGGGACGTAGGCGTAGTGTCAGGGGGCAGGAGGATGCTCCTCGGCCCCCCACACACACCAGCTGCGCTGAAACCCTGTAAGTAAAGCTGGGCACAAAGACCCTGGGCAGAAGAAGGTTGGGGGTAAGAAAAGACAGGGTACAGAGAGGTGAGAGGGACACCAAAATGAGAGAAACACTAGGAAGAAGACAGTGTAGTAAGTAGGGGACCCAGGAGGAGAGGAGCCTTTTGGGGTCTCCCCCTATGCTGAGAGGGAGGCAGGGGTCCGACCAGTACTGGGGTATCTAGGTGGCTTGGCCATTCAAGGTGGCCAGAGAGAACAGGAACAGCCAGGTAGGCTGAGGAACCCTGTTTCCTGTTAGAGGGCCAGGTTTGAGAGAGTATTTGACTTACTTGTACAAGGCTGAGCGATTGTGGGGGAACAGGGTTTGCTCTGAGGGACGGCCAGGCACCAGCACGGCAACATCCAGCAAACGCCGGACAATGAGCTGTGGCTGCAGTAGGTACTGACACTCATCCTGGAGACCCTGAGGCAAAAGTAAGGGTGGCGGGAGGGGAGACAGTAAGGGTGCTACTAAATCGGGGCACAGAGCCTGCTGAGGCTGGGGGACAAACCTCCCAGGGCTATGGCTCCTGGCCCTTTCTGCCAAGCAGGCATTTCCCATGGCCACCTCCGTCCTCCCTGGAGCTGCAGGTTCTGTTGTGAACCTCGGCACCAGTGAGGGTTTACGACTCATTCCCAGGCCCTCCAATCTGACTGCTCTTACTGAGCACTCCTGGACAGACCCTCAGAATAATTTCAAATACCTTTCCCCACCAGGAACTTAGCGCACTGGCTCTTTGGGGTTAGAAGATTTCTCAAGCATTTCCAGTCCAAAGCTCCACCCACCAATCCAAATCTTTCATTTCTTTTGTTCCCCACCCTGCCCCTTCCAAGTGCTGCCTAGTGTCTAATACCCATATCAAGGGCCACTCTTTACCTCTCTGGCAACCTCCAGACGATAACAACTTGTCCTATTCTATTTCTGTCTCCCCCCGTCACAGAGTGTACACTTGCAGATGTTTGCAGAATAAATGAATGACTGAATGAACCCAGTGGGGGCAGCTCTGATCTTTCAGAAGCCGAAGCCTGTCTTCTGACTCCCCTACCATTTGCATAGCCCCAGGAAGCCTATAAGTACACCTGCTCCCCTCCTCTGCCTCAGGCTGCGTTTCTTCTGTTACTGGAGAAGCTCTCTGAGCTGCTCTTCTGGACAAAGTCCCTAACCCCTTTCAACTCGGCAGACACCACCCTCAGAGCTTCATCTCTTTTCAGTTAGCACAGCCCACCTGTTCTGGTTCCTGGCCCAGCATTTGCAGCTACCTAAGTCCCCAAGACCTAGGAGGTAGGGGAAGGAGGAGATGCCTGATTAGATCTTCTGGACAAATGGCCTTATACTGGCACAACTACAGCCCACTGCTCATATACATGGTTATTCTGAACAAGACATACCTTTAAACCTAGCACTAGGGACCATTTTCAGGGCCTGGCATCCCAGTGAGTTCCATGCCATGGAGCAAATTAGCCAAATCAGTAACTTCCAGCATAGCTCCACAAGCCTAGGAGACCTCAATAGATGCCAGGCCAAAAATTTTTTACCACCTGCCTTTATCCCTTTTGCATCAGTGCATCCCCAACACCCAGCACACCACCTGGCAAATATTAGGTGCTTAGGAAAGTATCTGTGAGTTAAGTGTCAAATGTCAAGAAGAGGGTCCCTTCAGAGAACTTCCAAACCCACCTCATTGCTCAGAGACCTCCATCTCTGCTATCCCTAACAGATAACCCTCATCTTTGTGTCAACCCCTGAGGATCAGAAGTCCTATCACAAGGCATTTCATCAACCCCACTTCCTAATCAATCATCACCACTGCAATCATCTTGTGATAAATGAGCCCCAAGGGGCTCACACTCAGGAGGCTGATTCCCCAACTAGCCAGTTCAGCCAGAATAAACACCTTGCTTGATGCTTTGCTTGCTACTGGCTTAAGTGAAGGATCAATGGACATACCTTCTGATTAAGATGTGCTTCTTCCCTCAAAGCATATAATGTGCACATCCAATAGCTCTTCCTTCTTGTGGTGGTGAAAATTCAGTCAATGGAGACAAGAAAGGTTCGGGGGGATCAGAGAAAGGACACCTGAAGTCAGGTGCTCAAGAGCTACCAGGGCAGAAACCAAGTGAAAGTCTAACTGAGTCAACATCAGCTATCAAGGAAACAACAGAGTCAAAGTCAGGAAGCTTAAGGAACCAGCAAGGCCAAAGTATAAAGTGAAGAGACAGAAAGACCAGGGAGTGGAAAACCATAGACTAGTCCCTAGACTTCCCTAGGACAGGTGGGCTGGAAAGGCCTTTAGAAAGGCCTGAGTAGGGTGGCCAGTGTCAGGCTCTGGATGGGGCTTGCAGATTGAAGATACCCAAAGATGTTTGGCCTTCTCTGTGAGAATATCCCAGAACCAAGCACAGCCCTCAGCCCAGAGTCAGTCAACGCCAAACAACATAGAAGTAAATGATTGCTGGACAGACTGCGGGAGCAGGGTTGAAGCAGAAAGACCAATTAGGATGTTATTGGTTACTGCAAGGACCTAGAAGCAAGCTCCAGAGAGGTACACAGAGTAAAAAGAGACAGCATGCTTCAGAGAACGCTGTACAAGTAAAGTCAACAAGGCTTTTCCTTTATGGATTGAAGGGAAATAAGGAGAATCAAGGATGACACCCAATTTTGGGACTCACACAAATGGTGGATGGCAAAGACACTTATTAAGAAGGAAAAAGCCTGGAGTAGGAATCAGAGGTTTGTAACTTTTGGCTTTGTTTTGAGTTGTATATGCTAATTTTGAGACATTTCTTAGACATCCAGTTGGGAGATGTAAGCAATTGGACATACGATCTGAAATCAAAGAAATTAGGACTTGAAAAAACACCAAAGAGGCATTAATTTATAGATGGTATTTAAAATCATTGTGTGGAGAACAAGAGAAAGGAGAATTAAAAAGAAGTTGTCCCAGGACCAAGCATTGGGGCATATGGTTAAGGATCAAGTAGAAGAGAAGCCAGCCACGGACATGAGAAGGAATGGAAAAGGGAAAGAGGAAAGCCAGGGCAGTGTGCAAAGTTAAAGAGCACGAGAAAAAGGTGTTTCAAGGAAAGAGTAATCTAAAGCACTAATTAACAACCAGGTATTAGTTAACTCTGGGTAAAGGAAGTGGGGACTGGAAGGAAACTTACTTCTCACTGTCTTTTGTACCTTTTGAATGTTGTACCACAGGCATATATTACCTATTCAAAAATATTAACAAAATAATTTAGGAGGAGGAAGAACTGAAGGAGCAGTACTAGCAGATTTTAACCACTTCATTTGAGACTTGAGCCATGCTAGATCCTAATTGATAGACTCAACCAAGTCCTTTCTTCTATAAAATCTTCATTCCTTTCCTTGTTTTCATGATTTTACCTCCTTCCACCTACTTCAAAATCTTGAAGTTACTTCAAAATCTTGAAGTTAGGAAGAAAGCACTTGAGAACTGTATTCCAGACACCTGAAGCATTTCCCCTAACAAGCCACTGGATACCAGAAATTATCCACACCCCAAAGGCCCGCTCCTCATGGCGGACAGGAAGCCAGACACCACAGGGGGCACATGGGCCCCAGGACAGGAAGGTAGGGAGGGTAAGGGCAGCGGTCAAGATGGACAAGGTTGGTAAGAATGGTCAGCAAGGAAAGGAAGAGAAATAAGATCAATTTTGGAATATAGGTTTGAGAAGATGGCAGAATGGTAAAAAATGTGCCACGCCTCCACTGCGTGCAGGTTCTGTGCAGGTGCAGGGAATGTCGCAGTGAACAGCACAGCCACAGAGGCTAGCAGACGTGCAGGACTACAGCTCAGGGGTGGCCTGACCTGGCAAGTCCCTTCCCTTTCTAGCCTCTCAAGTTTCTGTATCTCTCAGAATAAAGTTCAAACTTCTAGGCCCTTCATGACCTGGCTTCTTCTCACCCCTATCCTAGCCAAGTTTTCCTCAGCCACTGCAAAAACCACCCCACACTGATCTACTCCAGCTCCCCCTCTACACTTTGGCCCATGCTAACCTAGAATGCCTTTCTTTGCCTTCTCAAAACTAGGCCTCACTTCCGAAGTTTCCTAAACATCTCTACCACATTACCAAGCTGAGTTAGCCATTTCTATTTGTCCTGTTAAAACATCTCCTGTGCATCAACAATAAACATCTTATTTGTGTCCCTAGCACCTAAACCAAGGTCAGAGACAAAGTGGGTGCTGAAGGACTAAGATCTTAAAAGGAAGTCTAAGCTCATCCCCCAAAACTAAACAGCCCTAGAAACAGTACCACCATTCTTATCTCTAGGACTCTTCAGTTTCCACCCTCAGGAACCACATTAACTTCCTGTGTTAGCCAAGTCCTCACAGGAAGTCACAATCTTGCAACAGGAAGGAAGTAAATCAAGAAGATACAGTGTCCTACAAGAAGGTACAAGAAAATTCACCTACAGACTTGAATCTGTGAAATTTACCAAAGAACTTAAGAATTTTTGGATGCCCAGATAAAATACTAAAAGATAACCAAATTCTCAGACTACAAAGAAGGTACCTGCTCCCTCACCCCCCACTCCAGAAAAGACCTGACAACAAGGTCTCTCTCTCACGGTGTCCAGGTCAGTGGCCACTCACAGGCAAGGTGTAACTGAGTTCTCATGTCACACCTCACAACACCCCTGGGAACTCTGCTGATGAGCACTCCAGCTCCCAGCCCCACTTGCTATATCCAGATGCAAATGAGCATGTCAAGCCTGGCCTCTCCTTGTCAGGCTCCCACAATCCCAGTCAAGGCCTCAGCCCACAGTTTCTCCTGTTCACCCACAAAGGTTTTCTGGATAACTAGGCCAGCACTTGAGAAGAATTTTCCCTGTCAGTTCTCACAAAAAGCCAAGGATCAGAATTGGGATCAGCAACAAGGTTTTTGGGGTTTGGCGGAAAGTCTAAGAAGACATTCCTCCCAATAAAAGAACCCTGAGTTCTGATGGAAGTCAACACTGATATAGAGCCCAGAGCCATGCCCAGACAAGCTCCCAACATACACTTATCCAGAGAACTCCCAGGTCTTGACAGGAAATTCTCTTGCACCACTCCCAGGGAAAACAGACTATCACTGAGGCCTTAAGATGCTACCTTGGCCCTGATTCACCTGACAACTGCACAGCCAGTACGCTTGTTCCTAGATTCTCAATTCAACTGAGTTCATTATTAGCATTTGTTTGAAAGCTGAGTTATATTATGAAGAGGAGAAATGAGTGTGACTGAGTCACAGACCCCCTGCCCTCAAAGAACTCAGCCTAGAGAGATGTAAATGGGCAAATCTTCACATGATCAAAATTTCTACCCCTCCTAATTCTCAATGGCCAAATTCAACTAGTCATTTTGCTTTTCAATGTCTTTACTTCTTCACTCTGTTCATGCTCGCCCGGTCACCATTATCACTAGCCATCCTACTAACAATGGTCAGTTTATCAATACCCCCCTTCCCACTGATGGACCCAACTAAGAAACCTCTAGATCCTCTCACTATAAAGAAGAAATCTGGCCTGTACAACACTTGGGAGTGAAAGAGAAACATGGTATTGCCGTTGCCTCCAAACCAGAAATGGAGAATTATCCTGAACTTCCTTTAGACTTTAACCCCTCTGCTCCATGGATATCAGTGCTAACATTTGGAGGACAAGGAGACAATGATCAGGATGGACACCAGCTGCCCAAAGTCCATTTTTTAGAGGGTCTCCCTGCCTCAGTGTCTCTCCTATGCACTCCATGGGGTGGAAGGAACTAAAATTATGAGAGAAATGCATTCCCCCAGATAGACAAACTGGCTCACAGCCTAGGAGAATCTGTGGGGCTACCACAAATCAAAATATAGCACAAGACCATTCCTGGTTTTGTATAGCAGCATCAGATCAGTCCCTGGCTGATTTCTGATCATCTTAACCCTTGCAGCAATAAAGGACACTACTTAGAATGTCAGGGCTCTGACTGATTCTGAACTCTTGATTTTCCCTTCTGCTTACCTGAATCCACTATGTCCTCTTAAGGATCCCAAATTGCCTCCTACAGGTCATGACTTCTGGCCCTACTATGTAACCTGCTGACCTCGGGTTATGCCTCACCCCAGCCACCCTCATGCTACTTCCCACTCTGGCACAAGGCCAGTAACCCAAGGGGGAAACTCAGCAGAGACAAACAGTTCTTGCCCCTCCTCCCTGGGGAGCATCAACCCACCTTGACAGAGATGTGGCCGTGGGCCTGGGGAAGGTGGGCAGCCAAAAACCAGTCCCCGGGTAAGGGGCTGCTGACGTTAAAGATGCCTGAGGTGCGGTTAGGCAAGGTCCAGCTGAGGGTCAGTGAGAAAACCCCAGGCACAGCCGTGTCCCCTGGAAAGTGTGTGTGCAGGGGATTGATGACAGGGGGTGCCCCAGACCGGAAATACCTGGGGAACCAGAATGAGGAAAGAAGAAATGCAGATAATGGAGTAGGAAACAAGAAACAGGGACAAGAATGTAGAACTGTCACTCATAACACTAAAATAAATGGATTCCCTATACAGACACAAACAACAAAGTGGTTCCAGATCAGGGGTCAGGGACATGAGGTAAAAGGTCAGTTCAGGCATTCACACAGTCAAACAACAGTTAAGAAATGAACAAGAGACAAGATCCTGACCCTCATTCAATCACACATCAATCTGGACAAGGGTTAGGATGTCAGTTTAGATACTCATCAAGTCACTCTGGTTATGGAAGAGAGTCCAGGATTTAAGTGGGCGTCAGGAGGTTAACTCAGGCACTCACACAGTCACACTTTGGTCTGGGCAGTGGTCCCCAAAGGTTCCCCCCTGCTCCTTGAAGATGATGAGGTTCCAAACAGCCAGGAATGTGTCCTCAGGAACATGGAAGTGGAAGAGTTCAGTGCTGGCAAAGGAGCGGAAAGGACTCAGCTTGCGGGGCGAGCAGGTGGAGTAGTCAGTCAGGAAGAGGCCTCCTGGAGAGCAGGTAAAAGAAAAAGGAGCAGGTAAGACAGAGGGCATTTCCATTAATCAGGAGGCACCCCGGTCTTCCTCACCATGTGTTGAGCACTATCTCAACAAATGCTCTCCTCTGAACCAAGAATTGTATGTTATGCTGCTCTAGCCATTACCTGCTTTTTTTGGGAAAAAATTATCCCTTTTAAAACTAAGGAAACTGAGGCTGAAATCTAGACTAAACTGAGGAGTCAAGCCAAGATCTACCTAAATCCAAACCAGAACCGTTTATATCTCACATCTGCTCCTCACTTAGAAGCTCTGAAAGACTAACAAAACAGAAGGTGTGTGTGTGTGTGCGTGTGTGCATGTGTGTGTGTGTGTTGGCATAGGCTCTCAGGCCACTGAGCAGGCTGGAACTCCACCTGTGGGGCTTGGGAGTCAGCATGGAACTGTGTAACTTTCTTGTTCATTTCTCCCCCTTTCTGTTCCCCTGTGGTCAGGAGCAGTAAAAACCTCAGAAGCGTCACAAGAGCTGTCTGTCCACTGCGTCAGGAGGATGGGTGGGAAGGCCGCAAGGGTCCTGTTCGGGTGGCAAAGGCAAGGACAGAAGCTGGCGGGGCACCATGAGTCACCAGAAGAGGAGGGCAGGAAAGTCATCAGGCCCTCTGGGATTGAGCAGCAGCCACAGGGGGGTGTTTCCCCATGGGAGGCCCAGTGAGGCAGTCAATTAGTAACCTGCTGGAATCTCAAACCACTTGAGAATATTCATATTTGGAGAAGGATGGGGTGGGAGGTGAAGAGGAAGTGGTCATCTCTAGCTAAAAAGTTGTTAAAAGCAGTGTCAAGCTGAGCAGGAGAGCCCGTCAGCATTGGAACAATGAAAAACAACCCGCAGTTCAGCTGGAAAGAAAAGTACCCCAAATGGCAGACAACCGGTGCCAGAAAGATGCCCCTAGAACAGGAAGGAAAGCAAAAAAGTTGTAAAAGTCAGTGGCTTCAGGACAGAATAGGGTGGGAGAGGTAAGGGAGACCTTAGAACAGTGCTCTCCGCCAGACAGAAAATACGCACAGGGCTTACATAGTCTAACAATCTCCCTCATTAAGGTTGGCCCCGCTGAACTGCAGCAACCTCAGGAGTCATACTCTCAAGAGCTACCTAAGTAGGTGGGGGCCATTGTCCCTGAACTGATCTGTGCTCACCTTCAAAGGTGCTGTTTGTTCACCTCCAAGGACTGTCAGGAGGGAAGACTTGCCTCCTTGCAAGCTGAGCAGTGCCCAGGATCCAGGGTGCCTTATGAAGCAACAGTCATAGGGTGTTGATGTATACAAGAGAGATAAAGGGAAATGAACCAATTGATAAGGCAAACAGGTTTCCTAGGAGCCCTGGATGTCACAACTGGGAGGCAGAATGGCAAGAGCTGAGTAGCCTGTCTACCACTGTCCCAAGAAAGCAGAGCTCTGGAGCACTGGGCTTCTCCTCCAAAGAGCTGGTACCATCAGCTGGGCCACTGCTAGTGTTAGAAGAAATGTTGACCAGGCCCCCAAGCAGACCTTCAGACAGCTGGTGGTAAAAAGCAGCTAATGACCTTTGGGGAGCAACAAGAGAAGCACCAAATAACAGAGCATGGCCTAGAGAACTGGGGAAATAATTAAGCCAGTTGGGAGACTTGTAATGAGGTGGACTAAGTGCACCAAGTAGACCTTACTACAGGCAGGACTTTCCTTCGTACGACATGTTAATAGCAGGTAGCCAGGACTAGAAGTCACAGAATAGGCCGGTGCGAAAAGGGAGTAATAAGCCGCATTGGGAACGCTAGGAGGAACCTAGAAGTTCTAAGGGAAGATGCTTAAGCTAGCATCCACAGTCCCATTCAGCCTTAGTCTGGGGTTATCGGCAGGGCCTACAGGGCTGTGTCCCAGAGGAAGCATGAGTAGGGCCCTAGACAAAATCAGATAAACCTGTTCTACATGTTCTGGTACTTCCAGATGAAATTAGAGTGATTCTCTATCACGAGCAAACACACACACACACACAGAAGCTGTTCTCGTTAGTGACAGTATTGGGTAAAACAAAAGGTCATTTCCTCAAATGACAAAACATGCCTGGGTTATGCAACTGTAGATCAGATAACTCAAAGGAAAAGACCTGAGGATTGGAGTTGGACCAGGAAATCCAGACAGTACTTTCCATTACTTAAATGAGATTTAAGCCGACAATAAACATGTATTGAGACTGTACTAACGATCATGTGACTACAGCCTCTCCTTAGGTAAAACCAATGTCTGCACTAGGTCACAGAAGTCCCCTGCACACCAGGCACAGTTGCAGTCCTGACTGCAGTAAGGTCTACTTGGTCCTCTAAGCCCACCTCATTGCAATTCCCCCAAAGCATTTAAACCAGTTTCCAGCAATCATGCTTTAATCCACATCTTCCTATAGTTCTGTGACTGGTAGTCACCCACCTCCCCTAATCAGCTCAGAACTTGTTCAGTGGAGTCATGAATAGAGAAACCATGATGGCAGGATGAGTTTGGGCATCCCTCACCAAAACTGAAAAACTGGCCTGGCTACTGTCTCTGCTGGTTACCCAATTTGCCAGCAGCAATAATCAACACATTCAAGGAGTCAAGATGTGGGCAGATGGATTACTTATGTTGGGGGAGGCACCCATCACTGCCTCCAACAAGGACTTAGTCATTTGGAAAGTGACATGTCAATGATCTTTCTGCAGGAGAAGAAGGAAGAGCTAAAGTGGAACATGCATGAGCCAGAACAGGTATCTTCCCCCTCCCACAATAACAGAGACACTCAGAGGCTCACCTACACCACACACAACATACATGTGCCTACACATACCAATGTACAAACAGGTACATACAGTGCAAATGCCCAGCATTCCCACAGAGCTCTCAGTTATACACACAAACACTTAAGTAAGCACCCAGATACCAGTGAGTACACACATAGAGCTTGGGTATCTCTGCAGGGGAGGTAAACTTTGGCATTTATTGATCTCCTCAAGATTGTATGTGGGCTCCCACCCCCAGATGCTGTTAGCTAGTATCTTACATTACCACTACCAGAGGTAGCCAGAAGCTGACATCACAAAGACCTCATTATGATGTGGTGCATTCCCAACATATCCTATCCATTAAGAAATTGGACCTCTGCCTCTACTATCCAAGTCACTTCTGGATGATGGTCCCAGGTTAGATTGACAACTAGCAAATGAGGAACAGTTTGTGATGACGCCCCCTTGTGGGCAGAGCGGGGAAGATGTGTTTTGAGCCTTTCCCCACTGCAGTGAAAACAAAAACAACTCCAATATTGGCATTTATAGCCCCCAGCACTGCCATTTAAATGACAACTTGCTTCCTTTACTGAGCCTCAGTTGCCAATCTGCAAAATGGCCTCTGCAACCTTGCTCTAAAAGTGTCAGAATTATTCCTAGTCAAATCAAGCTTGGTTGGAACAAGACAAATTATAAGAAGAAAATTCCTAATGGCAACCAACCCATGACCATCTGCTACCACATCCTGTTTGCTACATGTTACTTTCAAAATGCTTTATTAACCCTGCTTTAGTGCATGCCCAATTATCTAAAAGGTTTAGATCTCCTACATTAGACTAAAGGCACTCTGGCGTGGAACTATGTCTTTCCCCATCAAGCTTTGTGAGCGGGAGAAAAGCTTTCAAGACTTCCCTAGAAAAGCAAGTGGTCAACCTGGGGACTACATCAGGATAGACTCCAGGAAAGAAACCCTGTGGGTCTATCCTAGGGGCTACTGGCCACCTGCAAGTGTTAAGCCAACCCTCCCAATTCCTCACAGCTGTATAAGACCTTTTTCCTCCCTATTTCTCCCCACTTCCTCCCCAATGATCTAGTCACCCAGGTCTTACCTGTCTTAAATCCCTCCAGTCCATCCCTCCCTGCCAGAACCCCATCCCTGCCTGCCTCAATCTTTCCTGCTTCTGCACTCACCAGCCCCTGGGCCAAGCACAGAGAACAGCAACAGCAGCAATAGGGCTGGTGGCAGCTGGAGCCCAGACCTGAGTCGAGGCTGGGAGAGGGGCAGGGTATGAGAGACAGTGGGGAGTAGTGGGAGAGATTTGGGTAAACACAGAGATGAGGGCAAATGCTGAGTTAATGGGTTGGGTAGGGCTAGGCACTGGGGCTTATGCAAAGGCAGGGAATGGGGAGGAAGGAAGGGCTGTGGTGGGGACTGGAGCAAGGGCAGGGGTTGGGCCCTGGGCTTTAGCAAATACTGGGAATGGGGCTGGGATAAGGGCTGGGCTGGGAATTGTGACAGGAGGTGAAACAAGCGCAGGGGCCACTCAGGGGACTGGGACTGGATGGGGGGCCTAGGTTGGGACCGGGATCTGGGCATTCGCTGGGACCTAGCCTTGGGCCGGGACCGATGTGGGAAGCGGGCTGACGGCGGGGCCGGGGGCCAAGGTCCGGATCGGGATAGGACAAGGGGCCGGGACAAGGGCTGGGCCATGGCCCGGGGCGGGGGCGGGGCCGGACCAGGCCAGCGCGGGGCGCTCGCAGAGCTGACCCGCGGCTCCGCTCCCCACCCCCAGGGGGTGGCCTCCAGTGTCCTCGCGGATCCGGGTCCGGGGTTGGGCCTGCAGGTGCCGGGCCGGGGACCTGGGTAGGAGTTCAGGCCTGTGCGACTCCGGGATGCGCTGGACCGGCTATAACCAGGCCCGGCGGCGGCGGCCTCTGCTGACGTCAGCATGACGCTCCGCCCTCCAGTCAGGTCTATTGGTCCTTTTTAGCAAAGCCCGCCTCCGACCCCATTCTATTGGCTTCTAATTTTGGTCCTGCCGGACGGAGGATGGATTCCGCCCCAGACACCTGGCCACCAGCCTTTCTCGCCCCAACAACAAAGTCCAGACGCTGAGCTCAGATCCTCATGTCCCCCGAATGACTAGCCCCCACAGACATCCCGATAGAACGCACAAACCCAGACACCCACGGACGTCCCCACTGATATTTCCAGACACTACCCAGAAACACTCACAGAGACCACGCAAGACCCCTTAAAAGAAATGAGCCCTTCAGGTTCGGTACCTTCGGATACAGCGCAGCCCCTACAGGAGACCTCACCCACAGGGGAAGTGACCAGACTGCAGTTACCACGGAGACTACAAGACATTCCGGTTGCCCTGGTGACGGAGGCCTCTTCTACCTGCCAGCGTTCCAGACGCTTCAGTCAAGCCCCTCCCTCATCCATCCCGACCCCTTGTCCCTCCTCGTCTAGCCTTTCCCCAACCTAGCCACAGCTCCTTTGTGAATTTCTGCAGGTGTCAAAATCGTAGACTTGCAGGCACGACCTGTCTCCATACAGTCTATGTAGCCGGAGCTAGCTCATTCAAAACCTAGAGCCTTCCCTCCCTGTGGCTAACATTTCCCCCTTCCCAACCTTCCAGCTTCAGACAGGATCCTTACCTAACAACTTGTAACAACCAAGCCAAAGCCTAGAGGTATGTAGTTTCACCAATATCCCCTCCTCTTAAATACTCATCTAACGCCTTCTGTGTCCTTCCTACCTCTCAGTCCAACCCCCTCCCATTCTCGACTTTCCAGCTGTACTCCCCACTTCCATCCCATTTCCACACCATTTCCCTCCTGCCATGCTGATTCTCCACCCTCAGGTCCCTTTTCCCTTTTCCATCTAATCATCTTCCTCCCCTGCCATCATCATACCTCTCCCCCTAATTCCTTCTCAAATTCCCTCTTTCCTGATGAGTTTAAATGAAACATTTTATCTCTCTGGAAGAGGTGTGGGGAGATTGTTGCGGTTGTGTGGAAGAGTAGAGAACAAGTTAGGGCAGCAGTCCTTAAGGCCCAAGTCCTTAGGTAGTGTTAAAAATGATGACAGGCCAAGAAATTTATACTTCAGGCTGAGTCACTATTTTTAAGCAAGAGAATGCCATTGTTTGGTTTGCATTTCAGAAAGATCTCAGTGTGGCTTCTTTTGGACATACTTCCAAGATAAAGTAGGCACACCTTGTTCTCCACACATTCTGGGTTTACCGCTAGGGCAACACCAACTCATTTGCACTGTCATTTTGTTACAGGGTAGCCCAGAGTGGACTTGGGCTGCCTTTCTGTGGGGCCTCACCTGCAGGCTCAAAATGTAATTTTCTGCAGGCACACACAAAAAGGGTAATGGGAAAGGAAAAGGAACCAACCAGGGAAAGAGAGAGGAATACAAAGTAATTGGAATACTTTACCAGCTCAGCTAACTTAAAGCTCTTCAGTCACAGACTAACACTGCTAGCCCCCAGTCACACAGTCTGAGAGCAGTTACTCCAGAGAGAGAGAACAGTTACCTCTCCAGAATGAGTTAGGAAACCACTCCCTATTTATCCCCCAAAGTCCCAGAAGGGAGTTAGCTCCGCCCTTAGGTTCTCTCAGTTCTCTGCTTGGTGCTGCTGGGAATTGTAGTTTTCCAATCACTGGCGTATGGGGTAGAATCCAGAAAGCTGGAGTAGGGCTGGAGTCCACCAAACTCTACAGAGTTCTTTTAGGACATCTTTCCCCTTAACAATTTTAGTTAACTTTTCTCCTTCCCAGATGCTTTTAACTGAGTCTGGCGTTTAGCACATGCCCAAATAAAAATGTAAGATTAGGCTCTTAGTAAAAGATTAAGTTACATAAATCAACAAAAGAATAGGTTAGTGAATTAATATGCTGGGGAAAGCAGCAAAGGGACAGTGTTATTATATAATCCAGGCACAGGATGATGAAAAGTTTAATGAATTTGGAGGAAAAGGAGAGGAGAGAATGGATAATGGGAATATTTAGATGATAAGCAATACAGTCCTTCATGCCCAATTAAATGGAAATTAGGATAACTTCCAGAGTTCAGTTTTAATGCCCTTTAGGAACTCCATTTAGTAATGTTTAGCATGCACTTGGGTTTGAGTGCAAGGTATAGGGGGCTAAAGCAGTCTGAGGTAGAAATATGGATTTAGGAGTCATCAGCATACAACTGGAAGCTGACATTTTGAACATGAAGGACATCTTCAAGGGAGCGTTTGTGAGGTCCTTACACAAAACTAGACTGTGGTAGTCAGGGCCCTGTGTAACGTACACTAGCATCTTCCTGCACTTTTGGGAGCATGCCCCCACTTTGGCTTGACATGCTGTCTCTAGAACTCCACACCTGACCTCCATTGTCCTAAGGTATGCCCAGGTCCTACACCTGAACTCACCAAGTTGCTGCACAGTCTCCTGTCTGGGATATAGCCCTCTGCTACCATCTACTGACGGGACTCTCACTGCTTCAGACTAAGTGCCAGCTCCTTCACAACCCACAGTAGCATGCCACATGGGGTCTGAGCACATGGGTGAACCTCCTAGCACTGTACCCTGACCCAGAGTTCATCTGTGTCCCCCTTCCATCTCAGGTACACGAATATCCTTATCCAAATTCCATAACCCCCTGTGAACCTCAATTTATAGAGCCTTTAATTCCAACCTAATAAAACTGTACCCTATTCTACCACTAGATGGAAGCAGACCAGGTCACAGAAAAGCCTCATTCCACCGTGGATGCTCCGGAGCTCACCTCTTCAAAGGACCCCTCTGCTGAGGACTTTCAGGATCTCTCCACCTCTGCAGCCATCTTAGAGTCTTCCATTCCTGAGGCCCCTTTAGTAGCCCTTATCTCTGAATCTCATTTGGTGCCATCACCCTCTCCCCTGACACCTTTAGAGATCCACCCCTCTGCAGCCATCTTAGAATCTTCCATCTCTGAGACACCTTTAGAGGCCCTTACTTCTGAATATAATGTGATGCCATCCTCTTCCCTCACACCGCTAGAGACCCACCCCTCTGAAGCAATCTTGGAGTCTACCACTGCTGAGACCCCGTTAGAGGCTCTTACCTCTGAGTTTTACCCGGTGCTATCATCCCCTCCTCAGATATCTTTGGAGATCCACCCCTCTGAGGCCATCTTGGAGTCTTCTGTCTCTCAGACCCCCTTAGAGGCTCTTACTTCTGAGTTTTACCCAGTGCCATCATCCCCTCCCCAGATACCTTTGGAGGTCCACCCCTCTGAGGCCATCTTGGAGACTTCTGTCTCTGAGACTCCCTTAGAGGCTCATACTTCTGAATTTCATACGGTGCCATCATCCTCTTCAGAAAAGCTGTTAGGGATCCACCCAGCTACATCCCCCTTAGAGCCTTCCAAACACCCTTCAGAGCATTCTACCTCTGAGTTTCCTCTGGAGACTCACATCCCTCAGGTTCCAGAGGAAAACTTTATTATTCAAGCCTCAGCACAAAGCCATTCCTCTGTACCTTCTTCTAATTATCGGAAAGAAGACTTTGTATCTCCATCTTCCTCCAGTGAGGTCCCAGGGACCAGGAGGGACTTCCAGATCTCTGATGATGAGGCTCCTCAACAACACACCATTTCAGGTTCTTCAGCCCAGATTCAGCTGGATGCATCTGCAGAGCAGAGAGAAGAGGAGAAAGAGGATGAGAAGGGAATAGATGTCACTGACAGCACTGCTCAGCCTGAACGCCAACTGGGCAAGAAGAAGGGGAAGAAAGGAGTTAGCAGTAATTGTGCCTATCCTTTCTCCCCATTCTTAACAATGTCTTTGACCTGCCCCAGAAGGAGGGATGGGATTACTCACTCACTGGTTCTCCTCTTAGTTTTAGGGCCTCCTTGCTTCCCCTTGGTTACTCAGCCCCTCTCCCCAGGTTACCCAGCCCAGCCAGTGGTCCCTGCCACACAGGGAGAGCTGGTAGAAGTGGCTAAGGCAATGCCCAGAGAGAAGTTTGGTGCTCAGGTGCAATACCGTTTCCAGTGGGAGAAGAACACAGCCCTGTGTGCTATCCAGACAGGTGAGCCCAGACAGCCTTTCAGAGGCCTGTGGCAGGCCTATAGCCATCCTCCAATCCAACAGGATCTGCGGATTGCTGCCACCATGGAAGAGGAAATGCTACCTAATTTTATCTGGCAGGGAAGTAGGCAGGTAGGCTGGGGTAGATGGTGTGGATCCAGACAAAAAGTGAGGATAGTCATTGAAACCTAGACAGGCAACTGACTAAAAGATGCTAAAAACAGAAGGGCAACAGGCCAGCCCCAAATCTAGTACACAGATAGCTTGCGCCAAACAGACCATAAGGCAGAGATGGCCTAAGACCCTAGACACTTACCAAGAGACTTGATCTGAGATTGCAAAAGGCCTTTTCCCCTTGGTGGAAGGTTGCCATGTCAGACCATGATCACCTGAGCATGCAAGTTTTGAGTCTTCTCACCAAAGAGAGCCACATTTGCCAAATTTTAGCCCAGAAACAGTCCTGTTAGGAACAGAGCATGTGTATCTGTTTATAAAGGATGTGCCTATGAATTGTGTAAACACACCCATTATGTGTGTGAGTACATCTACCTACCTGCATTACTGATACATCCTGATCTGCTGTGAAGATGCTGGAGTTTCTAAACTAAATTTAATAGATGTTACTGCATTTGCATTGGTCTTTCAAACTTCCTTTCTCTTTACGATGGGAAAAGAGTTGTATTTAAACTAGTGGGCCAAAGATACACAGTCATTCAGGTAATTCCATTCCTTGTCCTCCTCCCATGTAATTTACTTTCCTCACTCTCATGTAGGGACCCTCCCCTACCCATCCTTGGTCAAGTCCTAATGATCTTAATTCTCAGTCTAAATTCAGGCAGGAAATGGCTTTGCCTACTTATTTTAACATCTTCTGTCACTCTTATTCTTGCAATTGTAGGAGCTGATCAGTTCCCTCATTCTCATTCTCCTCAGAACCTCTATTCTTCAAAACTACTGCATTTCTTCAGACTGAACTTCATCTTCCTATTGAAACAAGCAGTCTTATACAGAAATTTAAATGTCATTTAATTCTAGACAAAGATATTGTGGATTATGACTCCCTGGAGAGTCAGGACTCCATTAACAGTATATGTGATCTGTAGAGAAATATAAGGTATAAATTTTTCCTTTGTTCATTCAACATTTGCTGAGCATCAACAATGTGCTAGGTGTTGAGCTAGCTCTGCTGGTGGTGGTGCTGGTGAGGGTTTCAATGACAAAATCTCAATTTGCACTCTAGTGCAAGACACCACTAAGTAAAAGGATAATTACAATTCATTCTAATACTTGCTATGATGGGGTCAGACCAGGGTGCTGAGAAAAGGGGCAACCTATATCGGTGGCTTGGGGATAAGCCTAGGAAAGAATGACTTTTCAATTGAAATCTGTAAGCTATGTAAGGGGTGCAGGGAAAGACATGACAGCACCAGTCACTTGCTGCACAGATTTTGGGCCGAGTAGCCTAGCTCAGCACTAGAAAGACACAGAATTTGGCAGGCATTTCTGTGCCAAGTTCAAGAGTCGGGATTATATCTGATGGTAACTGAGAGTCACTAAAATATTTTAAATGAAGCAATAACACAAACTGGTTTTGAAAGATCACTTTGTGATGATCAGATAGACTAAAGAAAACAAGGCTGAAGATGGGAGGCCACACTGTGGCACTGGTACTAATTCAGGTAAAAAGTGGATTGGTGGAGAGTTATATACCTGGGAAATGCTGATAGGTCAAACTGACCATTGGAACACTGAATGTGCAGGAAATGACCCCCAGGATTTTGGTTTTCCTAACTGGTTGGATGATAGTGATGCCTGAAACAGAGGATGCTTGGTAAGTCTATGTTGGATGAGTAGAAAACAAAGAATGAGTGTCAAATTTGGAAGGAATAGTTGGATATAACACGTTTGAGGTTTTATGGAATACTCTGGTAAGGGAGTCTAGTGGACAACTAACTGGTTTAAAGGCGTCTGGTAAGTCTATGTTGGATGAGTAGAAAACAAAGGATGAGTGTCAAATTTGGAAGGAATAGTTGGATATAACACGTTTGAGGTTTTATGGAATACTCTGGTAAGGGAGTCTAGTGGACAACTAACTGGTTTAAAGGCGTCTGGAGTCCAGGAAAGAAGTCAGAGACATTCCTTATGTAAAAACAGCTATGTATTATATAGAGGCATTCTAACTGTAGAGATTATCATGCAAATGTTGATTGTGTAACCATGGAATCATCTCTTTCGTTCAGAGTTAAAATGGCATTCTTGTTGGCCTTTGTCCACTTATAATAGGAAGAGGGTTTGGAATCGGGACAGTAAAAGACCCTACGCTGGAATATACTGCCAGATGACAATTGTCCATTTTTAAGGACACTGACACCTGTAATAGAATCAGTACTTGACAGTTTCCCTGTTCAAAATCCAGTCTCCATCTGAACACAGGGCACCAACTCCCACATGAGTGCTTGCATTTGACTCTTCCAGGCCCCAAGACAAGCCTTATTCACCGCCACACCTCACCTGCTCATCCAGTTATCCTGTTACTCCAGAGTTCAGAATTCCTCTAATGGAATCCTGGTCCCACCCACACCCATTGTGACTCTGCCTATCTCCCCCCCTTCCCCGTCCTTCTAAGCA
Source organism: Condylura cristata (assembly GCF_000260355.1). Classification (NCBI taxonomy): domain Eukaryota; kingdom Metazoa; phylum Chordata; class Mammalia; order Eulipotyphla; family Talpidae; genus Condylura; species Condylura cristata. The sequence continues at coordinate 65,359,684 of NW_004567107.1, read as the reverse complement.
AGGGCTAGGAGGTGTGATGGGGAACTGGCACTCTAGGCTGTCAGTATCAAGACTGAGACAGCAAAGCCAAAAGTCGCATCTGGACAGGTTTTAGAGCCTGGAAGACCATGGGTAAGACAAGAAAACCCAGTCTGGCAATCAGGTACAGAACTGTAGATCTTAGTCCCCAGCATCAAAGACCAGAGGGTACTCTCATCCTTTTGGAAGTCCAGGGTCATGCCTAGAATACTGGTGTCCCTTCCTGAAGGGATTGGTTCCTTTACTTATTAGTCAGGCAGGCTGTGTTCTCTGAGCACCTATGTTATGCCCCACTCCTGCTGAAACTAAAGACATATATGGAAAAACAGGCCCTTCCTGGGAGGAACTCCAGTCTAATGGGGTATAAGTGAACAGTCCATTATAATGCTCTGTGCTGTGATAGGAGTAGCACAAGGAGCACAAGAAGGCAAGAGCAGGGGGCCCAAGAGGTGACACTTCATTGGACCCTTTAAATGGGAATGAAAAAATCCTGCATTTATGCATACAGAACTGGGGTACAGGCCAGAGGCTCAGGGGCAGTGAGAGGCTTCACCAGAGACAGAGTGGGGAGCAGAACAGGCAGATGATCAAAGTACACTGCTGAGAGGAGCAGTGGGCGGGTTAGGAGAGGTCTGCTGCGCCATGTGGGGCGGGGATCGAACTTATGCTGAAGTGACTTTAGCTTCTTAGTGCTGTGCTTTAACCTGCTGCGCCACCAGGGAAGGCCTGCATACAGGACTCTTGACTAGAGTTGTGGGGGCAGCCTCTCAGGATGAAAAACTTGGGAGTGGGAAATGCTCTCTGGTTTTCCTCTCACATTTACACCTCATCACCCTGGCCTTGTGGTGACATTGGCTTTGAAGCCATTTTCAGATTCCACTAAATCAGGCTCGTACTACTCAATCCCTCCACACCCAGGTCTCTACATTGGTTGGCGCTGCCCTCACTATCTATGGGACTGTTTCCGAATTGGGGATGAATCTAAGTGCTTTTGTGGACACTTGTTGAAAGAACACAGGATCATTTCTGGTAGGATGAATTGACCAAGCCCTGTTGGTAAGGAATGAAAAACCCCACGTGTGTTGGAATGTGTGTGTGTGTGAGAGAGAGAGAGAGAGAAAGATGGTGTGGGGTGGGGTGAGGTGGAGTGGAGAAGGTCAGGTCCTACCTGGGGCTGGTCTAATCCTATCACCCCTGCCATTCCTGTAGATATATCTGTGCCCTGCAACATAGGCCAGTGCCGCTGTCTCATGTTCTGCTTTATCCCATCACGCCCAGAAGAGGTGGGTGAGTTCTGGCTCAAGAGAAGGGCCACCTTTGATCCCAAGGCCTGGAGAGCGCAATGTCGCTGCAAACATAGCCACGAAGACCATGCAGCTACCGGTTCCCATCCCTGCAGGATCAAAGGTATCTTCTAGGGCAAGGGGAAGGCAGGAGAGGGCAGAGGTGAGACAGGATGTACAGAGTTTAAGGACAAGGATGGGGAGCTGGTAGGAGAAAGCTGACTTTGTGGTTACTGAGGAAGAAATAGAAACATAGTAAGCCCTTAGGAAGCCCCATTGTCTACCTCCACTTTTCTTGGTTATCCCTTTCCGTAGGCTGTTGCTGCAACTGCTTTGAATCTAATTTCCTGTGTGCGGCCTGTGACCGACGCTGGGAGGAACATGAGACTTTCTTTGAGACTGAAGAGACCAGGCGACGAGGAGGGAGGCCTCATGGTGAGAAGTCAACAAGAGACAGGCAGCCACTCCTGGGTCTGTGGGCAGAGGTCAGGCAGGAAGGCACTCCTGCCCTCAACCATCCCATCCAGGACTACCTCGGCCCCTTACAGGATACCTCGGCCCCTTACTTGTTGCATACCATACCTGCACTGGTACTGGTTTCTGCCCCCAGGAGCAGACTGCACATCCTTTGCAGAGAAAACTTAGCCTCTGAAAAGTCATTTCAACAACTCTGACTTTGAGGCCCTGCATAAGGGTTCTCTAGCCATCCCCAACACACAGAGCCTCTTATGTGGCCCTAAATTAACCCCTACACCTGACCCTCTCGCGCCTCTGCTCTTCTCTTTTCCAGGGACAAGCGTAGTCAATACCTGGCGTAGGCCTTTGTGAGCCTGACCCAGATCCGCAATAAAAGGAGAGGACACTGGAATCTGAACTGACTCTCTCTGGGGCAGAGGAGCTTAGACCAGGAATAGACATCCTAGGAGCTTAGAGTTGGCATGGACTGGGGACTAAAGAGTGCACCGCCCAGGAGAAAGCCATCTGCCTCCACCACACCCACACTCAAGCTGCTAACACTGACATCAGGGGACAGACTTCAAGGAAGCCAAGGAGGGAGACTTTCAAGAACAACAGAGTAAGCAGTGAGGTTAGATGCACTGAGAGTTCTGGTATGATGAAGCCTGAAAAGGATTTTGCAGTTAGAAGTTCTTTGTATGAGACTTTATAGAGGGTGCAGCTCACTCACTCTACAGTGAAGATAGAAACCTACCAACAGTTAAGTTTGAAGGAGTTTCTTTAAGAATCTTAGTTGAAAGAGTAGGTGAGAAGTAAGACGCTGTCCAGAGGGAGAGGTGGCATCAAAGAAGTATTTTTAGAAAGTAAAAAGGGAGAGGGCCAGTAGAGAAAAAGACCTTGGAGGACACAGAGGAGAAAGAGATAACTGGTGAAACAAGATCCCACAGATGGAGGGAGTAGATGAGGTGAAGGCAGAGGCATTCACTCTGGACAGGAGAAACACCATTTCCTAAGACCAAGAAGATGGAAAAAATAATGATATCTCCATTGATCTGCCAGGAGAAGGTCTCCATGGGAACCCTCTATGTTCCCCTGAGAAGTGAAAAACAAAATCAGTTGTTGGTGGGGGAGGACAGGGGTAGGTAACCTGGAGATAATGGAAAAGTAGAGGTGAAGACTTGGGAAGGCTAACAGAGGAAATTGAAGAAAAACCTGATCAGTGGGTAGTTGAAGATTGAGAAACAGCAGGCAGCAGAAACTAGAGGAGTGGAGACACAAACTTTAAAATAATGGGTAGTGGTGGGAGGGTGTCCATGAAGATGATCAGGAAAGGGACGCCTAAGAAGCAGACTCCAAGATGTTAAGGGAGCTGGCTATACAAATAGGAAAACAGGGAAACCAGGAAGCAACTGACAGATGAAAAAGGAGCAAAGGAACAGACCTCTCTAATGAGGTCCAGTGGCAATTGGGTGCAGTGGCAGCCAGAGAAGCGCAGGAGGCAGTAGTCAGATCTGCACAGCGCTGCAGTTTTTAGCAGGTAGGCCGTAGCAGAGATTGGTGATACTCAGCAAAACTGCAGGGAACCAAAACAGATACTGGGCAAAGCCAAGGGATGCCCAGGGACCCCAAATTGTTAAGAGGAAAAGCCCACTTTGCCTGTTCTAAGCGTATGTGCTGCCCACACATATGAAAGCAAAATAAATCTTAGGGTGTTCAAGGACACTGAATGAGAAAGAGGTTACAGAGAACAGAGAGGAGGAACTGTGAAAAGTGGGAAAGAGAAGGATTTCCAAATAGACTCCAGATCATAAGCATATGAAAAAATGTTCAACATCACTTGTAATAAGGGAGATGCAAATTAATGAGATACCACCTCACCCCAGTGAGAACGGCACATCTTCAAACAACTAGCAACAACAAATGTTGGCGAAGATGTGGAGAAAAAGGAACTCTCCTGCACTGCTGGTGGGAATACAAACTAGTACAACCACTATGGAAAACTATTTGGAGGTTCCTCAAACTGCTAAACATGGAGCTTCCCTATGACCCAGCAATCCCAAATAGACTCCAGATCAGATTCCAAAGTTTACCATGCCATCATAGAGCAAAGTTCAAACAGGCAGAGCCCAAAGCTGAGAAGCAAAGGCCCAAAAGCGGAGCTTGGGTGTGAGTATAGTAGTAGTTGGTGACCCCATGTTTTTTAGGTAAAATATGTATTCTGACAGAGCAAAATACATTAGATGGTGCATTTCCCTTGTTCTTCAATCCTGGCTTACTAAAAAATCCATTCCCGAGCTAACCACATGACACACCTTTTCAGATTAGGAAAGAACATTACATACTACTTTGCTTATCAGTCTGTGGCAGAGAGATGACATTCCTGCCCCTGCCCATAAAGAAAAAAAAATTTTTTTTAACCCGCTGTGATAAATGAAGAATCTTGCATCTTGAAGTATGTTAACAAAAACTTAACACTGAGGAATTGCCCTTAGATGAGTAAATTAGAATCCCTGAAACGCTCAGGGGCTGCCACTGCTCTTGTGTGGGAAATGATGAAAAACCAGGTCTGATCACGGTCCCGGTTCACCTTGAGCCACCTGGTCCCCTGCCCTCCAGCCGAACGCCTGGGATCTCGAACTCCAGGGGTTAGCGGCGGTTCCAGGAGCCAATGAGCGCCGAGGACGCTCAGAACACCGCCTCCGTGCTGGCTAAAGCGGTGCAAGCGTCTGCAGTCAGCGCCCCAGCGCGGCAGGTGATAAGCCCCGCCCCCCCCCTCCCGTGGGGGCTGGACCCCCAACTAGCGGAGCCCACCCACTACGGGGCCGCGGCCAAGGTCCCGGCGGGTGTGGCGTGCCAGAACGAAAAGGAGTAAAACCCCGCCTCTACGGCTCTAGATCCTTCCAAAGAGGACGCTCACGCCGATTAAAAGACGACGCCAGTGGATGGGAAAATCGCCCTGGAATTGGTAGAATTAGCCAATGGCATGAAAAGACACCGCCTCTTAAGGTGGCGGCGAAGCCAATGGCGTGAACAGAGCCACTCCCTGAGCTAAAAGAGGCGGTGGGCAAGGCTCAAAACCAATGGGACGTCGGGGCGCGCTCCCCTCGCAGCCCCGCCCCGGGCAGGCCGCACTGCCCCAGCGCTCGGCCCGCGGGAGACGTCCAGTGGCTGGGGGAAGATGGCGGCGGCCGTGGCACTGGTCGCCGGGCTGCGCGTGGCGCGCAGGACAATGGCGGCCGCCGGGCCGTGGGGGGCGCAGGTGAGAAGTAACTACGTGGGCGAGGAGGGGGTTCCCCGGCTCCGACCACAGGCCGAGCGGGTCACCGCCTCCTTCTCGCGATCCCGAAGGCGCGCGCGCCCTGCAGCCTCGAACGGCGGGAGCTGGAGAGCCGGACTTAGTGCTGGCCTTCCCGGGGCCACCCGGGGCTGCGCGTTGAGTTCGGACGCGGCGCTTCTCCGAAAGCCTCGCCGCTGGAGAAGCAAACTGGCGACTGCAGATGCCTTGCGCAGGCCGGGTGCTGAGGTCGGGACAGGGTCATGGGTGCTTGCTGCCCTCTAGGTCTGCCTGACGCACAGTTGACCGGCTCCTGTCCCGGGTAGCCTCCCCAGTGCCCCCTGCAGGAAGTGAGCTTTTTTTTCTCGGAGTCCATCTTCCAAGCCTGCCTCTGGCCCCTGCCCGTCCACTGCGCACTGGTGTTAACCTCTCATCTTCCCCACTTGCCAGTGACTCGCGGGTCGGGTACATGCAGATCTTCTCTCTCACGATTCTACAGTACTGACATAAGTCTTCTCTAGGTCCCTGGAAAATGGGACCCACCTTACCTTCAGTCACTTGATGTTGAGGGAGCAGAGTCCACTTAACTCTTCACTAATTCAAGGGACTAGAGTTAAAATTCACAAAAAGATAAAATGTGGCACCCAGACACCCTAGTGTCAAACGGCACTTGTATTAAAGCCTGAGTTAAAGGGGTAAGTAACAGCTTAAAGATAGAGGGAAAGCAGTGGCAATAAAGTTGAAAGTTATTAACAAGGTGAGATTAAATGGTTTCAGGATGCAAACCATCCCCTTTATATTTTAAGCTAAGACAACGAATTTACCCAAGGTAAATCAGTAGTTAAAATATGAACAGGAACTTAAGTCTCTAAGCTCTCTGGATCCTTCCCCACAAACATACAATCTTCATACACTTGGGGAGCAGGAATCCATCGTATGTTTGATGCCTACATTGTAACAGTGCCTGCTGTTATCCAGGGCCCTCTGGTCCTACTCTGCTGTTTGATGCTCCTGTGGATAAGAGCATTTCTTCTGGTGGGAACCACCAGTGGGTTTTACAGAAGTGTGAAGTTAATGACTAGTAGTGCCCAGCCCTGACTCCATGATCAAGGTATTGCCAACTCCCTCCCTTGGGTGTCTCTGACCCACATTCAGGTCCGAAGAGCTGCAGGTGTGACTGGTGGTGATGAAGTGGCCAAGGCCCAGAAGGCAGCTCCTGGTGGAGCAGCCCCCACCATCTTTTCTCGGATCTTGGATCGAAGCCTCCCCGCTGACATTCTGTACGAGGACCAGAAGGTGTGGTACCCTTAGGGCCATATCCTTAGGAGTCTCGTAGATAGCATCTGGCCTATTGAAGTAACATGATGACTTTTCATCTGCACCAGTGTCTCGTGTTCCGTGATGTGGCCCCTCAGGCCCCTGTGCACTTCCTGGTCATTCCTAAGAAGCCTATTCCTCGGATTAGCCAGGCTGAAGAAGAAGACCAGCAGGTGGGAATAACAGGGCAGAACTTCCCAGCAGGGAACCCTGGACTCAGCTAGAGGCTGTGAATGAAGCCCCCTGTCACCCTTTTTACTATAGCTTCTAGGACACCTTCTTCTTGTGGCCAAGAAAACAGCAAAGGCTCAGGGGCTGGGAGATGGATACCGACTTGGTGAGTAACTTTGGTCCCTTGTACCCCTCAACTATGAATCCTCGTAGCTGCCTCTCAATATGATCTTTAGTCCTTGACCATCCCTGTGATACTGACCCCCTAACCTTGCATTCTATTGCAGTGATCAACGATGGGAAACTGGGTGCACAGTCTGTGTATCATCTGCATATTCATGTCCTTGGGGGCAGACAGCTCCAGTGGCCTCCAGGTTGAACCTACCAACTAACCAAAGACCCCACATCTGGATGCTTGGATAGAGTGGGAGGGGAAAGCAACCCTGTGATACTAATAAACCTGCTCTCCCTCAATTTGGATCCCTGTCTTATATATAGGTACATATATATAGAGAGAGAGAGACAGAGAAAGAGAGAGAGAGATAGATATAGATATATAGATCTATATCACAGGGGCCCTCCACACCACCTCCCTGATGGCCCAACAGATTAAAGCTCAGCACTATGAAGCTAACTCCAGCCACTTCAGCACAAGTTGGATTCTGGCCAGGGAGGTGACCCACATGGTGTGACAGACCTCTCCTGACCTGCCCACTGCCCCCCTTAGCAGTGTACTTTATCAATCTGCCTGTTCTGTTCCCCATTCTGTCTCTGGTGAAGCCTCTCATTGACCCTGCACCTCTGGCCTGTACCCCAGCTCTGTATGCATAAATAAATGAACCTAAAAAAAAAAACTATACCACAAATGGGAAGAAAACTGATTCAAGGCTATGATGCCTCTTGACTATGGTGTTAGTGAAAGACGTTAAGGAGGGCCATCGGTAGTTAAAAGAGCATTTTGTCCATAGACCTATGGGTCTTTGTGAGTAGTGGTCTACCTGGGTCAAGCTTGAGTAAACAGAAAGTGACTGAAGCCCAGGAGTGAGACTAGCTTTATCCTGGCCCTCATTCAAATGCCAAACCAAGTTCTAAAGAGTTGGGAGGAGTATGATCATGTGAGGGCCAGTTAATGGAGAGTAATCACAGCCTAAAAGGCTGCTGTCCTTGGAGTAATAATCCCCAAGTTTCATATTTTAATCCTTAAACATTTTTTTAAACACTTTCCCTGTTTTTAAAAATAAACTAAGGAGAAAGGCACAAACACACACCGAATACACTCTTGTCTGACGCAGCCCTGTCTCCAACATAGAGAACTACCTTGGAAAGCCTCAAGGAATCATGTCGGGCTTACAGAGTGAGGCCTTAGGCCAGCGGAACCTTAAATGCCGGGCGGAGGCGGAGTGGAATCTGGATGGAAAACGGACTACGGCCTGCGATGCCTTGGGTTTAACAGACTTCCGCCCCGCAGACTTTTGCTCCACCCCCACACTCTAAGCCCGCCCAACTCTAGTTCTGCGCAGTCTCCAAGAATTATTTGCCATCTCTATGGCAACCCGGTAGCTTGTGTCTGAAGATAGGGACGGATCTCCTATCCAGTGGCGGTGAGAGGCGTTGTTCTGGCTACACGCATAAGGGGACAAAGCAATGCAACGAATTTCCTCAACCGCGCTTTTAACAACGTTGATGCGTTTGTTTTCTTTCAGGTCTTTAGAACTACAGCCCAACTCTGAGGATTGGGATCCGATTTGGAACTGTTTCCTTCTTCGAATAACCGACCTAGGCCGACCCTGCCTGCATCAGCCACAGCAGCAACCTCCAGCCCTAAAACAACTTCATTACCTACAAAGACCCCAGCAGCCGACTCAGCCCACTTCTGATGGAGACCTCCTCTGACAGTCTCAGAGGGTCTCACACTGGACCCAGTTACAAGACAAGCCATGAGAGTCTTAGCTGTGAACCGGTCTATCTTTCCTCTATTACTGAGGATCCCTGTACTTCCAATGACCCTGGTTCTAGTCCTGCAACTGCTCGTGGCTCCACTTCTGGTCTTGACCATTCTGGTCCTGACTCAAGTCTTTGTGATAGCTCTGGTAGAGGTGCTGGTCCTACCCTTAAATCTGGGCATAGTCCAGTCTGTGTCAGTGTCTCTGAGGTCAAGCCATGTGTTCCCACAAGCTTCAGAAATCCTGGGGCTGACCTGGTCCTTAGTTATACTTCATGCTATGGGGAACCTCAGAAACAACCACCTTGGCAAGGTTTGCAAGTACCAGAACCCGGTGCCCGGGGGTTATGGAAGCTCCCTGAGGCTGAAGAGAATTGTGAATTTCTTAATGAAGTGAAGCCAAGGGGCCAGTGTCTTCTCTACAACTGGGAGGAGGAGGTATTACAGTTTGAACTACTATTTTTTTTTTTTTTTTTTGATGGCTGCCCCTTCAGTTTCCTGGGGGAAGTAGTAATTGATGAAGGTAGTCCTGGAAAAGATGTTATGGTAACTTAACTTGGGGTCCACAGAGGGCCACCAACCATCTGGATCAAGTTCCAAGCATGCAGGATGGCTCTGAGAGTTACTTCTTCCGACATGGACACCAGGGACTGCTGACCCTGCAGCTACAGTCGCCCATGTCCTTCAGCACCACTCAGAAAGATTCATATCAGTTCCCGAGAAAACATCATCAGCCTGTTCGAGGTGGGAAGCCCAAGGGAACACCAGAGTAAATACATTAGAGGGAAAAAAAGAGACAAAGCAATTTCTTGTGGGACTCTGAATTGTCCTGTGGATAGAAGGGCAAACTCCTACAATTTTCCTTCTCAAATTTGTTTCTTCTGGCCCCGCCTCTTAACCAGACTTCCTCATTGTCCGCTCTCTGCCTTCCCACAGGGAAGCGTGAAGCCACGCTGGAGCTGCTCCTGCACCACCAGATCTGGTGAGAGGCCGAGTGAAAAGGGGAGGGGGAGGGCAAAAACGGGGGGGGGGGCAGTGGCCTTGACTATCCCTGGGCTGTACAGTAAAGAGGTACAGGCGGAACAGGAAACCCCAAAGATGCACTCTGAGGTGGAGTCTGTGACACACCATGACTACAAAAAGGATCTGGTGCAAACAGGGCCTCCTGCCCCAACAAAGGTGAGAACCCATCCCATCCCGCTTATACAGCTGAGCTCTGATGAGCTGTGGGGAAGAAGCAAGCCCAGAGGTTGACAGAGGGAGCTTCCAGCCAAAAGTTAATCCACTCTCTCTCTCCTCAGCCTCACGACTACCGTCAAGAGCAGCCGGAAACCTTCTGGAAGCAGAGGGCATCGCAGCTACCGGTGTGTGAGGGTGACTGGGTGATGGGGCTGGGGGAGAAGAAAGAGCAGAGGCTGTTCTGTTCTGGCATGGTGAGGAGGATCTGTCCTCATTCTGGCACTCTTTCAGGGTGTCAGTAATATCAAGACATTGGACACACCATTCCGGAAGAACTGCAGCTTCTCAACACCAGTGCCTTTGTCTCTAGGGCAGCCTTTGCCCTACGAACCTGAGGATTTCTCCCACCATTTAGGAGAAATATCTTCCCTTGTCTGTCAGGGAGGTGGGCTGGGTAGCGCAGGGGGTAGAATTACTCCTACCTAAGGGTTGAAGACAGAAATAGACTGAGATTTATTTGTAGTGGAAAAGCGGAAATGATGTCTGTCTGTACTTGGTGAAAGGACTTTACATAAAGGGTTCTCTCTCATCCTGGATCTGCTAATTCAGTGATTCTGTGACCCTGTGTACCTTATAAGCCCCTAACCCAGACTATGACACCATGGCTTTTTTTGTTGTTGTGTATTTGGCCAAAATATTCTGGTTTAGATACAGATATTTACAGAAAGTCAGGAGGAAAGGGACCAGGCAAGAGAAGGGCAGATATATGTACAAGACTGAGCTGCAAAGGGCAACACTTTGATACAGGTAGGGTGTTTGTGCACACTGGTTTTCCACCTCATGTAATGACGCCCGTTTCTGATATGTGGAGAGATGGTGGTCACTGCCCACCCAGGTTGCCAGCAGCAGGAGATTGTCCGATTTGGGAAGAAGTGGGGCTTACAGGAGTCCAGCAGGTCCTTTACGCTCTCCTAGGAGCCAATAAGTTCGCATCTTTCCTTTTCCCTAGAAGCAGGTGAGGTAGGTAACTCAGATTGTCCTATAGCAGTCCTTTTAGCTCCATTCTCTTCCTGCAGAGCCCCCCACTGCAATCACTTTTATCCTCCCTTTCAATGACCACCTCCCCATTACCCTCCATCACCTTCATCTCCACATCCCCCCGAAGCTCCAACTGGAAGCATCCTAGCTCATCCAGGGCATCCTTGGTGGTAGAGGAGACATGGATCTTCAGGGCTGGGGAGAGATGGGGTGTCGTGGAAAGAAGAGTCAAAAAAAAAAAAAGGGAACAGAAGAATGGGTGGTATTGGAGAGTGCTTTACCCAACCGCCATCCCTCAAAGGCTCAGAGTGCACCCCAATGTATGTGCACTCAAATCATGCCCATGGAGAGGGCAGTCAGGAATAATCACCTCTCAGATCAAGACTAAGGAGGAACTCTGAAAAGAAGAGAGGGGACACAGATGGAGTCTAAAGCCAGGGCTCAGGGCCTGTGTCTCACCTTGCCCGTTTGACTCCATTCGGGAAGCGGTGTTCACTGTGTCTCCAAAAAGACAATAGCGGGGCATCTTCAGGCCAACAACCCCAGCACAGACGGGCCCTGTGAGAAAATCAGGTTGGAGAGCTTGGGGAAAGTGGATGCTAGGGCTGGAGTGTGAGTCAGCCTTACCTGTGTGGACCCCTATGCGTAGCCTCAGCTGGTCGTGGGGCCTGTGGCGGATGCGGAAGGACGAAACTGCATCCAACAATGCTAGGGCCATACGAGCAATTTCTGGAGCATGGCGTTGACCATTTCGACCCGGGAGACCAGATACCACCATATAGGCATCTCCAATGGTCTCTACCTGATTGAGAGAATTAAAGGGTCACTTCTAACTATCGCAAGAGGAAGCATAGAAGACCCTCTGGACACCTCCTTGAGTCGTCCTGACAGCCTTGGTAGCCAGACATACACTAGAAGATAAGTGCCATGGCCCTGAGGCTCTCTGAGGAAAGGGGGGCCAAGGGAATCTTTAAATCCTCCTTACCCCAGCACCTGGAAAGTACTCAGTAAATGTCTGCTGAATGAACAGAAGCCCTGTAAGACAGTGGTGGAAAAATAGTCTCTACTGTGAGGAAGTGGGAAGCAAGAAAACAGGGCTGACCCGAGGAGCACAGAGGCTGGTGAGGAAGTCAAGCAAGCCCAGGCATATGGATTGCAGACGGCCTACGCTGTGCAAGGTAAGAGAGCAGGTGTTTGGCTTGCTAACCATCCCGAAGCTGTATAAGAGGATGCCCTTGCTTTTTAAACTGGACACCATTTAAGGAGCACTGGCCCTCCCTAGTGGCACAGGGGTTTAAGACACAGCACGAGTTCTACTCCCTGCTTGCCAAGGAGCTGACCCACATGGCGCGGCAGACCTCTCCTGCCTTGCCCACTGCTCAATCTGCCTGTTCTGCTCCCCACTCTGTCTCTGGTGAACCCTCTCACCTCCTGCACCTCTGGCCTGGCCCCCAGTTCTGTATGCATAAATAATTTTTTTTAAAGATTTATTTATTTGTGCTTACAGAACTGGGGTACAGGCCAGAGGCTCAGGGGTGGTGAGAGGCTTCACCAGAGACAGAGTGGGGAGCAGAACAGGCAGACTGACGAAGTACACTGCTGAGGGGAGCAGCGGGCGGGTCAGGAGAGGTCTGCCACGCCATGTGGTCACCTCCGGGGCAGGCGGGAATCGAACTCATGCGGAAGTGGCTTTAGCTTCTTAGTGCTGTGTTTTAACCCACTGCGCCACCAGGGAGGGCCGCATAAATAATTTTTTAAAAAAAAGAATAAAGGGACACTTATGTCTGAAATTTACTCTCAAGCAATTCAGAAAATATTTTTCTAAATAATTATATAGACATATAGGTAGATTTTTAAAATAAAAAAACAGTAAGCAAGTGGTGGTTCTGGGTAAAGGGCTTAGGAGGAGTTCTTTGTTATAGTAAGGACAGGGTGGCAGAGCAAGTCCAAAGGGAAGACACAAGAGTTGGTCTTTATCACCTGCGCAATGTGAGGCACTTCCAATAATAAAACTGTTACTTCCAATTTACAGATAAGACAGCCAATGCTCAGGGAGCTTATGTTATTTGCCCAAGGCCACAAAGTTAGCAACAAACCCAATATGTAAATCCAAATCACTTTTACTCCAAGTACAATAATGCCTAACCTCTGCCAACTCAGTAACATCAACAAAAACTTTGATGAAATATACTGTCCCTCATGCCAGAAATCATTCAGTACTCATATCCTCTATGATTCTTCCATCCCGTGAGGGAATAAAGAGAAAAGGTGGCTAGGCTGTATTTTTTATTCCCCAGGTAAAAAGTGGCAGATAGGGGCTCAATCTAGGGATGGTTCCAAGTAGGGAAGCCTGAGAATTCTCAAGAAATCAGACTGCAGTACACAAACATATGTCTACAATAGGATGCTGGAGACCTAGGAGGAAAGTGACCACAGGGGTGGTAAGGTATGTGGGGTTCAGGGAGATCGGGTCTCAGTGGAAGGGTAGCCGAAGCTCTCACCTTGTAGACATCAAAGTTGTCAATTATGGCATCAAAGCAGGTGTACAGGTCATTAAGAAGTGTCACCACCTAACAGGGATGGGAAAGTAGAGGCCCTGAGACTTATGCCCAACTCCCTAAGAGCTCTAAACCCACAAGCTGTAACAAGATAAGGGAACAGATCCTACTACCGAGGACCCCAATGCCCAAACACAGCTCCCCTGAGTCCCAAGCCCATGGCCCCTTACCCATAACTCTCACCTGCATCGGGGTGCTCTCTGCTGACAAAGCTGTGAAGCCAACGATGTCACTGAAGTAGATGGTCACACTGTCAAAGGCCTCTGCCTGTACCGTCTCTCCCCGTTTTAACTGCTCTGCCACTGAACTAGGAAGCAAGAGTGTAGTTTGAGCTGAACTCAGAGAAATGGAAGGGGGGGAGGAGATGGCTTGGTAGAGAAGAGTGGTGGCTGGGAGAGCATATAGCCTAGCACAGGGAAAGGGGTACCAGTGGTGGGGACTTGGAAGGGTCTAAATATCTCAAGTTGGGATCCTTACACACACACTTGCTGAAGCAAAGGGCAGCTGTCGGAGATGAAGGATTGGGAAGCCAGAAAGAAAGCAGCACAGATCATTTGGAGATAAAATGAAAACAGTCTCTAGCCGGAAGGTGGCAAGGTGGAACAAAGCAGAGTTCGACGGGCTAGGAAGGAGTTTTCATGGGCTTGGTAAGGCAGAACCCAACAGAGCAGGGCACCAAAGGAAACTCCAGGGAAGGGACAAGGGGCTCACTGGGGAAGAATTTGGTAGAGTAGAGCTTCAGCCTTGCGTTTCTCCTCCAGATAGGCTTGTGTGCGTTCCTCCACCAGCTTCTCCAGGTTGTTGGCATACTGTTCCATGCGCAACAGGAGGTTGTCCAATATGCTGGTGCCACCCTCCCTGGAAGGGGAGGCTACAATATGGTACCTGCTGCAAGGTTTAACCCAACCCATGCCTGGCCCCCATGGCAAAACGTCATCCACTAAGACTGATGAGACTTCCATCCCTGGGGGTCCCTGGGCCCTAGTGCCCTCTCACTTATTAAAGCGGCGAATGAAGCCCTTAATCTGTCCAAAATCTGGTCGCTCAGCTGGGTCCTGGGCCCAACATCGCTCCATCAGCAAAACTAGTTCTTCATTCAATTGGGTCCGGTCAATGCTTGGCCGGAAATAGGGCCGCTGACCATTTCGGATCTTCTGGACAATCTCTGAGGATGATAAAGGGTTCAAATGAAGAGCAGAGTGGCCCCCACACACACATCAGGGAAGAGACCATGGGTAGTAGATTGATTCTTACCTTTAGGACTCAGGTCCAGGCCCTCCAAGTAGAAAGGACCACTGCGCAGTGCTATCTCCTGTAAGATGATTCCAAAGCTATAGACATCAGCCTTCTGCATGCCCGCGGTTGGCAAGGGGTTCCCACTGAGCAGTTCTGGGGCAGTCCACAGCTTCTCTGAAAAGAGGGAATAGACTGGCCAGGTCCCCAAAAAGGATATCCCCAAGCCCACCTGGGCTAATTCCTATAATGCTCCCCATGTAACTGTCACTCCCTCTCCTTCTCCCACCCTCCCTAGGTGGAAATTGGCAGGGCCAGAGGAACAATATGAGCTGAGGGGGAAGGCCTCACTGGCATAGAGAGCATGGCTGTCGTCAGGTTCAGCAGTCGATCGGAAGCTGGCTAGGCCGTAGTCTGTGATTTTGAGCACAAAACGACTATCCACCACACAGTTGGAGGACTTGAGACTCCCATGGGAGGCAATAATGCTGTTATGGAGAAAGGCCATGCCCTGTAGGGGACAGATCAAGTCAGGGATGGGATGAGCTCCCCCACTTCTCCACAAGGTGGGGATTAGCCAGCCATCCAAGGATCTTGGAACCTTGGAAACAGTAAGCTAATTTGGGAGGGCAATCTTTGCAGAATTTCTACCCAAAGAAGCAGGCAGATAAGAAAATCATACCTTCCTAACACCAGAAGCAATATACTGACCCAGGCACCAGAGGTAGAAAAAGGGGTAAAGGGAGGTATCAGTTATTACCCTAGAAAACAGATAGTCAATTGTCTTTAGTGATGAAGGGAGCAGAAAGATGACACCCGTGGTGCCCTCCAATTCATAGCCACCAATTAGCAAGACATGGCTTGAGACACAAGTATCAGTAGTTAGCACCAAGAAAACTAACCAGTTGTAAACTTTAACACATAGACACATTTAAGCAGGAAATCGTCAGGAGAGAGGATGAAGCATGAAGGCCAGAGAGAAAGTGGAGAAAAAAGTGCCTTACAAAAACTTGGAAAATGGACAAAAGTAGGAGACGCTGCCAAACCAACACAAAAGAGGGAGACTTCTGGCCACATGGAGTCATAGAGGAGGGAACCTTGGCCCTGGAAAGACTGAAAGGCAGGTCCTGAGTGGGCAGCGTGGTGCTTCCCATCGTGAAGTCCCACCCGCTCCCCAGGTCATGTCAGGTGGCACAGAGAGACACGGCCTTCTGTACGCTAACTGAAAAAACCTGCTAGACAGTCCAACGGCTAGGTCCAGAACTAAACAATTCATAATTTGAGTTTCTGTGAACTCTTCCCTTGTATTCCTTTTATTATCTGCAAAACCCTTGGCTATTTCCAAATGAGTGAATACAGAAATGATGAGGCTTCTGGCCTTGTGCTATATCTCCTCCCATCAAATTATTATTCTCTCAAGAGTCAGGTTTTTCTTATATTTATCATCACACCCCCAGCTGAATACCACATCAACTTTGCCAAATATTTTTCCTCATTTGATGGCAAACTTTCATACACAAAAAGTATTTTCAATAATCTCCTAAAATTCAGCAGAAAAACCAAAGCCAACTGCAGGTATTGTATGGGTGATCCACTAGGCCAGCTCACTGGCTGTGGGCCTTGCTTCTACAATAAGCACCAGGCAAGAGGCCAATGTCTACCTCCATAACTCCACAGACCCGTGCAGGTAGCTGGCGCCTAGTATGCCGTCAGATACTGCAGGGTTAGTATCCTTCTCCTTGGTTACTCTTTTATTTCCTTGTAAACATTTTCAATTTTCAGTTTTTATGAACCAAATGTTGGCCAGAGAGTAAATAAAGAGAAAAAACAGGAGCTAAACGTTTGGAAGACTCCACTTATCTTTCCCCCAGTAAGGGATTTTAGTATAAGCTTCTGGAGGTGAAAAGAAGATAATGGGAGAGAAATCTGTGAGATCTAGGGCAGGGACACAAAAAGTTCTGCACAAGACTGTATCAGACAAAATTCATTCCCAATTAACACACCAGACCCCTCTGTACCCATTATTATCCAAGCACAGGAATAGAGGCAATGGAGATGATGGGGCTTTGAGACCACCAGGAAGAGAAATTGTAAGCATGGGTAAGAAGACACAGGCATTTTAAAGTACACAAACCCTGAAGGAGTAGGGGCGACTCACCTTCACAAGATCATTAATGAGCGAATAACGAAACATCCAATCCAAGTTGATGCTGTCATTTTCCAGAATATCCTAGGAAGTGACACAGAGTAGATTGTGTGACAATCCTTGTCCTGCTAGCTGTCACCTGCATGATGTCAGGGTCACGATGGGTCCGCATCACTCACACACACGCCTCTTCCAACCAGCTCCACCCTCACCTGTAAACTCCCACGAGGGCAATACTCAGTGACGATGCAAATGTTGGGAGGGTCAATACAGGCACCAATGAAGCGAGTGAGATGGTTGAACTGAACATCTCTCATCTAACAAAAGCAATGGAAAGGAAAAGATTGCTGAAAAAAAAAAAACAAGAACTAGACAGACATCGACACTGCAGAGAGGACCTTGCTCTGAGTTTTACCTACACCTTAAAATCACTTGTAAATAAATCCCTGGTCCTCTTAGTCAAGTTTACTACTCCACAGTCTTCCCATTTTCTCTTCCATCCTCATTTACCCCTCACCCTCAACCCACATCCATGACATACATGTTTGAGCTCAAACAGAACCTGCCGGGTCAGCTCAATGCGCTTCTTGTTCACATGTTTGATGGCAACGACATTACCCTGAGGGTGGAAGTGAAAGGGGGAAAGGGAAATTAAGTTTCCTGATGCTAGGAAACACGGAGAACTGTGGGGACATCTGGAGCTCAGCTGGGCAGACAGAAGGCACAGAGGGGATCACGAGGGGCAGAGTCCACAGGAGAAGTGGCAGGCGGGATGAGATGGGATGAAATGGTGGGGACCAGAACAAGCAGGATGACTGTTCACCTTGAAGTGACCGGTGTTGGCAAAGATCTGGTATTTCCCATGGGCTGTCATGAGCGAGCCGTAACTGGATCCCCGCTGGGGCCAAGAGCAACATGGAGACGGAAGGATGAAAGGAACGTTAGATGATGGTGGTAGGGCAGGGGCTGTCATTACAGGCCAGTGTGCTGGGAAAGGTCCAGGGAGAGAAAGGTCAGGAACTCAGAGGGATGCAGAGGGACAGCTGAGACGCGGACTCACCAGTGACAGTGTGAGACGGCTGCCTGCACCTTTATGATATCGCTCAGAGTTGCCAAACTGCAGTTCTTCCCAGCGAATGCGCCACAACATGCTAGCCAGCTCCTTCTCCAGCATCAGCTTTCTGTAAGGACTGCGCACCTCAGTTGACTGGCAAGCCCGAGCCTACCACCCCAGAAGCCTACAAGGGTGATGCAGGGACTTCCCTGCAGCTCCTAAAGCCATACTTGTTACAGTCGAGAGGCAAGACTGAGGGAAGATGCCCTCTCCTCATGCCTGACTCAAGATCAGTGTCCCTTGTTCGTTTAAAAACAGAGATTGAAGGTCAAAGCTCTTTCTTAAAATGTCAGCATCCACAGGAAATGCACCTTTGCTTTGCCCTGCTACCACCCCACTCAAAACACTCGCGAGGATACTCTGTCCACAACCCCACGTGGGGAAAGTAACAGCTAGGCTAGAAGACAGTTAAGGAGAAAGGTGAGAGAGGGCAGTGTCAGGTCTTAGTGACACCAGACAATTAAGAGCCCAGCTCCCCCACCCCATTAGAGCAATGAGAAAAAAGTGAGGTATTGGGGACCCAGGGAGCAGGTCAGTGGCGAGCCAGACTCACCGGAAAATGAGGAAGCTGGAAACACCAAACATGATGAAAGTGATTCCTGTGCCCAGAGCCACAATTGCCAGGGTTGAAAGAGGAGCTGTAGGGAGAGGGGGACCCTGAGGAAGACTGTAGGAGGCCATGTAAACACCAAGAGAGGGCAATGCTCAGGGCTAGGGAGTAGACAGACTTCTTGAGGGAAGAAGGCAGGGGGTGTGGAAGGAGAGGTAGAAAAAGAGCTATGAGTAGGGGACTCAGTGAGGAGGAGGCTAAAGAGAGGAGAGGAAGGGAGAAAGGGCCACTCCCAGCCCCTGCACACACCCACTTTTATCACAGGATGGGTCGTCCATGTCAAAGGCACAGGGGGGATTGTCCAAGGGGGGCGCCCCCTTCACCCAGGGGATAGGCCGCCCAGTCCACCAAATCTGCTTCTCGGCTCCTGAGTAGTGGGCTGCAGGCTGTGAGAAGGAGAAAAGGAGGACCACAGGCCTGCTCCCACCTCCTCCCAGAGATCCAGCCATTTGTCAGCTTTTCTCCACCTGGGACACAGCTTCAGCCGAGATAATTAGCCCCTCCCTCAAGCACCTCTGTTTCTGCCTCAGCCCCCCACCCCCTCGAATCCTTGAAAGCTGGATTTCTGGGGCCCACACTCTTCCCAGCTTCCTTCCCCATCACCTGAAAGTCCCCTGAATCCAGGTCTCCCATGGCCCACAGGACAAAATCAGTCTCCCGATCATTGTTCTTGTCCATGACAACCAGTCCAGTTACACCTAAAGTAGAAAGAACCCTCTTAGAGATCTGTCCTAGGTCCCTCTCTTATCCCTCCAACCCTTCCTGCTTCTTCAGAATCCACCCCTGCCCCTATTCTTAATGTGTCCCTCTCCACCATATTCTCTGATGCTATCAATGCTCCCTCCTGCCCCTACTATCTGTATTTTCTTCTGTCCACTCTGCTCCCCTGCCTGACAGCCCCCCACATGCTAGCTGAAGCCCTCCATACCGTGGTATCTCCGACCTTGCATCTTCTCCACAATCCGAAGTCCATCTTCCCGAGTGCCCCCTTCCTGTATCGTCTCATTCAGGACTTCAGCATATAACAGGATCCCATCATAGAAGCAGCCAGCAATGAGGTTCATCTGGGGGTGGTAACTTTGGCAATGCCCTCCAAATGTCCTGAGAGGGTCCCCTCCCTCAGCCCTCTTTTCTACCTCCTCTCATTCCTAAGGTGCCCTCCCTACCTAGATGGACATTAGGACAGAAGGAAAAACCTTGGATGACGATAAACAGACCCCAACCCCCCTCCAAGTAGCAGACAGCACCCTTGGCTCCATAGCCAAGGCAAGATGCCAAGTGGGGAGAAGAGCCTTCCCTCAAAGCCTGGTCCGGCTCTAAGGGAAAGAGACAGCTACTTACCAGGGAGGGGGCCAGCTCCACACCAAAATCTTCCCGGGCTCTTATCAACAGACGATTCTGGAATTCCTGATACTCAGGATTGGGTGGTTCTCGGTATGTGATCACCAATACTGTCTGTACCAACAGCACATGGGGGGAGTGAACAGGGTTCGAGATGGGCATTAGGGGAAGAAAGGAAGCAGGAGAGGTAAATGTGAACATGCATCAATGAAAATACATGTGAGGCTAAAGGCTAAGAGGATACTAAGCCCCACATGTTCAAGCCATCTGGGGAGAGACAGGCAGTCCTCCTTGAAAGGTAGATAGGGTGGTTTGGAGAGAAAACAGAGACAACTCCACCCCCCAAGCTCAGTCCACTGTCTTCCTAAAGTACCTGATGACACCATCCAGGCCTCCCTGCCAGGCTGCCTCAGTTCCTCTGTCCCATCCTTTCTGGGTGTTTGTTCATTATCAAGAGCAATGCTGATCAACAGCTCCTCTCCTGAAGTGTTAATTACTGTGATTGTTATCTGTTGTGTTTACAGTTTCAGTGGAACACAGAGACTTCACCAAGTGAATTAAAGAGATTTCAGGCCCTCTGACATTGGGGGTGTCACAGACGTGACTGAAACACAGACGTGATTCCACCTGTGAAAGGCTGTGAGCTCATCCCTTTACATATGTGAGGAACCCGCCATAAGCAGCCCTGTCCCTCCCATGTTCAGACACAGTCCTCCATGTCACTAAGTAGCAGATACGCGTCCCTGAGGAAACACAATCACACTTCTCACACACATTCTGCAGTTTAGTGACATCTGGGGTCTCGGCCATTTGTGACCGTACTGGTCACGAGTCAGCATGTCTCAGGCCTTCACTGGGTGCCTGCCTGGCTCCCCTGGCCTCATACACTTCTCCTTCCCTAGCTGATGGACACGCCAGCCTCTGGCCACCACTGGGACTGAGACCAGCATCTGCCTTTACAGGAAACCAGCAGTGCAACTTCAGGGAAAGACTTCAGATCATAATTATATTTTGTTAAATGTGACTCTGTGAAATGAGACCTTAAAATCTACTCATTTCTACCAGTTCTGTTAATTTCCAACACAAAAGGTCACACAGACCATAGTGCTATTAGCTGTATCACAGATAGTCCATATCAATTCACTGGGAAATATTTCATAAGAAATAACGAAGTCAGTCCTAACAGATGCACACTAGATTGCCCTCACGATATAATTATTGTCACAGCAGCATCTGGAAGTTCTAATACTCTCACACTCTCAAGCAAGATAAAAAAAAAAGGAGAGGGCCTTGGAAAGGGACTGAGGATTCACTCAGTAACACCTGTTCCAAGCATAAAAGAAAAATAGGAGGAAAGATTGTTGGTGAACCATGTGAAAAAAAGCTGGAAAAGACCAGGTTTAACACAATTTATAGTTTAACGTAAAAACTAATGATAGGTTTTGGTGCTCTTTACTGCTTTTGTAATGTAATAATTCTATAGGTTGGTTGGTTTGCTAGCCTCGCTAGCAGTTCTCAAACTTCCTGGTCTTACAAATCCTTTATACTACCAAAAGTTATTTTGGTTATTTGAATTACATTGTCAATATTTATTGTACTAAAAGTTAAAACAGACAAAAATTGAAAATACAAGAAAACACATCTTCTAGAGCAGCCACGGTGATGACATCATCACGCGTCACACAGCCCCGGTGGAAAACTCCACTGGAACAGTCAGAAAAGACTGAGGGTGAGAAGCAAATAACCTCTCAGTCTGATTTTTTTAAAGAGTTTTGATCTCATGATTCCTCCTAAAAGGATTTCAGGTGGCCCCAGGATCCCAAGACCACTTTTTGAAAACTGCTACACTAGACTATTTGGCTGCAGTTAGTAGCTACTGAAAAAACAGAGAACAATAAAAATAAAAAGACACAGATGCTCCGCCAAAGACATTCTGTGCTTGTTTAGGTCTAGAGAGAAGAAGGTGGTGGTAGGTAATTGAGTCCCATTTCACAGTGAAACCTAGGTTGAAAACTTTTAAAAAGCAAAGGCAGCCACAAATGGGTTCAGCAGAGGGCAGAAGCCAGGAATGCACCCTGGAATTGCGCATGGGCAGGAGATGCCTGCCTCTGCCTGCAGACACACCCCACACTGAGACCCACGGAGACTCCATCACCGCCAGCAACACAGTCAGCCATGGCCAAAACAGACAAAGAAGGGAGCCCAGGAAGAGATTCTGCCCGACACAGTCCTTGGCTTAATGCTTCCATTCTCACTGCAGTGTTCCCGTCTGTAACCCACACTCAGGCTGACCACCCAGGCCATGACTTCTGCATGGGCTGCTGACCCAAAGCCCTTGACTGCACATACTGGACCTGTCGATCCTCAGGGCCTGGCCATTTGCTTCATGAGGTCTGTAGTATCTGCCGCTTCTTCCCTAGCCTGGTTGATCACCATGGTTTACAGTCGTTCCTGATAGGTCTACTCCTGTCCAGATAATTCCTAGTCCTATCCCAGTCTCCCCAACACAGACCCTAATTCAAGTGCACAAATGTGTGTTAGCATCGTGGAATACAAAGATGAGCATAGGGCCTGGAGGCAAAGGGGTTAACTCTCAGCACTATGAAGGTATCAGTAGCCACTGCAGCACAAGTTTGATCCCAGCCAGGAGGGTGACCCACATGGCGCAGCAGACCTCTCCTGACCCGCCCACTGTTCGCCTCAGCAGTGTATTTCAGTGAATCTGCCTGGTCTCCCCACTCTGTTTCTGGTGAATCCGCTCATCTCCTGCCCCTCTGGCCTGTACCCTAGTTCTATCTTTAAAAAAAAAAAAAATGAACATGATCCCTGCCCTTCACCAGTGAAGACTTAACTGAGAAAAGTCCTATGACCATACTTCATTTCAGAGCCCCCTTCCATAGCTAAAGTAGCCAGCATGAACAGGGACCTTCTCTTTGAGCATGACATCCTCCTGGAAAAGCCTCAGGCACCTGTATTAAGGACTCCTCACTTCCACTGCCACCTTTTCCAGTCTGACCTAGTCTGGGATCCCAGGGGGTCTGGTATCTCTGGGACATAAAAACTCTTCTTTCTTTCTTGGACTCTTGCTCAGAATTGCCCACCCATCTTCCCTCACTCCCACCCTATGTCAGCATTAGTTAAGGGTGAGAGTAACTCTACCAGGGATACCTCATATCCCCTTCACCTCCACCCTACTTCAAAGCCTTGATTTTCTACTCAGCATATTCCTGGCTGTGTATTTCCCCTTCTCTGGTGTTGAAGCCAAAGGTCTTAGTTTTTCAATCTGAATAACATTAACAGTGAATGGGAGAGATGAGAATGATTTTCTATAGCTAATTGTTAGCTGATTAGGTCCTTCCTCCCCCTGCCCTAAGTACTGGTCTCTGTTGGCTGGTAGGAAATGTCACACAAGAAAAGAGGGGTTTCTTCCACAAAAATATAGGGCCCAGAGAGCTATGGAGTCCTCACACATGGAGCGTGACAGTAGCTAAAGTATATTCTCTTCTCTTGTCTAACTCAATTCTTTGTTGTTTCCCTCCCACCCCCAGTAAAACTTCTCACAATTTGTTCTATGTTTGCATTTATTTGCTTATTTGTTTATTCCTTGTCTATCCTACTAAATATATGCTCCAAAAGGCAGGGACTACCTCTGTTATGCTCTATGCTGCAGCCCTAACATAGTGTCTGGGACATAAATAGGTCAAAGAATGAATCAGTCTTCAAATGAATAATGTGGCCAGTTATACAGCAAAGTTAAGCACAAGAGTAGGAAGCGCAGTAAACCCATGGATTCAGGAATTGTTTCCTAGAAGGGAAAATAGCTGGCCTGAGTTTAAAGAACATGTAAGCATAACCCAAAGTGAAGAGGTTGTTTCAGGCAAAAGTTATAAACAAAACTTATCCTGTCACTGTCCACATTCAAGTGCAATAGTCACAGACTCTTACTCAGGCATTAAATCACACTTATACTCGTCAGTCACAACCAAATACACCATCACAGCCACATAAATTCTCCTTATCGGACAAGATGGCACCCAAGCCCAAACCCCATACACCTCTACTTAGACTCAATCACAGCAGGGAAAGGAGGGATATGACCCCAGCTGGTAGAGGAATCAGACAATAATGCATAGGCACGATTTTGAGAAAGACAAGGGGTGAGGAAAGAAAAAGCATTCCAGACAGAGGAGCAAGGGGTGAGGGGGGTGGAGGCTGGGGTGGAGCAAGGGGCCCAGGGGTGGGTAGATTTGAGAGTGGTCTTGCCTCCTGGAGCACTCGGCCTAGGCAGTAAGACCAAAGAAGTCCACTGAGAACAGGCTGCAGAAAGTGTCAAATGCCATGACTAGGAGTTGGGATTTTCCTCTGTAGGAAGTAAGTAATTGAAACTTTTGAGCAGAGGAGCGAAATGAAGAGTCATGTCAACTGTCTCTCCACTTGCTTAAGTCTATTTCTTCCCATGCTGCTATGGTCACCCTGGCGCAAGCCCACTGGACCTCACTCTGTTATAACCTATTACAGGTGGTCCCGCTCCTTGAGTCTCCTCTTCTAAGCCAACCTCAACCTCTCCTCAAAAAAAAATTTTTTGCAAGGACCCTACAGACAAGCCCGTCCCTTAATCTAAGGTTCAGGGCTCTCACTCTTCCAACTATTCCTCTGCATCTTGTTTCCTATAGTTGCTTCCAGTGAACACTCTTTCTTGTCAGTATCTTCCTGGTTCCTCAAATGTGCCCACACAGTCTTTTTTTCTTTGTTCAGGAGCCCCAGACCCTCTCCACCTCTCTGACTAGGAATATGGCATCTATCTTTAGTGTCACCATGGAGCGTCACCTCCTGCCCAAAGCCTTCCCTAAACCCAACAGCTCACATGACTTTCCCTGGCTCTTTGTGTCAGTTCCAGGACACAGTCACAGCCTCTGTCATACTTGTACCTAAGTGAACCACAACCGTGCCTCATCTCTCCAGAGAGGGGGACCCCCTCCCAGGGGTAGGGACCAGATCTTTCCCTCAACTTTTCTCCCCCACAGTGTAGTCTACTCCTGGCACTCAGGAATGTCAGTGTTCTGGGGTCTTGAGAGGAAACCTTGGCAGACACACTGAGAAGGGAATCACAGAAGTGGGAAGCAGAGGCAAATGATCCTAGACATGAAAACCTCCTGCAGTTCACTGTTTCTGCCCAGTTCCGAGGGTCTCTGTGGGGTCTCATGAGAAATAGAGAATCTCCAAAGAAGGCCCGCTTCCCCCTCCAAGTTTGGCTCAAATTATACCTGGAAAGCCTCTCTGAGGGCCTGGGCCTGTTCCCGGGTGCGATTGTCCTGCCAGGGCCGGCCTGTAGAACGTGTGGGGCCTGCATGGAGACTCTCCCCAAAGACATCCAGGTAAAAGAAGACATAGTCCCCATTGGTCAGGTTCTCCCTCTGGGCCTGAAGCAGGATCTCATGGAGCATCTCCAAAGGACCGCAGATGTACACAACTGGGAGCAGGCACATGACAGAGGGGTACCCTAAGAATGTAGCCTGGCCCCCAAATGACCCCCTTTCTGAACCATCTGCATTTCCACCCTTAGCAAGGAGGAGAGTGCCCTCTCACCCATCTAGCAGATGCTCCCCAGCCCTCCCCCTTGGGTCCCAAGTCCCAAATACCCTGAGGCCATACAGGCCATCTGGCCCAAGTCAGAGCCTGGCTCCAGCCCCCAGAGATAGGAAGCTATTGGCCTCCAGTCCCTCCTCATCCCAGAGTTTCGCCTGCTGCTCCCCACCCAGTCCTCCTCAGTCCCCCACTTTGCCCAGCCTTCCTCTAGACTTAAAGGCACTGAAGGCTCGGAATTTCTCTCCATGGGAGCTTGACCTGACTCTTCCAACCAAATCTGCCCGAGCCCGAGCCCAGTTACAGAGTCCCCACTGTTTTCCTGCCACCGTGGGATCTCAGTCCCAAGTCTGAGAAGTCTCTGCTCACAGATAGCTCCCACCTTGGAGTGGCCATCTACCACACTCACTGCTCTAGGGCACGCTCATGGCTCCCCAAACTCAATACTCCCCAACCCCATATTCTCCCTCAACACAAGCATCATGCCATCTTAGTCCTTGTTTACCTCTGCCTAGGACCCCCACGAGCTCCCCTCACATAAAGCCTCAGCCCACTCAAGGAGTCAATCCACATATGTGCCTCCTGATCCCAACCACGACATACAGCTCAATTCCTTTCCTCCAGCTCCAACTTCCCCGTGCTGACCTCCAGACATACAGGACCCTCCTCCCCGGACCCTGAAGTAGCCTGGGCCACACTCACTGCGCCCGTTGGCCCGGATGAAGTGGGTGGCCTGCTCAGGGCCCCCTGGCTCACGGGCATACACCTGGTGGTGCACACTGAGGTTGCTGCCCTGCAGGGCCTCAAAGACGCCCTCGATGGTGAAGTAGTGAGGCCGGTCATCTGTGCGAGCGTCCAGATACAGCAAGGCAGCCCGGGCAGTCCAATTGAAGTGCCCGTGCAACATCACTACAAACTCACCCAGCTTGGGAGCAGAGGGGCCAGTGCGCACCAGGGTACGATAATGCTCATTCTTAGCCGCAAAACCAGAGGCCACAGCGCCCGCCGTCAGCAGGGGAAGGTGCCAGTGTGAGGCAAAGCGGGCCACAGAGGCAGCGGGGTACACGCAACCGGGGCCCAACAGAAGGTCGGGGTCATGGTACAGCTTGAGGTCCACGGCGCGCAGCGGTGCCAGGTACTCAGAGCAGGCGCCATCTAGTTCAGAGCTGACAAACCGCAGGTCCACGGGCAGTGCCCGGCCCAGCGCCTCCACAGCCAGTGCCACAGCAGGACCCACCCGTGGCCAGGCCCAGGCATAGCTCAGATTGCGTTCTGGCAGCACCACCGCCAGCGTCAGGTTCCGCGCCCCAGGAGGACGCACCCCACCTGCCAGGGCTGCCACCAACAATAGGAGGGATGGCAGTGCCATGGGGAGAAAGCAGCCACCCCACCTCCCCGCGAACCTGGGGCTGCTCTGGCCTACAGGGGAGGCACCAGCACCACCACCCAGCCTGCAACTTGGGGAAGAGGGGAGGGAGAGAGTGAGGTAAGCTGGGTGGGCTGGGATACACAAAGTGGTGGGCCCCCCAGGGCTTGGTGGGAGGAAGCCCCAGCAACTGGGCAAGAGTGGGTCCTCCACTCCGAGGACCTCCTACCTAGGGCAAAGACTGAGGGCCACGAGGAGGGCGGTGGGAGGGAGGGACCAAGGGGGGCTGCCACCGGGATCTGGACAGTGAGAGGTGAAGTCGCCTGATGGGTCTAGAGCGAAGAAGGCAAAGGGGACCCGAGACTGGGATGGGGTGGGGGTGGGGGGCAGGCTGGTACAAAGGAAAGGACTGGGGGGACCTCACAGCTGAAGGGGCTCGGAGGGCACAAAGCTGCGGAAAGGAGGACCAAGGGGGTAAGGTGGGAGGGGGCCGTGCTGCGGAAGGACCCGGACCATGGGCGCGCGGGGAGCAAAGCGAGGCCTGGGCCGGAGGGAAGGGGAAAGCGGGGTAAGTCTCCCGGGAAGGCTTCTCCTCCAGCTCCTGCTGGGACTAACGGGCCCAGGGCGCTGGTCCCATCCGGAGCTGCGGCGGCCCCGCCCGTGTCCCAGCTCCTCGCCGCGCCGCTCCTCCTGGGCCCGGCCGCCG
>NW_004567107.1:65328416-65331952 GCF_000260355.1 Condylura cristata | reverse complement strand
CCCCCCCCCCCCCCCCCGACCCCCAGGCCAGCTCTCTGCTGCCTGCATCTCACACATTCCCAGAAGCTTGGGGCCTCTCCTCTCCTCTTCTTCTATCCTGATTGTCTTGGGGTTCCTTCTCTTAAGTCTCAAACATTTTGAATCCCTCAGACACTTCAGATTGCAGGAAACCGTCAGGAACCCCCCAATATTTGGTATCTCCACAAGGTCTCCACCTGGTAAGCCATACACCCCCCTTCTCTAGGCCGGGAACCCCTCACTCCCTCAACAGCAAAAAAAGCCGGCACCGGAATACAGGCCCTTCCAGGCGCAAGGGACTCCGGATGATGGATGATCTTTCCTCCTCAGTGCTTAGGAGGTCTTCCAGTCACCCTCTTGCTGTCCCCATGCCCCTCTTGTGACTTCCGTTGTCCTCAGAACCCCCCCCCCCCAAACTCCACTGCGCTTCTACCACACCATCTGCTCCAAGGCAGGAGCGGGGGAACAGCCTCTTTTGTCTCCCTGCTCAGCACAGGCTTGCACGTGATAAAAGCTCACAGACTAACTAAGCAGAACATTCCACCCGTAATGGAAGTCCTTTGTAGCCCCCCTGGGTTCCACCTCAAAAGCTCACCCCAAATAGCCCCTATCTGGAGTGCTGATCTGAGTAACAGCTTGTGAGGGATGATGTCATGGTTGCTGGGAGGGTCTGCTATAGGCCCTTGGGGAGTTTTTCTCAAATTGTCATGAAGGACATGCACATAAACTCATTCTCCTCCCCTAGCTGACAGCCACAATTTGTCCCCCTCCTTCAAGTCACTACTCTAAAAATCACAGTGCCAAGAGGCGGGGAGAGCTCATGGTTGGGGGGGAAAGGAGGGGCCCGCGGGGGCGAATGCGGGAGGGGCGAGAGTAGTTTCTCTGAGACAAAGGCGACACCTAGTGGTTTGGGGGGAACTAAGAACAATACCATTTTATTCCTAAGTAAGAGATTTATTAAACAAGGACTGCCTTGAACAAGCAAGCTGCAAGGGGTGAATATAAAAAGAAAAACAGAAAGCACGATAAAGCTCGTACCTTTGAGGAACATACAACTGAAATCTCTGAGGTGTGGTAAAGCGGCCTGACAACATTGCGTGCCCCAAGTCCCGTAGAAATGGAAGCCTTAAGACAGATCCTTCTTTAACATGGTGGGAGGAAGTAACTCCAGTTGCAACTCTGGACGTTGTTAATAAAAGGGAATTTCGGGGCCTCCCTGGTGGCTCAGCAGGTTAAAACACTGAGAAGCTAATGCCACTTTACCATGAGTTTGATCCCCGCCCAGGTGGTGACCCACATGGTGTGGCAGACCCACCCGCTGCTCCCCTCAGCAGTGTACTTCATCAGTTGGTCTGTTCTGCTCCCCACTCTGTCTCTGGTGAATCCTCTCACTGCCCCTGCACCTCTGGCCTGTACCCCAATTCTGTATGCATAAATAAATAAATCTTCAAGAAAAAAAAAAGGAATTTCATCCAATCCAAGTAAAGAAAAGAAGGCTGGAACAGTCACAAGGTGATGGGACAACATGAAGAAACACATGACAATAACTTTAGAGGGTGTCAACCAAATTCCAGACCATCCCTACCTTAACAAGTTTCAAGACTTCTGCAGCTTCACTTACTTTTTTTTATTTTTTCACTTTTAGATGGCGTTAAATCAATAAACACCCTGCAGAACTTGTAGTTTAAATTTTGAATTTTTATCTTTTCCCATATAGCAACATTGCGTAGGATGTTCTTTGTGATGCTCCTAGTCAGCCATGCTATCAGGAGGGCATGTTAATGGTGAGAAGCCAGGCAATTGTCCCATTTCTTGCCCTCAAAACAGTAGTAAATAAATTACATGAGATAGTCAATGCTCTCCTCTAAATAGGCTTATGATAGATGATTTTGCACAACTATAGGCTAACATAAGTGTTCTAAGCATGTTTAAGGGAGGTTAGGCTGAGCAATGTTTGGTAGATGAGGAGTATGAAAAGCATTCTGACTTAGGACATTTTGCAATTTATAATGGCTTTTTTCTTTTAAAGATTTATTTATTTATGCATACAGAACTGGGGAATAGGCCAGAGCTGTAGGGGCAGTGAGAGGATTCACCAGAGACAGAGTGAGGAGTAGAATAGGTAGTCTGACAAAGTACACTGCTGAGGGGAGCAGCGGGCAGGCCAGGAGAGGTCTGCCACGCCATATGGATCACCTCCAGGGCAGGAATCAAGCTTATGTTGAAATGGCTTTAGCTTCTTAATGCTGTGCTTTAACCAGCTGCGCCACCAGGGAGGGCCCAAGACTGTAATGCTTTTTAAGAAACTACACACAACTTATTGAGAGAGAGAGAGATCCGAAACAATACACTCTCTGCTGAAATCCAGAATGGCAAGACTGGAAGAGATTTTATAAGTATATTCTTGAATCCCTTATTTAAAAATAGTTGAAAGCTGGGCCCTCCCTTGTGGCACAGGGGGTTAAAGCACAGCACTAAGAAACTAAAGCCATTTCAGCATGAGTTTGAACTCTGCCCTGGAGGTGACCTACACGGAGGCACAGCAGACCTCTCCTGACCCGCCCTCTGCTCCCCTCAGCAGTGTACTTCATGAGTCGGCCTGTTCCGCTCCGCACTCTGTCTCTGGTGAATCCTTTCACTGACCCTGCACCTCTGGCCTTTACCCCAGCTCTGTATGCATAAGTAAGTAAATCTTTTTTAAAAATAGTTGAAAGCTGAGTCTCAGAGAGGTAAGTCATATAGCTGTCCCCTGTTCCTCTCCTCCAACCCCATGTAGTTTTTTTTTTTTTTTAAGATTTATTTATTTATGCATACAAAGCTAGAGTACAGGCCAGAGGTGCAGGGACAGTGAAAGTGTTCACCAGAGACAGAGTGCGGAGCAGAGCAGGCTGATGGATGAAGTACACTGCTGAGGGGAGCAGCAGGTAGGTCAGGAGAGGACTGCCATGCCATATGGGTCACCTCCCTGGTTGGGGATCAAACTCGTGAAGTGGCTGCTTCTAGTGTCACAGTGCTGTGCTTTAACCCATTGTGCCACCAGTGAGGGCTTCCATATGGCTTTTTATAGTAGAATAGAATGGAGACTAAAATCCAGGTTTCCTGGTCTCTCAGCTGGGGCTCTCTACAGATATTCTGCTGACTCATGAGACAGAGTACCTGAAACTTCTTTTACAGAGTAATGGCTATCAAAGACCTAGATGAGTCTCTAGAACACCTACCTACCTTGTGCAGACCCCAGCCTCCACTACTACCGGACTCCCAAACAAATTCAACTACATGATGTCATTATATGAATATAAAGGACTGTGGGATCCCCCGTCCTCCTTGTTCCTAGCACCCAGGGTTCCTGCTGGTCAAACTAAATGTACAGTCAGGCAGGGCGCCTCTCTCTAGGGCAAAAGTCCTGATAGGAGGAACATTCTGGGAAACCAGTGTCTGCCAAACAGCAGGCAGACATTACGGCCACATTAAACTATGGGATTAAATTAGGGGTTAAACTTTCTTCTTTTTTTTTTTTT
>NW_004567107.1:65325619-65328266 GCF_000260355.1 Condylura cristata | reverse complement strand
GGGCAGGCGGGAATCGAACTCATGCGGAAGCGACTTTAGATTCTCAGTGCTGTGCTTTAACCCGCTGCGCCACCAGGGAGGGCCTAAACTTTCTTCTTTTTTAAATGAATTTATTTGCTTATATATTTTTATGTCATTGTTCATTTCTGTACACTGTTGGCTTTTTCCTCTCCAGTGCAGTTCCCATAAAATTCCCATCACCAATTCACCCATGCACCAACACTATAGTCCCTTGTGCTCTTCCCTGATTTGATCCCTCCCCCTCCTCCCCTGCAGAATGTCTCAGATGTATAGTTGCCTGATAATTTTGTTTTTTAATTTATTATAATTATGTTTTTTTCCTGATCCCTTATTTGGTTCCTCTACTTTCTTCTTATAAGTGAAATCATCCAATCTTTTTCTTTTTCCTTCTGGTTTATTTCACTGAGCATAATCCCTTCCAGCTCCAAGGTATTAAACTTTCAAGGAGCAAATTAGCTAGCTGCTAGAAACTGCTGTGGTTTCCAAGTTACCCTGTTCTT
Source organism: Condylura cristata (assembly GCF_000260355.1). Classification (NCBI taxonomy): domain Eukaryota; kingdom Metazoa; phylum Chordata; class Mammalia; order Eulipotyphla; family Talpidae; genus Condylura; species Condylura cristata. Next base: position 65,327,745 of record NW_004567107.1, on the reverse strand, counting down.
TAATGAAAAGAAATGCTAACCCCAGCCACACTCAGACTAGGGGATCCTCAAGACTCTTTCTGAGTTCTGGGACCACCATAAGAATCAGGCTCACTGTAATCTTCTCCAAGGCAGGCCCTCATGCCCCAAACTGACTCTGAGTTCACCACTAAAGAGTTTCATAATTGGGCCCTTCCTGGTGGCACAATGGGTTAAAACTCAGCACTGGGAGGCTTTCTGCAGCCTCTGCAGCATGAGTTCAAGTCCCCAGCCGGGGAGGTGACCCACATGGCAGAGCAGACTTCTCCTGACCTGCCCTATGCTCCCCTCAGCAATGTACCTCAGTTGGTCTACCTGTTCTCTTCCCCGCTCCGTCTTTCGTGAATTCTCTCTCTCTCACACACACACAGACCCAGCCCTGCACCTCTGGTCTGTAGCCCAATTCTTGCATGCATAAATAAACAAATATTAGGGCTCTCCCTGGTGGTGCAATGGGTTACAGCACTGCATTATGAAGCTCTCACAAGCCACTGCAGCACGAGTTCAATCCCCCGCCAGGGAGCTGAACCACATGACGCAGCAGACCTCTCCTGACCTGCCCTATGCTCCTCTCAGCAGTGTACTTCAGTAGATCTGTCTGTTCTGCTCACCACTCTGTCTCTAGTGAATCTTCTCACCCACCACACCTCTGACCTGTACCCCAGTTCTGTATGCATAAATAAATAAGTCTTTTAAAAAATAAAAATAAACAAATATTAAAAAGAAAAGGTTTCACAACCTAACCTGCTTTCCCAGCTAACTCTGGCCTCTTGGGTTTGTCCTTCATTAGACTGCCAGGTTTATAGGATTCCAGAGAAACATCAATGACCTTCAAACCTCCTCTCTGCTTAGCAACTGTGGCCTGCAGAAAAAGCTCCCATCTCCTGCACACACAACAGAATGGTTCACAAGAAACTGCCAACAGAGGACAGAGAACAGCATGGAAAACAAGATAAAATAAAGCAGAGAAGCTGTATTTCAAATTCAACATCTGTATACAAAAGAAGTGGAGACAGGGTATAAAGAAAAACAGAGTGAAACTTATTGAAGACAAAGAAAAACTTGATTAAAATTCTGCTTTACTTCTTTTATCCCAGCGAGGAAGAGACAGAATCCTAAAAACCCCACACTGCTTATGTGTCCCCCCTCCCCCCTCCCTTCCTTCCCTCCCCCTCTATACAGCAGCTCCCAGGCTAGTCTGGGTCTTGGGTCCAGTCCACCTTCTCATAATATTCAATGTCCCCAAGGAACCGCTATTATTGTGTAAGGGGACAAGGGTTTTTTTCTTTGAATTTATATATAATTTTCTTTTTTAAGTTAAAAATGTAAACTATTTTCAAACCAAATCTCAGCTTCTTCCCTGCTTGCCTAAATATATATTCTAAAAGTTGAACCAGCACCATACCGTGAGGGCCATACAGCGAAAGAAAGTCCAGTCAAATAGTTTTTCTATAGAAGTGACTCCAGAGAGAGCAAGTGACTCCAGGAAGGGAACTGGAAAATTGTCAGGAGAAGCAACCAGTACAGTTATGTGATGATTCAAGCTCCAGGAGAACCCACTTTTCATGCCTCTACTCCACCCAAGCCTGGACCAGCACCTCCCTAGAAGGACAGATAGGTCCCCCAGTGAGTGGTTCCCATTGCTTTTTGTACTTGGCCTGTTTCTCCAGCACCTCTGCTCACTGCTACCCCTCACCACCACCCACCCAGGAATGACTCACAGCATTTTGGCAGCATCTGATTACATAAAGGCTCAAATACAATATTCTATTACATTTTTTTCTCCACTTCATTTAAAATCCTACTTTTTTAATACAATCTTTCACTGAGGGCCTCCCTGGGGGCTAAGGGTTAAAGTTTCAGCACTATCAAGCCAGCCTATGCAGAAAGAGATGCTCCCCTGCTAGGGAGCTGATCCTCAAGGCCCAGCAGACCTCTCATGTCTCCCCAGCTGCTCCCCTCAGCAGTGTGTTTCTGTCTGCCTGTTTGCTCCCCCACTCTGTCTCTGGTGAATCCTCTCCTCCACACCTCTGTCTTACACCCAGTTCTTAATAAATAAATAAATATAAATAAACAAATAAATAAAATAAAAATAAATCTTTAAAAAA
>NW_004567107.1:65317772-65325519 GCF_000260355.1 Condylura cristata | reverse complement strand
TGTCTCTGGTGAAGCCTCTCGCCGCCCCTGAGCTTCTGGCCTGTACCCCAGTTCTGTATGTACAAATAAATAAATCTTTAAAAAAAAAAAAAAATCTTTCACTGAAAAAAAAAAAGGCATGTGTTATTCCCTCACCTTTAAATTCTGTTAGAAAGTGGAAATATATTAATCACCATTTTATGATTTTTTTAAGATTTATTTTATTTATTTATGCAGGGGATGGGGAATGGGTGTCACTGGTGAGAGGATTCACCAGAGACAGAGCAGGGAGCAGAACAGGCATATCTCCTGAAATGCACTGCTGAGGTGAGCAGCGGGCAAGACAGGAAAGGTCTGCTGCGCCATGTGGTCACCTCCCTGGCCGGGATCGAACAGTGGCTGGCAATAGATTCATAGTGCTGTGCTTTAGCCCCCTGTACCACCATTTTAATCTTCTGCTCTGTTTAGAATTTCTTACAGAAGCCAAAGACTGGGAAGAGGAGGAGAAATCTGAGGCAAGATTTGACAAAACCATGGCCTTTTTTGCCTGGCTAAAAAAAAAAATAGCTGGGAGTGGAGGGCTAGCTGACAGGGGCTGCGAGGCTGCTGGAGAAATCCAAGTATGAAATGCTCAATGCCTGGTCCAGAAGGATGGAATAGTAAAGGGAGACAGAAAAGCAGAGAGGAGGTCCTTTAAAGGAAGAAACAGGGCCCTCCCTGGTGGTGCAGCCAAGGGGTAAAACTGCAGCACTGCAAGTGAGTAAGCTGAGTAGCCACTTCAGTGTGAGTTCAATCCCCTCCCTGGAGCTGACCCACATGGCAGCAGACCTCTACTGACCTTCCCGTGGCTCCCCCCAGCAGTGTACTTCGTGGATCTGCCTGTTCTGCTCCCCACTCTGTCTGGTGAATCCTCACATGGCCTCTGTGCCTCTGGCCTGAGCCCCAGTTCTGTGTGCATAAATAAATAAATCTAAAAAAAAAGAAAAGAAAGGGAAGAAATAGTAGACTGCATCTACAGGAAGATAAAGAGGTGTGGGTCTCAGAGAAAGGCCCGCTGGGATCAAACAGGAAGTAGAAGTGTGAGGAGCAGCTGAGCCTGAAGTTGCAAAGGAAGCCCCTGCTCCATCAGAGTGGATGCCACCACTCTGAGATGCCAACCCAGAGTCGCCAGTTCTTACAATTTTCCTTTGGGCTGTCTCAATAGCCTCTGCCACAAGTGCCTGGGCTCCCACTCTCACCTCCCTCCAGTCCTTCCTCCACAATGTGTTCAGATGCCAATGTGACCTTTGGAAACAAAAACCTAATTATGTCACTTCCCCCGCTAAAACTCCTTAAATGGTTCCCCATAGAAGCTGTGTTTTTCAAAGTGTTATTTTTAGCAGCAAAGCCCTTCCTTCAAACAAAAGTTAAAATGCAACCCAGAAAAGAAGCCCAACTGTTCCAAAGGAAGCAGAAATCAGGGCCCCTGCCCTGACTGCCTTCACAGACTGAGGCCCTGAGCGCCTGGACCTCAAGGCAGTAGCCCTCGAATAAGCTACGGAAGAGGACACAGATTTTTCTAGGCTTATGGATGTGGCTTCGTCCATTTCCAGATCCTCAGTTTCTTTCCAAAAACTCATCTGGCCCGAGAATGCGTCTCATTTGTTCTGGCACTTTACAAAAAAGAAAACCATATCCCTTGTTCATACCAAGTCTCACAATGAATTGTTCTAGGGTATAAGAACTGCTGGAATCCCAAGCAAGGGTATGTATAATGAAGATATTGTTCGACGGAAACTTAACGATTAAAGGGGTGTCTGAAACCAATGGGGTGCCCGGCTCTTCCACCACCATACAAGTTATTTCTGTTATGGGTAAAACCTAGCATTGGAAATGGGGTGTTTTAACTCATGCCAAGATTCTTTATAATCCACACAGCCAATGGAGAACATATTAGTGACTTTTTTTTTTAAAGTAACTGGAAGGCATTAAATAGTTGGATTTCATTGTATATAAATTATACCTCAGTAAATTATTTAAAACAAACAAAAAAATGTAACTGGAAAGGTTTGCAGGCCACCAAAAAATTCACACATGCTGAATAAAGCTCATGAATTACAAATTAAGTAATTTACTTTGCATCTGGTATTTTTATTCAATAAGTCTATCTTGCCAAATCATTATGAAATACACACTAGGATTACATTCAGACCTAGGCTTAGTTCAGTTTATAAAATGATTAATATTATCTGTCGCCCATGAAATTTAAAGTAGTGATAATAAACTGTAGAATTCAATTTAAAACTGTGAGAGGGAGTTATTACTTTGGGGAGCTCATGAACAAAAACTTTTGAGCTTTCAGGCTCAAAACAGAACTTTGAAAAAAATCTCTGGCTACATAGTGACTCACAATCCTATCATACCTCCTTTCTTCTCTTCTAACAAATATTTTAAATAACGACACTTGTACTAACCTAAAACAAATTCACAGATAATACAGACATCTATACACATAATTTCAAAACACCATAAGTGTCTTAATTGTAATATAAAAAGAACTGAGAAAATAACTTAAGTAATAATAGAATAGATTTACTTATATAAGACACCCTAGACAGATGTTTGGTGGGAGATTCAAATTTCATGCAGAATGCAGGTTATTTGAATTATGCCAATTTCAGGATAGTTGACATCTAAAAGGTATTTCTAACCAGTACCAAAATACAAACACAAAAAAGATAAAAGTCCTCTTGTCATGGAATTTGTGACCTAAATGGGTATGTAGAAAATTCCTGAAACAGGGCCTTCTAGTGGTACAAGAGTTAAGACACAGCACTATGAAGCTCTTCTCAGCACAAGCTCCATACCCGGTCAGGGAGGTGACCCAAATGGTGCAGGAGACCTCTCCTGACCTGCTGCTGTTCCCATCAGCAGTTTATTTCAATGAATCTGCTCCCCACTCTGCCTCTGGTGAATACTCTCACTGCTCCCCTCACCACAACTCTGGCCTGAACCCCAGCTTTTGTATGTATAAATAAATAAATTAATTTTTTTGAAAAAAGAAAAGAAAATACCTGAAATAGTATATTCTTAACTGTGTAGACATGGTCTCACATTGCAGGTCTAGCAGCCACGGTCCCTGAACTACTAAAATGCCAGCAGCACCCACCACCCACCACAATGGCAACCAAAAATGCCCCTACAAATGTTCCAAATGCCCCTCCAGGGCACTACCACTGCCTTTCAGAACCATGGCCTACAGGCAAGAGAAGGAGACCCGGCCCACCAGGATCTGGCTCCTGTCTTTCTCACCATCCTCCTCTGCCCTCTAAACACACAGAACTGTTTGTACTTCTCTAAGTGGCCACTTTAGTCCAAGCCACAATTTTTCTATCAGCCTGAAATACATTCTCTTCCCTTCCCCTGACTGACTACTCTTCTTTGAGGTCTTCCAGACCCCTTTTTATAATCTTTAATACATTGCTTTTCCAATCAAAAAAGATAAACTCATACCATTTGCAGCAACATGGATGGAGCTGGAAGGGATTATGCTCAGTGAAATAAGTCAGAAGGAAAAAGAAAAATATCAGATGGTTCACTTATAAGAGGAACATAAGGAAACCAAACAGAGGATCAGGAAGACATTCAGCAGGAGAGGAGGAAGGAGAGGAATTAAAATAGGAGAGGTGAGCACAAGGACTGTAGTGATGGTGCACAGGTGACTTTGTAGAAGGAGATTTATTGGGACTACACCCAAGAGGAAACATCAAACAATGCACAAAAATGAACAAAGATGTAAAAAATAAATATATAAATATATAAAAAATCCATTGCTTTTCAAGTAAATAATTACTTTTTACTTGTCCCCATTAGATTGTCTATTCCATGAAGGAAGAATTCTATCATATTTAATCTTTGTGCCTCAACACTGATGATGTCCTTTAGACATCAAATAAGTATTTTCTCAATGAATAAACAAGAGTTTGGATGAAAGGATTCACTTTACAGGAAATGTCTCCTCTAAGATTACAGGGAAAGATGGATTTATCATGCATAAATGTATCTATTGAGCACTAAGCTCAGTTGGGTCCAAGCATAACCTCCCATCCCATCATAGTCTCCATCTGTGACAAATAACACCCTTCACACTTCTTCACAAAAATAAGGAGCAATTCCGTAACTCTCCACTCCCTTCTGTGTATTTAAAAACTTAGTGCAACCTGATTTAAAATTCCAGTCTCAATTCCAGGGCAGAACTCACCCAGTCTAGGCTTGAGCCATGGCTGAAGGAATCTGAAGTGAGAGAGAGTGTGGTTCCTTCTGCAACTTCTCCCCTTCCTCTTCCAGTCCTCTATGAGGGTCTCTGGCTTTTTAGGTCTTGGGAACCAGGAGAACAGAGATGAAAATGATCACTGTTTCTTCATTTAACAAAGCAGTTATGCAAACTGCAGCTATTTTTAGAGGACAGTTCATTCCAGTTTTTTATTGGGTAGCTGTCAAAATGCCATATCTTTTATAGGACTCTGGTGGGAATTTTCTAGAAAATCCCATGAGGCCTCACCACTGAGTTGTGACCTGCTGTAGAGAATGTTGCTCCAAATCAATTCCTGTAGCCTCCTTAGCTTGTGTCCAGCAGACAGCCTCTCAGTGGGTGGCCAGCAAGGTGGCCCAAGCCCAGTCACCTTCCTCAGTGTCTCTTTGACCACAAGAAACTCACATACCTTTGCTAAACCAAATTAAGGCCATTCCACCGATAACCCCCTCTCTGTCCTCCCACCTCTCTCAAACTTTTACTCTTCTCAAATAAATGCAGAACTGAACAGGTCCACTGTGTAAACAGATAGTCTAGCCATGCAGTGAGAAATCTGCCTCTCCTTCTGTAGAGTCCCTTCAATGCCCTCTTTCTTGGTTTGTGGGAAAACACTCTCCACTAGGCTCATGGCACCCTCCCTGAGTCATCTTAACATCTTACAGAGCTGGGGATGAGGATGGGTGGTGAAGACTAATGGTTAGAGGTACTAAGTCAGTTCTGTAGTTCTTTGTAAGCCCTGAGAGGGTGACTGATTCCAACTGCTAGGAACTCTTTCTGGAATGTATGATACTTAGTGTTTCTTTGTCTTTGGACTCCAGTCACCTATTCTGGGACAACAGGAAACATTCAACTCAGTATCTTTGTGATATGCTGAAGTGAAGAAAAGGAAACATGAAATATGGTGTTCAAATGCATTTCTAACTGCTCAACTGAAGAGGGAAAGTTATCTTCTAGGTGAACAAAAGGAGTTCAGGTTTCAGACTGAGGAAAAAGAAGACAGAGACAGACTGGGAATAGAACATTGAATGAAAAAGTCATAGACACTCCCCAATAAAAAGAATTAAGCACATTATACATATTATACAATAATTTTGCATATCATTTCTGGGGCAAGTCAATCCAGGATCTCCTGAAATCCTCAGATCCGTCAAAGAAGCCCACACTGGTGGCACAAGGGGTTAAGCCTCAGCACTATGAAGCTAGCCACAGCTACTGCAGCACGAGTTCTATCCCCAGCCAGGGAGGTGACCCACAGGGCACAGCAGACCTCTCCTGTCTTGCCGGCTGCTCCCCTCAGCAGTGTATTTCAGTCCATCTGCTTGTTCTGCTCCCCACTCAGTCTCTGGTGGATCCTCTCACCCTCTGTACCTCTGGCCTGTACCCCAGCTCTTTGTGCATAAATAAATAAAATGAATCATTAAAAAAACAACAACTACAAGATTAACAGCAAGCCTCAAGCTAAGAGAAAGCCAGTGGGAAGGTTACAGTTCACTGTTTGTATATATAGGAGGGAGGAGTGGTATTTAAACAGAGAAAGTAAAATCTAGGTCAGGCATATAAGGACATGCAAACACCCAGAAGCAGCCCTTGCCAGATACCAGTTATCTAAATGCAACATTTCTAAATGTTCTAATCTGAGCTATTCTGATTGCCCAACTTTTGTTTATTGCCCAACTTATTTTTCATGATCAGACCATGATAGTTCCATCTGTTATCAGGCAGGGTGGGAAGCACCCCTGAACCCCCAAACCTGCCTTTTCTAAATAGTTCTGCCATCTGCCACATCAAGATAAATAACATTCAAGTGTGTAAGACCTTTTTTATTTTTTAAGAGTTATTTACTTATGCATACAGAACTGGGGTACAAGCCAGAGGTGCAGGGACAGTGAGAGGATTCACCAGAGACAGAGTGAGAGCAGAACAGGCAGATTGACAAAGTACACTGCTGAGGGGAGCAGTGGGCAGATCAGGAGAGTCTGCTGTGCCATGTGGATCACCTCTGGAACTGGGGATCGAATTTGCACTGAAGCAGCTACAGCTAGCTTGCAGATTGCGTCCTAATCCATTGTGCCACCAAGGAGGACCTGTGTAAGACTTTTAATGGAAAAGAAATGTAATACAAATAGTGTGCAATAAAGACAAGAGAAGGGGGAGGGGGAATGATAAAATTGTTTCCAAATCAAGCACCCATCCTCTCATGGGTAAATGCCCAACTAGACAGGTTGGCCCAAAGCAGGGCCCCTGAGGACCAAAAGCCTGCCAGAAGTCTAAGGCAACTCATGTTGGGCCATAGGAAAGGGGAAGAAGAGGCCAAGTAAGTCTGCAAGGAAATGAGCAAAATCAGAAACAAGATAAGCCTTGTCATTGTCAGCCCCCCCCATTGTCATTCACATCTGTTTCAAGTGTCTCCTTCCACGTCTCCCAAGTCCCTGATGTAAGTCCAAGACCAAGAAGCAGACACAGCTTCTTCACATGTCTCTCTGCTCCACATGCCTCCCTCAGGTCTCCCTCTTGCTCACCTTCCTTCCTCTCCAGTCACCTCCCTCTCCAGCTTCTTCTCCCTGCTCAGCTTCACCCATCCTTGGGACGGGAACCCGGAAACTCCCCTTTCCCTGGGGACCACCCTATTACACTTTCACGTATTAACAACAAATATAATTTAAAATGAAGGGACTTCCTTTGATTATGCCTTAAAATGTAGATGTTGGATTAGTAATTAGTAATATTAATTGCTTCCCAAAGGAGAGCAAAGTAACTTAAGGGACAAGATGAAAGAAGGCTTTTTTCACTGTATATCATTTGTATTTCTTTCATCTTCTAACATGTATAAATGAATTACCTATTCAAAATCTTTAGTTAAAAATAAATATTAGGGTCGTCCCTGGTGGCGCAGCAGGTTAAATAAAGCACAGCACTGAGAAGCTAAAGTCACTTCTGAAAGTTCGATCCCCACCTGCCCCAGAGGTGATCCACATGGCGTGGCAGACCTCTCCTGACCCACCTGCTACTCCCCTCAGCATTGTACTTTGTCAACCTGCCTGTTCTTGTCCCACTGTCTCTGGTGAATCCTTTCACCCACCACACCTCTGGCCTGTACCCCAGTTCTGTAAGCATAAATCTCTCTTTTTTAATAATATCATAGTTTATTTTTACATCATTTTGTGCATTTATCCATCTCAGTTGTAATCCCCTTGAGCTTCACCAAATCACCCATGTGACATTACCAAAGCCCAGTGCACCTCCCTCCCCCGACTGTTTTTGATCCCATTCCCCACTCCACCCCCATAAAATGTCTCTGGTATATAGCTGTTCATTATTATTATTATTTTCTCTCCTGGTCTGTTCTATTCCTGCTATGAGTGAAACCATCCAGTATTTTTCCTTCTTTCTGGCTTATTTCACTAAGCATGATCTTTTCCAGCTCCATCCATGTTGCTGCAAAAGACATGTGTTTCTCTTTTTTGGTTGCTGAGTAAT
>NW_004567107.1:65302818-65317042 GCF_000260355.1 Condylura cristata | reverse complement strand
CCCATCTATTTATCCTTGCCTTCACTATGGTTGCATTGGGTGCTCTATCTTCAAAGATGTCGCCGAAGTGTATGTCGTGTAGTATTTGGCCCATCTTTGCTTCCAGTTATTTTATGGTTTCCGTTCTTATGTCTAAATAAATAAATCTTTAAAAAATAAAATAAAAAAGATGCCTCTTGGCCCCCTACTACATGAGGATGCAGTGAAAACATTGCTGTAAATGAGGAAGTGGGTCCTTACCACACTTCACCCCTTCTAGCACTCTGAACTTGGAATTCCCAGTCTCCAGACTGTGAGAAAAACTTTGTTGTCCATAAACTACCCCCAACTACTGTTGTTTGTTATAGCAACCCAGACAAACAAGACAAGGCCTAAGAAGATTTTCTGAAAGCCAGTTAATTTGAAACAAAAGGTAATAATGAAGTATTACAGAAAATGCAATCCAATATTAATAGCCTTAAAAAAGAATTAGGCATAGAACATTTTACAGGAAATGGGTGCCACCCCCCAAACATGTCTAGGGTATTTTCATGTGTAATATCATAAAAACAAGGCTGAGATTGGTTGGGGTAACCTTGGGCCAGGAGTAAATTCATGGAAAATCAAATTACTTTCCACAAAGCAAATCTCGACCAAACCCTGGACAAGAAGGAATGCAAAGCTGGCTTGAACCCTTCCTTGAGGGCTGAGGCTGATCGTTAAATATATGCTTTCACATATATGTACATGATTGGATGGGGGAGGGGTACTAAAATCAACAGTGTGACCAAAGACTTGGTGTTAGATTCTTCAGTCATTGTCTTCAAACACTGCTGGGTCCCTGAGAGAGAAAAATGGAGTGCTAATATGATGCCAGGCTCCCCAAGTGACAGCTGAGACAACCCACCCTCAAATACTGACAATGACCAAACAGTCTAACAAGGACAGAAAAGGCTGCCCATCATCTGTGGTTCAGAAGGAAACAAGAAAAGAACCCTACTGTTTTGCTTTCTCCTTTTTAAAAATTTCTTTTGATTTCTTTTTTCATCCCTCATGTTTTTCTTTCAAATCTAAGCTTTGTACCTAGTGGACAGAAGGTTAAGTAAACAGATTCCAGGATCCCCAGATTAAAACCTACATACCATGAAAATAAATATAAAAGTATTTGATAAATTGTAAAGCATTAGAGGGCGATTATTATGATACTTATTAGCGATTTTTTTCCCCTCTGCCCAAATTAACTAGACACCCCTTCAGCAGTTTGAGATCATATTCTGGAAAAGGAAAATGTTTGGGAAGAGAAAATGCTAGTTCTTGTAATGTGCAAAAGTTTTTCAAAAAATCTAAGAGGAGGGCCCTCCCTGCTGTGGCAGAGGGTTAAAGCGTAGCACTATGAAGCTATCCCGCCACTGCAGCACAGTCCACTCCCCAGTCAGGGAGGTGACCCACATGGGATGGCAGACCTCTCCCATCTCTCTTGCTGCTCCCCAAAGCAGTGTATTTCAGGTCACCTGTCTATTCTGCTCCCACTCTGTCTCTGGTGATTTCTCTCAACCCCCCACACCTCTGGCCAGTACCCTAGTTCTGTATGCATACAAATCAATAACTCTTTTTAGAAAATATCTAACAGGAGCTAGTCAGTCAGTGATACATGATCAAAAGAGGGTTTAGAAACTGTTACCTTCAGCTCAACATAACAAATATTTCCTGAGAGGCTTTGGGGGTGGGGTGAGAGGACACAAAGATAAATTAGATTGTAGTGTCCTGCCCCGCCCAGCCTTAAGAAGTGCCCTCACTAGGAAGAGCCAAAGGCCAATTTATGTGCTGATGTGTTCGCCACAAGGGTTGGGGATGTGTCCTTTCCACTCCCATTGGCTGGCCCTGCCCATCCAGGTCAGGACTCAGCTGGCTTCTTCCCAGACCCACGCCTCTCCCTCGCCAGCCTCCGACTCCAGTGACTCTGCAAACTGGGTTCTGGCTCCCAGGTCAGCTGCTTCCTGCTGAATTCAGCTGAGAGACACTGGCAGAAATTTGGAAGTCAGAGGAGGCCAGAGTATTTCTCTCCTTCCCCTCTGCCTTGGCCAGCATCTCCCACAGAAGCTGCATGTCCCCTGTGGCTCCCGCTCCCTGTGGCTCTCCAAAGTTCCAGCTTCCAAGTCAGTCTGGGCCCTGGGCCTCCTCTCCTTGTTCCTCTAGCCTAGAAATGACAGAATATTCCTACTTTGGCTAGTCTCTGGATTCAGTGAATGGCTTGTCAGGGTTTCCTTGACTTTTTTCCTACTTGTATTAAATTTATATTCTATACTGCTATTATTTTTTGAGTTGACATTGGTTTATAACACTATGTGATTTAGAGGTATGAGTTCACACTTCTTCAGATGTATGTTAGTATTGTGTTGTTATTTACAGCTAATTCTCTGGATGAAATTCCCCCTAGTTTAAATACTGACAGTGCTTCTGTTTTCTTGATTGGACCCCTGATGTGACAGCTAAACCAAAAATGAGTTCACTACTTTTTCTGAGCAAAGATCATGTTTCCAAAATTACTAAATCCAAAATTCCATTATTGGTGTGAGTCCAGAAGTTTTTATATAGGAAGTGATGAGAAATTGATTTTCCACATCGTGTGGGTGCTTCTAGAGGTGGGGGGGAAGGGCAGGGGGGATTGTAGGCTGAGCCCACGGAGGACCCAGGGGTGATGAGAAGGGAGCTGTGGGTCTCAGACAGAGGGACACTAGTGTGGCGACCTGAGGGACCTCTCTGAGAGCCATACCACGGGCAGGGGGAGGTTTGCAGTGGGTGTGTCTCCAAGAAGTTACCCATCTGAATTTACCAGCCATCCAAACCATCACCCATCACCACCAGCGTCCATCAAAACCACCACTGATTGTCATCTTAGAAACAGAAAAGACCAAGATGAAACCAAAATGAGTACCCCTACACGGGCCCAGCTGTGTACAAAGTCTGAAGGATGGAACCAGATGGGGAGGGAAAGCCAGCCATGGAGCTCTGCGCTAGCCTGGGAGCTGAGCATCTTCCCTTGCACACGCAGATGAATGGATCAGATCAAGTACTCTCGAAAAGCATGACAATAAGTTCTTCTCTATTAGTGAAAGGAAAATACAGGCTCTAAAAACCAAAAGTGAAAATCTCTTGTGTTCCTAAGTCTGTGACTGCAATCTGTACCCATCATGTATTTACCCACTGCATGATTTTAGCTAGTGTGGGAGGCTGGCAAAGCTTCAGTGTCTGTCTACAGGTTCACTTGCCTTTGTGCTCAGGTGATTCCTTCTGCCAACAATACCCTCTCACCTGCCCATATTTTGCATATTCAAATCCTAACCATTCTTGGAAGTGTGGTTCCAACTGCCTTGTTAGAGAATTCTTTCACCTGAAGCCTCCTGGTGTTTTCATTCTTTGCTGCATAGACTTTGCTTTCTGCTTCAAGTGAGAGGACAGTGGGTAGCCTCCCCCCCCTTCCGCAGAGCAAGCTGCTTGAAAACAGAGACATGTTTATTTATCTTTGGATCTCCTTAGCACCCACAGTATTTGTTGATGGAAACAACACTGCCCTTTCGGGCCCTCCCTGGAGGCTCCACGGGTTAAAGTGCAGTACTAAGAAGCTAGCCACAGCCACTTCACCATGAGTTCGATCTCCTGCCAGGGTGGTGACTCACATGGCACAGCAGACCTCTCCTGCCTGGCCCACGGCTCCCCTCAGTAATGTCTGCATATTCTGCTTCCCACTCTGGCCTGCGCCTCTGGCCTGTACCCCAGTTCTGTGTGCATAAATAAATACATATTTTTTAAAAAACTGCCCTTCAGAATCTAGGATGATGCCTTTTATTTTATTTTTTATTTATTTCTACATCATCGCTCAAGACGATGCCTTTTAAAAAATTGTTTCTGAAACTTTACTTTTAATGGTGCTTTTGGTCTGAGAGTCACACAAGAAAGTCATTCTTACCAGCAACTACTGCTTTTACTTTGTTGCCATATGCCAACTACCTGAACAGCAACCTCTAAATAGATACTACTATAGTCCCAATTTAGTATGGACACCCTAGAGAGGTAGCCATTTGCACAAGACTACATAGCTAGTGACAAAACTAGGATATGACCACTTCAGTCAATCTACATTGAATCAAACCAATATTACCCATATCGATCATTCACTTAATTCAGTAAATTTAGAATACCTTTAACTATTCTAGTAAAATTTATCTTTAGAAATAAACACTGGGCCCTCCCTGGTGGCGCAACAGGTTAAAGCACAGCACAAAGAAGCTTGGGCCACTTCTGCATGAGTCAATCCCCGCCTGCCCCGGAAGAGATCCACATGGCGGGTCAGACTTCTCCTGACCCACCCGCTGCTCCCCTCAGCAGTGTACTTCGTTGATCTGCCTGTTCTGTGTCCACTCTGTCTCTGGTGAATCCTCTCAGCCTCCGCATCTCTGGCCTGTACCCCAGTTCTGTACGAATAAATAAATAAATTTTAAAAATAAACACTAATACATATGTCACGTACTAATATATAATTTATATATTATATAAAAATTATAAACACTAGTATGTTAGTATATAGTAAAAAGAATATCTGTATATTCTTGAAAGTGGCTACAAAAATTGAAATAACTATTTTCTCATCTATAAAAAAAGATTTTTAGAACTAATAGTGCCTAGTAGTAGCAAGTGAAGGAAAATGATAGTCTCATACACTGCTAGAGGAAACACAAGCCAGCACACCTGTAGAAAGCTACCTAGCAATCTCAACCAAAAAGTCTTTACAATATTTATATCATTAACCCATCAATTCTACTTCAAGAAGTTAGGTGGATAAATCACTTATAGATATAGCCTCAAAAATAACACAGTATTGTTCATAATGAAAAATTAATAGATTTAAATTTCTAATAATTTATATTTTATAGGGCATCTTATAAGTGAATTGTTACACTCAAACATTAAAACTAATTAGCCCACAAAACACTGTTTCAGGGCCTCCCTGGTGGCACAGGGGTTAAAGTCTCCGCATTATCAAGTTGCCAGCTAACCCAGCCACTGCAGCATGAATTAGATCCAGGCCAGGATGCTGACCTACATGGTGCAGCTGACCTCTCCTATTTTGCCTGCTGCTCCCAGAAGCAGTGTATTTCAGTAGATACTCCTGTTCTGCTCCCCACTCTGTCTCTGGTGAATCTTTATACCCCCCACACCCTTGGCCAACACCCCAACTCTTGTATGTATAAATAAATCTTTTTTAAAAAGTCAAAACACTGTTTCAGAGATGTTGATATCAAAGATTGTTCATCATACATCATTAAATGAAAACAAAGTTTGAAAATGTATGGAATAAGCTCATTTTCATTAAATATGCACACACATACACAGCAAAAACCTGTAATGATATACTTCAAAATGTTGACTTATCTCTTGGGGATTACATGAGATAGATATTTTTATGTATTATAAATAGATAAAATACAAATACATACATAAAATATATATATTATAAAAATATAAAGTTTTATACATAAAATATAGCATGTTTATATAATTCCATTTCAATGATTATGTATTTCTTTCATAATAAGAAAAATCTATATGCGGCTTTTGCCTTGACTTTTGTTTGTCCTCTGAGGCAATTGTTTTGAAGATATTATATTCCTAGAAAAAGAAGCCCAGTATGTCCCTCCTGTGCGTTTCTATTTTGCTTCTTCATAGTTCACGAGACTGAGGTGGTCAGTACAATGAAACTATACTGAGGAGGGGAGAGGGTCATTCTGTCATTTTTCACAGCTCGAGTTGCATATCATATCTCTGGTCAATTATTCCACACTGTGTAAGCTGCTTGTGAAGCTCACAACAATTTTCTCAGTGCAGTGATCATCAATGATTTCAAATTGTCAGTGAAATCATCTTCATATCACAGTTAGAAGACTGATGATGACTGTGGACATGGCCTCCTAAGAACCCAGTGTTTCCTCGTGTCTATGTCATTGATGCTCTTGAGAGCACCAGTCACGAAGTTCCCCCTGCACCATTACCGCAGCCACAGGCTGGTGAGAAAAGAATGCGGGCTTTGTGAGTTTTTTCAAAGGTATCATAGAGATGAAAGGATACTACAAGGTGTTTTTTCACATGTCCCTGAAAGAGGTCTATGGTTACCATTTTGCCAGTAAAAATAGATGGAGTATAAAATACCAGTATAATTAATTATAAAGGTATATACTATTTTAAAACACAACTTTATATTCTATATCCCATCACAGTGAGCATGTAGTTCATACTTGTTGAATAAAATTTATCACTCTGGAGGGCCCTCCCTGGTGGCACAGTGGGTTAGAGTGCAGCACTACAAGCTAGCGCAGCTGCTTCAGTGTGAGTTCGATCCCTGGTCCCAGAGGTGATCCACATGGCGCAGCAGACTTAACATTCTTCTTAAAACGCTCAGCATGGCTTTACCAGCTCATCCTCCTGGGTATCCCACCATCCCAGTGTCTGCTGATCCCTCACCATGGGGAAGCTCCTTCTCTGACCAGTGGCTTTCTCCCCCAGACCCTGGACCTCAGCTTTCTGTATTCTTTTTCCCATACTCATTTCCTCCATGAGTTCACCCACAACCATGGCATCACCTATCCCCTCAATGGAGATCATCTCAGTCAGGACATGACCTTGCTTCAACTGGGTGTTGGCGTGTGTGCCGTCATTGCTATACACATAGCTATTTTAATATTGCACAACTGTAATGATTAGAATTTTACAATATAACTCACCCAGGAAAAGACTGCTTGGAGGATTTGAGAAAGAGTTGCTGGCATCCATGGCAGTGAACTCCTTCCCCCTTCCCATAAAGTAAACCAAATAAAAATATAAAAATAGAAAAAAGTCAGCAAAGCATGTGTTTAGAAGTCTCAGGTGAATGGTGTCATTCCTTGTTTAGGAATGGAAAAAATGAAGTAAATAAAATAATTGGTCAAAAGAAATTTTTTTTAAAGGTCCCAGATTCCACATTTATAAAATGCACTCATATGACCAAAGTACATATTTTTATTAGTCACATCTTCCCTTTTATTTTTCTGGCAACTGGTTGATCACACCACTCTTATGGCCTCCGCTTCAAGAGAAATGTACTGTCCTCCCTCCCATTCCAAGCAAGTTACCTACCTTAAATTTCTCTATATTGGAACCGGAGTCACCACTGGGGTTGAAAATTTTATTATTTCAGGCTATAGGCATTCCTCAGACCCATCATACAAAACGTAGAGATTATGGACTTTTATAATAGGAAGACAGCAATTTTTGACCAATCCTGGTAGAAAAGAAAGCATGTGGTACAAAGTACCACCAACGACAACTCCATGGGAAAGGTCATGGAAAGCCTAAGTCTGTCAGCAAGACTAAGTCCAGATACCAGCCCAGGAAAATGGATATGTCCTGATTGATGAGGACAACCAGCCTGAACCAGCCTGAACAGCTAGTTAATAAACATGCTTCAAATAAGCCAAACAGGAAATGGTTGAGGAGGACAAAACTCTCAAGGCTCGGAGCTACTAACCCCACTAGAAAGAGTAAAGGAAGCGCCGAACAGTATCGTGGCCTATAATGGGCCACACTCTGTGGTGGCTGCTTATTAGGGCAGTGCAGGAGGGCCGGCATCTGAACCTGCCAGTAGTAGTTATTAGAAGTATATACTTCTAATATGTGTGTGTGTGTGTTTTATATGTGTTACAGTGAATGTATACAGTTACAGAATATACACACAGATTATACACTATATAATATATACACACACACACATATATATACACATATATATATTATTTATATTATACACACACATATATCAAGGTGACTCCTCAGAAAGGAAGAACTAGTTTAACTTAACCAAAGATCAAGAGCCAAGGGGATTCAACTGGGCATCATATTCCGAGTGGCAAGGACAGAAAAAGGGTGAAGACCAGCTACCGGTAAGAATGCAATGAAGTTTAGGGGTTGGTTCGGACCTACAGACTGGGATTCACCCTGATCCTCCTAAATCTTAGAGGCTAAAGGCAGAGCTTCACAGGTAACCCTCCCATGTGGGCACCTTACTCTTCCTCTGAGTCCCTGATATCTCCTGTGGTCCAGGTTTCTTCAGCTTTGATAGGTATAAGGCTGCATCTTATCAGAAAGATACTTAAGGTAGGTTGGGAACACCAGATGTGCCCTTCAGGTCCTTTGCCACCCACCCCACCAAATATTTAGGTAACTTCAGCACCACCAGGACATTTCCTCATAGCAGAGTGCAGTGGTGACCCTCGGTGACATTACACCATCCAGGTTCTTCCAACCACCTAGTTCTTTCTACTGACTCTTCCACCTCCACCTGTCCTTGGGCTGAAGGGTATTCCTTGAGACTCCATTGAGCTTTTCTTTATTGTCCATTCAACTCTCTACAATTGCATCTGCACCATAACTTCGATAACCATCTTTGTATGACAAGAAAATAGTGTCAGTGCATTTCTGTTAGCTAAAAAGTACCATATTTAATTACCTACTGGATCTCTTCACTTGATGGCCTTGCAAGCCCTTCAAACTCAATGACCAAACCCAGAAAAATGATTTTTCTCCAAATATCTTTGTTCTCTTACTGAGTAAATGACACACCAACTTCTATATGCTCAAGCTAGACATTTCAGCTCATTCTTGAATGATGCATCTCTCTCATTCTCTACATTTAAGTCTTACTGGATGTACTCCAAAAATGCCCTCAACTTCACTGACTACTCCCCTTGTAGTCCAACCACTATCACTACATCAGTGCAACAGCCCCTCAATTTGTCTCCCTGCATCTATCCTTGATCCTCCACAATCTCCAGCCAAAATTCAATACCGGCAGGCCCTCCCTGGTAGTGCAACGGATTATGACACAAAACTGTAAACTAGCCGCAGCCACTTCAGTGAGAATTCAATCCCCACCCCAGAGGTGATCCAGATGGTGTGATAGACCTCTTGTGACCCACCTGCTGCTCCTCTCAGCAGTGTACTTCATCAGTCTGCCTGTTCTGCTCCCCACTCTATCTCCAGTGAATTCTCTCACCCCTCACCTGGCTCCTCTGGCTTGTACCCCAATTCTGTATGCATAAATAAATAAATCTTTAAAAAAATTCAATATTGGCAAAGTCATTCCTCCACATAACCCTCAAAGGGTTTTTCATTGTCCTCAGGAAGAATGACAAGTGCCTCATAGTGGATTTCCAAGATCTAATCCTTGCCCAGCTCTTCATCTCTCACTTCATTCCACTCCTCCACCCACCACACTCCAGATACACTGAGCCACAAAGGAACCCCATTCCTTTTATCTCTCCCCCTTGAACATGCTGTTTCCACTGCCTGAAATGTTCTTACCACCTTCCATCTGATCATCTCAAATAATAAAGTCATAACATAAATATCACTACTTCCTTGATAACCAGGTCCTCCCACTGATTGTGCTCCAATAATAGTTTCTCTGCTTTCTTGATAAATGTTCAAATTTTACTCTATTTGTTTGTTCTCTAAAAAATGTTGCACACTCTGTGCCTAGGATACAATACCACACTACATATTCTCAATTAATATTAGGATGAGTGAAAAAAAGTAAATGACAAAACCAGGTAATCTGGATAGCTCCCCCAAAAATGGGCTCCCCGGAATGAGGATGCCAGTGGAAACAGCAGACCACAAGAATACATCCACACAGCTTTGACAGGGTCAGCTAGCATGGATGAGGCCAACCACAGGATCCTCGGCAAGGGGCGTGGCCAGTGCTAGGACGCCAGTGGTGGAGGCAGGTATACTAGTAGGTCAGCTGTCTGCCTGGGGCCGAGCGCACTCAGTGCCATCAGCCTCTGGCATCCATCAATTTACCTCAGCTGGGCCCAATCAGCCCCTCTTGGGAACAAGTACATAGGCCTGCATCACCCCTTATCAAAGGTGGTGGATGAGCTGACTCTCCATTCAGATGAAGTTTGTACATCTTCACAGTTGCTGATACCACATCCTTCAAAAATCCTCATGGTAGCTTAACATAGTCCAGTCTTAGCCTTTAAAGAGGCTTTAAGGTACTAAGACTCTCTTGAATGAAGATGCTCAGTCTCTCAAATAGCATCCTCTTCCATGCTTTTCTACCTAAAATGAGTCTGGCTGCATGAGAGGATGGGGACTTCAGAGCAGCAGGAGGGTTGGCTCTCCACAGCCACTGCAACACAAGTTCAATTCTCAGCCAGGGAGCTGACCCTCATGGTGCAGCAGACCTTTCCTATCTTGCCCGCTACTCCCCTCAGCAGTGTATTTACATAGTTCTGCCTGTCCTCCTCACTGTTTCTGGTGAATCCTCTCATGCCCCACTCCTCTGGCTTACACCCCAGTTTTGGGATACATACATACCTACATAATCTTTTTAAAAATGAGTGCCATGGTAGATTAATCATGTCTGGTGTGAATAGATGGTGGGTGACCACACCACCATGAATGGTGTACATTCTCATCTTCAATGTCTTCCTCCTCCAATCCATTACTCCAGATTAATCTGCCCCCTTTATTTATATCCACTGAAATTCTATCCACCTTTCAGTCAAGTTCAAAGATAATTTCTTATACAATGGTCAGTGTAGGCCACAATGATCTTGTTCTGCTCTGAATTAACACCACTTATTATCTGGTTATTTAATAGTAGTACTAGTCCATTGTTAATAATAAATAGCACTGATCACTGATAATGGAAGTAGTTTGAAGGATGGTGGTATCATTAACACAAAGTATGACTAGTTTTAAGGAACAAAAATGTGAATTATAGATGACACTCATTCCCTGGCTATCAGGAAAGACATCTAGAGTACCACCAGTGAACTCTTTTGGCCAAGAGATACAATTAGAAGTGATTTAGAGACAAAAACAAATCATTTGCATACACCAAGTGAGAGCTCTACTTCTCGTCACTGTACCTCAATAGGGATAGGTGCATGAGGTCACTTACATGATTCTCTATTCTGTACTGTCACGCTACTTCCTGTACTGCATTATAGCTGGCTGTATATGCATCCCAAGAGTCCACTTTCTGTATACAACAGTGATCCTTCCTGGAAAGATGTTCTTACGCTCTCATACAGTAAGATCAAGGAATCATAAATACATATAATAATATTTTCTTGACTTTACCAGCTATACAATGAGTGCTCACTAAAACACAAACTCTCTCATTAACATGCATTTTAACTCCATAGAGTACAGACATTTCCTAGAGGTTCAATACTATATGTCTAGTGCTCTCTCTCTCTCTCTCCTGGGCCTCCTAGGCACACTATCTATAGCATAAGAACAGCACAGCTCCACCATGAAAGGAGTAGGTTGCTAGAACAGTCATATGAATAAGGTTTTTATTTGCAACTTGACTTATGAATGTTTATTATGGTCAAGATTTTTTTTTCAAGATTTATTTATCCATTCATACAGAACTGGGGTACAAGCCAGAGATGCGAAGGGTGAGAGGATTCACCAGAGACAGAGTAGGGAGCAGAACAGGCAGATCGACAAAGTACACTGCTGAGGGGAGCAGCAGGCGTGCCAGGAGAGGTCTGCCGCGCCATGTGGTCACCTCTGGGGCAGGCGGGGATCGAACTCATGCGGAAGTGGCTTAAGTTTCTCAGTGCTGTGCTTTAACCCGCTGAGCCACCAGGAAGGGCCTATGGTCACTTTTAAAACTGTCAGGCACTGAAAAGTATAAGCACAGGAAGGGGAGGAAGCAAAGCAAAACCCCCTAACTGCATTTTCTTCTTGACCTAACTTACAGTTTTACATTTCTCCTTCACATCATACTCTTATCTCATTGCTCTTCTATCCCCAGGCAGTTAAAAAAAAAAACAAAAAAAAAAACAAAACTCATACCAGAGGGCTTGTGTTGTGTCCAAAAATAAGCCTAAGAGGTAAGGAGAGGTGATGAATCCAATAGACATTGATCATTTTTAGTTCCCAGCATCCATGGCCCCTTCCTAAGTACTCTCATGTCCTTTGAGGCAATTAACTCTGCCCTCTGTGCACAGCCTTGTTAGGAGAATGAAACCAAATGTTTACCCTCCCTTGACAGAAACCAAGGGGTCCCTGGAGGCTTCTACTCCCGGATCCTTTTTTTCTATATCCTGATAGTCATAACTGCACTTAACTTATGCTTGACCAATCAAATAACTCCCTGGGATTTCACTTCTGCAACAGTGATGCAAGAAGCAAGCAAATGGTTTTCAGTGGAGCCAAGAAGACAGTTGGACATTCCTTCTCTGGCAGTTCCCAGCCCGATTCCTGCCCATTCTCTTCCATCCTGTGAGGCTTTTCAGTTGGGAAACAAATATTTCCTATCTCCCCTAAACACTACCCTTCAACAAGATTAACATTTTCTGTATATTTATTCTTATTAGTGTATGTGTCATTTCAGTAAGAATATACAAAGCTACACAGCTTGCTTTTTTATGAGACTTGTATTTATTTTATATCTTCTTGTTATCCGTAATTAAAATAGACAACACTCCTGTACACACACTACTCTTGAAAAAATTGGAGCAAGGAGTAAGGTGGGACTTGGCTAAGCTACTTATGCAGCCTTTAATTACCCATAATATTAACTTGGACTCAAGCTCTGGTGAATAATGAGGAGCCTAAAGAATCAGGGATGTCAGTCCAAAGAGTTCTAACAGGCAATAGGAAAAAAGTTCTTTTAAAAAAAATTTTTTTTTACTTCATTTATTAATGCATACAAGAGCTAGGATGTAGGTCAGAGGTGATGAGGGAAGAAGGGGAGGGGTTCACCAAAGACAGAGTGGGGAGCACAACAGGTGGATCTACTGAAGTACACTGCTGAGAGGAAGTATGCGAGACAGGAGAGATCTGCCGCGCCATGTGGGTCAGCTCCCTGTCAGGGGCTTGAATTCCTGCTGCAGTAGCTGATGATAGCTTCATAGAGCTGAAGCTTAAACTCTAGGGCATCAAGGAGGCCCAGGGAGAAGGTTCTTGAGAAAGGAAATCTCTTCAAGACAATGTTTCATGAAGAATAACATGGCAATAGTGTATATAAACACAGAAGGATATGGCTAGTAGAACAGTTCAGTGGCTACCAAGAAATTAAGAAGTCAAAAGAAATATAATTCTGGATTACAGTGGAATGGACAGAGATTTCTACTGAATTATAAATTAGACTAGAGGAGCAGAAGAAACACATGATTGGCATTAAAAGAACTAGCTCTAAATGCTAACTCTGAAGTCTACAAGCTGGGTGGCCTTTGGTTAAATACTTCATGCTCTATAGATCTTTCCCTGACAATGAAATAAAGAGTTTACAATATTATGGCTTTCATGACTTTTTTTCCCAAGGGAACCCATTTTTTTCAGGGAAATAAAAAGCAAGGTTGTCCAGTTAAAGTACAGGTAGGGGTCAGCACCCAGCTATCCCTCACCTTGCTCAGATGCCTTGCAGCAGTCTCTAGTAATCTTTGAGAAATCTCTAAAGACTCCATTATACCAACTTCAATATTCAATGACTCAAGGAGATAAGCTTGTCAGAGATATCTAGAAAAATAGTAATGACTTTAATAGTGACACAGAGCCGTATCCTACAAAGAGTGAATTAGACTTCTGATAAATTTGCTTGCTTCTCCTTATAGGTCAAATTAATGTCCAAAATCTCATCCAAACTTTGTGCAAATGGTAATCTAACCTCTATGTAAACAATACAGTCACAAAAAACTCAATGTTAACACTCAGCTCACTCAAAGTCCTCTAACAATTCAAATGCTCTCCCTTAAATCTGTTCCCCATCACTGTCATCAAAAATAAAGGTCTCCAGATGAACTGGAAAAAATTTAAGCCCTCCTCTTTTGACAAAGTTCAACACCCATTTATGTTTAAGGCCCTTGAAATCCTCGGAATAGAAGGAACATACCTCAACATGATAAAAGCCATCTATGATAAACCCACAGCCAATATTATCCTCAACAGAGAAAAGCTGAAAGCCTTTTCTTTGAGATCAGGAACAAGACAAGGGTGTCCACTATCGCCACTGTTCTTCAGCATAACACTGGAAGTTCTAGCCAGAGCAATAAGAGAGGAAAAAGGCATACAAGGAATACAAATAGGGAAAGAAAAAGTAAAACTATCCTTATTTGCAGATGATATGTTAATTTATATGGAAAACCCTAAAAGCTCCACAGAGGAACTAATCAAAACCATCCACCAGTTT
>NW_004567107.1:65286542-65300733 GCF_000260355.1 Condylura cristata | reverse complement strand
AAAAAAAAATGTACAAAATGATGTAAAAATAAACTGTTATAAAATTTAAAAAAAATTAAGCCCTCCTCCACAGGACAGTGCCTCAACTATTTTAAGAGAATATGTCTTATCTTTATTCTTTCTTGCTCAGACTTGCCAGAAGTATTTTATGAAGTGGTATACTCTAGTTTTAGATCAAGTCGACATTTTTTAAACATCTAACTGCAAGCAGATTTTCACTTCTTCATAACTTTAAGTATTCAATCAACTCAGGTGATCTTTAAAACATAATTCTTTTTATAATGAAGCTTAAATGGAACTCCAATTTCATTATCTCATAACCATTCTTTTCTTACTAAGTAAACAGTCATTTCTCCAAAGTGTGTCAGATATATAACAGATTGTGTTTGATTCACCACAAACCATGAGGATATTTAGTCAGAGGTCCAAAGAGATCTAATCCTCAAAGTCTAATGAAGCAAATACAAATAATATAAACAAATAGTATTCTAACTCAAAGCTAATAGTTACATCTATTCTTCCACAAATGTAATTCTTACCAGCACAAAATTCAACTATCATCAAAGTAACATGGAATATCAATGTTAGAATGCACATTTCATTCACCATTCTTCACCCCACCCATTCCATACTCCACCATTAGTCTATAAAATCCTCAGCCTTGTATATCACCAGTCTGGATAGTTTGGGGATGGGAAGCAGGAGGTCTGACTGGATCCCTAAGGAGAAAGCAAGCCAGCAGAGCCACTCAGTGATGTCTGTGGGAGCACTGGGCCATAACAGTTTCCTGTGCTCTGGCTGTGCTGGTAACTGGAGTAGGCCTCCCTATTTGTGTTGGCATTAAGGTACTAAGAGCGGAAGCAAAGCAGAAGTACCAAGAAGACTTGCAAAAAAAAAAAATGTGGATAACAGAGCAGTTATACCACAGGAAGGTTAAGCCTAGGGTGTAAGAATTACATGATTGGTTGTGGAGGAAGGATGACATCTTACAAAGGTCAGCTTTCCAGATTCCACTTCTGGTCTTTCTGATTCAGATCTAGGATGAGCTCAGGAACCATCATTTTAAAAGACTACCTCCTACCAAGTCAGGCAAAGGCCAAGTCAAGCAAAAAAAAAAAAAAAAAAGTAGAAGTTGTGGGGGAAAAATATATATCACGTAATCAAACTTTACAAAGTTAATCCCCCCATCCCATCACTCCCCCTCAGCCCCCCCAACACACACTGCTTGGCCACAGCAAAGGATTATCAAGTTGCAAACATTAACAGTAACTTGGTTGTGAAGATATTTGCCCCCTTAACCCATCACCCCCATCCACAGCAATCAATACTACACACAGTTTTAGTCACAATATAGAAACTTATGTGAGGTCCTATGGGTAAAAATGAGAAACCAGAAATCATTTTTTTTTTAAAGATTTATTTATTTATTCATAGAGAACTGGGGTACAGGCCAGAGATGTGGAGGGTGAGAGGATTCACCAGAGACAGAGTGGGGAGCAGAACAGGCAGATCGATGAAGTACACTGCTGAGGGGAGCAGCGGGCGGGTCAGGAGAGGTCTGCCACGCCATGTGGTCACCTCCGGGGCAGGCGGGAATCGAACTCATGAGGAAGTGGCTTTTAGATTCTCAGTGCGGTGCTTTAACCCGCTGCGCCACCAGGGAGGGCCCCAGAAATCATTTCTTAAAAAGAAAATCGTGGATGTCATTAAAGAGATGAATATGGAGAACAGAATAACAGACCATAAAGGCAGAGTGGTATCAACAACAATGTTGAACCAAAGAGGGACCCAGCAGGAGCCAAGCAATGACTGGGTGACAGCCATGGGAAACAAGCTCTGGGGATATGTCCACCTCTTTGTAGGAGACTGGTGAAGAGATGACAAAGCTGTTTTTTTCCCTTTTTTAGAGATTTATTTATTTATGCATACAGAACTGGGGTACAGAGATGCAGGGGTGGTGAGAGGATTCACCAGAGACAAAGTGGGGAGCAGAACAAGAGAGGTCTGCTGTGCCATATGGGTGACCTCTGCTTTAGGTTCTTAGTGCTGCGTTTACCTGCTGTGCCACCAGGGAGGGCCCAACAAAGCTGTTTTTAACAACAAACAAAAAGAAAAATGATAGAGTATGAAGAAGTAGCTTTAGGATTTGTCAAGCACAGATCTGGCATGAAAAGAAATATTAACAATACTTCTGCAAAAGAATTTTATAATAAAGATGCTCTGGTAATGATGAGAATATGAGAGGACTCCTAGAAGGCCAGTGATTGTGAGAAAGGGAAGAATTGAATATCTTTGATCTTCTGACCCTTAGCACTCCCAAGGGAAGTTCTTGGTTTTATTGAGAAGAGACAATGACAAGGAAGGAAGGTGGAGACACAGGAAAACACCTAAGGACTCTTGTCAGGGGGAGGAGGGCAGAGATGGTACTCAAAGTGAACAGAAGAGTAAGGTTTGAAGAGGAGAAATGATACTTCTGAGAACAAGAAGGGCAAGATTTAGTAGCCTCTGTAGGGAAAGCTCTGAAAGAAAGAGAAAGCATAAATGAGGAATTTCTTTTACAATCAGCTTTTGAGACATAGGAGATGAGATAAAATCATTACCACCAATAAAAACTGACATTACTAATTAACCTTTGGGGGTTGGCTGTATGTTTTTTCTCAATTGTGACAACATAATAAGACTGTTCTCTAGAGAGACCAAAAGCCCAGATACATGCATTTTTTTTTAATTGAAGACTTATTTGTTTATGCACATAAGGACTGGAGTATAGGCCAGAGTGGGGGGTGGTGGATTCACCAGAGACAAAGTGGGGAGCAGAGCAGGCTGACTGAAATTCACTGCTGAGGGGAGAAGTAGGTGAGACAGAAGAGGTCTGCCACACCATGTGGGTCACCCCCCTGGCCAAGGATCGAACTCATGCTGCAGTGGCTGTAGCTACCTACATAGTGCTGCACTTTAACCCACTGTGCCATCAGGAAGCAGCCCTCAGTTACATGCATTTTTATGGTGTTTGAAGTGACCTTAAAATTTGTGAAGCCACCAAGTCAGTCATGCCACAAGGTACTAACTCCAGAGTTCACAGTTGTTGTCCACCAAAGACACTCACCATATCTGGCTGTTTAAATTAAAATTAAATAAGATGTAAAAGTCCATTCCTCAGTCACACTACAACCACTTGTTGGCTATGGCCACTGATTAGAAAAAACAGGTAGAGTACATTTCCATTTTCACAACCTATTGAACAGTTCTGAAGTAAAGAGAAAAGCTTAGACAAACAGCTAACTAAAAAAAAAAAATAACAAAACTTTTCAGATCTTTAAAGAGCTACCACTTTGAAAAAAGTGTATTTCTTCCATATTGTTTCAAAGAATAGAATTAAGGGAAGGGGGAATGAGATGTGATATTGCAAGGCAGATTTCACTTAACTCTGGTAACTCAAGGTAGCTAAAGGTACTTCCACCCGTCTGTCAGGAAGTAACCCATTCCATTTAGTAGAGACAGTCAAGCAGAGGTACATGACCAGCTTTCAGAGAGGAAGAAGAAGTAGATGCTTTCTGAGTATCTAACTTTGAGTCTATCATTTTAACAAAGGAGCAATTTACAAATAGCAATGGGAGCCTTAAATGGAATTGTAAAAGTCATTTACCATGAGTAGATTGCAGGGATGGCAGGCAAAATTAAAGCATAAAGGGAAACAGAGGATTAAGAAATTTAGTCCAAATTAATGATTAGTTGGGGAGTAGTTATTGTGGGGGAAGTTACATGAATGCAATCTGCAAGCAGAAAAAACTTTTTAAAATAGTGGTAAGAATGGTTCTAATAATGCAGAAATGGGGTAGGAAAACTCCAATATAGACTATTTAATGGAAGCTTGAATATAGTCAAAATCTGTATAACCAGAGGATTTTCATGCTTTCTGGACTACTTGTGAATAGCAATTATATGTCTTTGGGACTCTGGTCTCTCCATCCATCCTCCTACTATTCACCACAGCCTTGTAAGTCTTCTTTATTCTTAAAACTCAGTGTCTGTCTTCACAGTGATGAATCTTTCTTTCCAATCTGAATACAATTCCTTTTTATTTTTTTAAAGATTTATTTATTTATGTATACATAACTGGGGTACAGGCCAGAGGTACAGGGGCGGTAGAGGATTCTCCAGAGACAGAGTGGGGAGCAGAACAGGTAGATTGAGGAAGTACACTGCTGAGGGGAGCAGCAGGCAGGTCAGAATTCTGCTGCACCATGTGGGTCACCTAGGAGCAGGGATCAAACATGCACCTAAGCAGGCCATGGCCAGCTGCGCAGTGTGACCCTTTAACCTGTTGCACCACCAGGGAGTACTGATGCTGTTCAACTTCTATCCTACCTATGAATTGAACCACCTCAACTTCTACACCAAAATCTGGCTGGATTATAATGTAATATATGACATATTCATATATTCACTTGTAATTCTATTTTTTGTGCATGTGCATACATGAGAACATTCATGCAACACACAGGACAACAGCTACTATTGGCAAGCACATAAGAATCTGGAACTAGGATTATAAACTCACTAGACTGTACCTAACACAGCACCAAGCCTAGTGGCACTAGAAGAACTTTACTAAAATGGCCATGTCATACTCTGGATGCAGAATGTTGGGAGACTGACATAAACATGAATTTGAAGGCTTTTTTCTCATAGGAATAAATAATAGAAACATGGGCATGTTTCTAGAGGGGAAAAGTTTAATCACAAGGGGAAGGCTGAAGTCTTAATGAAAGTAAGCGTAATGGTTTAGAATAATAATAATTTGATAGAAGAGGAAGACAGAAGTGTATCATATAGAATAAAGCCTAGTGTGGTTTTACCCAAGAGAAAGAAGGAAAAAGGAGATTTCAGTGAGAGAGTACTAAATACAGAAAAGAGCCAGAAAGGGCTGTGGGCTTAAAAAAAAAATTAGTGTAGCAGTGGATGTTGGCAAGGTGAAGTATAGAGTTGAGAGGAGGGCGAGAATTTATAGTAGAGGAAGTTGGTGTGAAGTTTTCCTCTAAAGATGCCCAGCAGAGCAAAGAAGGAATAATAGCAAAGGCCACTGGGAATAAGGTAGGGGTGGGGCTGACACAGCACAAGAGAAAGCAACAGGGCTCAAAGGAAAAATCTTAGTTAACTGGTACAGATTTTCTCATTTGGGACCAAAATAATTTTAAAATATCCTAGTCCTTCCAATTATCTTCAATCTAAAGGAACATAAAGATTATGAGAGCATTATCATGCTTCTGAGACAAGTGTCAAATACTATTTTAGAGTTGGTTTTAAAGAGAAACCACTCAAATTGCTGTGTTGTAGAAATGCTTATCGTGAATGGATGAGCTCAGCTTCCTCTGTTTATCATCCATGGGATAACTACAGGAATTTTATAGTTACCTAGTAATTACAGAAGACAGTAAGTAGCTTAACAAGTAAAAGCTTGTTACTTTTTTGCATACTGTGTCCAGTGCCCCATCGCAAGAAATGTCTTACTTGGTTCAGGATAATTAGGGCAGGCTCCAGGCTGCACAGAAAAAAAGATTAAGAATAAAGACCAGAAAATGAGGGAAAGGAAAACTAAGTATGTTATGTAGGCTCCAGAGCCAAAAGAACTAAGGAGACATTAACAGAATTCAATCAGGTCCGTGAGGGGGAGATGGCACAGCAGGGAGACAATCGGGACCCAACGCCACTTAACTAAACTCACTCAGGGTTTGATATCAAATACAGAATCAAAATGTTTAACTTTTATTTTAAAAAATCAACAAAAGTAAATTTTTTGGCATATGTAGCCACACAAACATTTTAAATGACTATAAAAATGAGATGGGACCCTCCCTGGTGGCGCAGCAGTTTAGAGCACTGCACTGTGGAGCTAAGCCAGAGCAGTGGCAGCTTCAGTGCCAGTTTGATCCCCGCCCTGAGGTGACCCACGTGGGGCAGCAGACCTCTCCTGTCTCGCCCGCTGCTCCCCTCAGCAGTGTACCTTGTCCATTTGCCTGTTCTGCTCCCAGCTCTGTCTCTAGTGAATCCTCTCACTGTCCTTGCACCTCTGGTTGTATCCCATTTCTGTATGCATAAATAAATAAATCTTAAAAAAAAAGAGAGATGTCTTTTTTTTTTTTTGACAGAGGTTAAACTGCTGACAATAATGCTAGACACAGATATTCTTGCTTTGAAGTCACCTATTACTTTTCCTGATCAACCAAATCCAAACTCACACCATCCAAAGCCTTAATAACCTAGCCACAAATTGTTCCCAGATAATCCCTGGGCAGGTCTTATTTCTGGGGTCCACTTTCTTATCTGGTATCCATCTAAAGACCCCCAAAACCGCAGTCCCTGTGTTTCTGCTCACACTCCTCTGCTGGTCTGGGTCCCCTCACCTCACTCTTTTGCCCCAAGCTCCATTCTCCTCCCCGCTATATTATTTTCTTCCTGCCCCATAGGTTTTCCCAGGGGCTCACTTCCAGTGTGTGCTTCATCAAACTTCTTCTTGTTTGGTGTCTGGGTCAAAACATGACTCTCCACCTTTAGTCTCTCTCAGGCACGCTTTGGGGATCATACCGGGTGGCCCCCGCCCAGCCACCCCTCGATTTGGTCCCTAATCTGCCCACAGGGGCAGGTCCCTCCAGTCCCTCCTTAGGGGTGGGGGTGGGAGTGGGGGGTCTATGGTGACTCACCAGGGCCACACGCTGGGCCGGAATGCGCTCACTTCCTCCGAGCGCACCTGCCTGCCGCTGCTGGAGTGCCGCCCAGTTGGGCCTCCGGCGGATAGCGGATGTTTTCTCGGTCCCGCTCAGGCCGAGCCCGCCAACCTTCCCCTCCGGGCGGTGTCCAGGCCAAGCGCCTCAACTCCCTCACCTCCCCCACCCCCCACTATTGGCAACCTAGGGCCGCTGGCTCTTGAATACCGGAACTGGGCCCTAATTACTGACCCCACCACACAAGTAAGTGCAGCCTCTTTCCCCAAGCTACACACCAGCAGCCAGGCAAGGAGGTTCAAACACTCTGCAACCTCACAACTTCTGGGCCATGGCTTTCTTTCCAGAAGTACCCAACTCCTACCCCTATCAGTTATCTAATCTTCACTACAGAAAACCTCAGTTCTTTCTGACCCCATTGCCTCATACACCAACCCTCACTGAACACACTGTCTTCTAGCATCACTACTGCCTTCATGTTCTCTAGCTCCCCACTCATGTTCGCCCTCCCTTTGGCTTGACTCCAGGTTACCAAAGCATAAGGGTGATCTGTGGTCTAGCCTTCTAGGGTGCAACCTTCCAGGGATCAGCTGGACCCCTAGCCAGGCAGCAGCACAGCTGGCCACTGGCACAACTTCTGGGTCCTAGTCAAATCCAACTTCTCTTGCTGAGAGATCAGTCCAAGGCCACGTCACCCTCACACCAACCTGTACCAGGGCACCATGTCTTAACTTTTCTTTTTGCTCTTCGCACTTTCTTGAAATAGAAGGGGTATCAGATCTGACAAGGGTGAATATATATGATGTGTTCTGCATCTCCCTCCTCCATTCACCCTGTCTTTTTGGAAGAGGACAGATTAGGAGTTGGAGGTGAAATGATTGTTTCTGAACAGTGAGGAGAGGGGCAGGGCAGCCCTCTGAAAGTCAGTTGTTCAATTTGCTCACCAGGAAATAAGCAGGAGTCATAGAGTCTGCAAGGGTGACTGGTCCTACAAGTCAGGAGGGCAATAGCTGAAACAGAAGTCTTTGAAGTGTAAGAAAGAAAAGAAAAAAGAAAGAAAAGGAACTTCAGTTTGACCAAGGGTCTGCAGTACCAAAGATCCCCGCCTGGCCCGGAGGTGACCACATGGCGCGGCAGACCTCTCCTGACCCGCCCGCTGCTCCCCTCAGCAGTGTACTTCGTTGATCTGCATGTCTGCATGTTCTGCTCCCCACTCTGTCTCTGGTGAAGCCTCTCGCCACCCCTGAGCCTCTGGCCTGTACCCCAGTTCTGTATGCACAAATAAATAAATCTTTAAAAAAAAAAGAGAGAACTCAAGACTTCACTTGAGTGAGGTGGGAAGAATACATCAGAAACCTAATGAGAAAAAGAAAATTGTAAAGCTGTACAAGTGATGAAAATGCTACTTCTTCCTTAAGAAGGAAGGGTACTCACTCGAGAAAGCAAGTGTATAAGCAACACTGTCTCAAGCCAGACACTGAAAGTTTCAAGGATATGAAGACTAAACCCAATTGTTCCCTCAGGCAGGACATGGAACATGAGAGCAAGAGGCAGACGACTACGCCAGCAGACAGCAGCCCAGCAAAAGCCTCAGCTGTGCCCATGGAGCTGCCCAAAGTTTCTCTCTCAGTTCTAACCCCCAGCACAGTAGCAGCTATTTTCTGAAGGAAAAGAAACATGCTGTGTGCCAAGGGATGGGGCTAAGAACATCACAGGCATTATGTCACCTAGTTCACATAACAACCCTATGAGTTAGTATTACTATCCCAATTTGTAGATAAGGAAACAGGTTTACAGAGGTGAAGTGACTTGCCCAAGATCACATAGCTAATATGTGGAGTCAGGATCTAAATCCAAGTAGCCTGACACTACACCCATCTTGGGGTTTTCCAGAACATACAGGAAACCCAGAAGATATGTCAGAGGTTCAATTCCAAGAACCTCATTCCAAAACATACAGGAGAAGAGAGGGCACTTGACTAATGGCATGAGGGCACATATAGATGCCCCTTTTTAAAAGTAGCACCCCTAGAGAGATCTGTATCTGCCGTGTTTGGAGGAATGCAGGACAATCCATCTCCAGGATCCCTGTGGAGACTTGCCCATCTGAGGGGCAGCCACTTCAGGAAGACACCACTCTAGGTTCTGAGAGCAACATTCTCAGCTCCAGGTGCCTATTCACTCTCCGGGAGCCTCTGGCCGTCGCACCCACCGGCAGCTCTTCGGTTTGGCTAGGGCACAGGATTAGCCATCCCCAGGAAATGCCTCCCTCCGGTCCAGGCAGGGATCCCAACACACACACCCCTCAAGTGTGTATATGTTGGGGGGGTGAGGGTGGAATGCTTCCTTCTCTCCAGGTCAGGGAAGAGATCTGGGGACCACCTGGGGGCCCTCATCCCTCCCACCTCCTTGCTGGGCAAATGCCCAGTCCAGTGCCCCTTCCACGGTCACCTCCCTCCCCCTAGCTATGCTGGGGCATGAATCAGCTCTCACAGCTTGTTAAAGCTAGACCTCTTGTTTTCATGCCCTCACCTCAGGAAACACAGTTACAGCTTTTCCAGCTCTACTCAGCAGGGGGCCAGGGTCCTCACTTTATAAACATCCCCAAGCCTGTGAAAGCAGAGGGCACTGAGATGGTGTGAGACAGAAGCCCAGGGGAGAAACGCAGAATCTGAGCGCCTCAAGGAAAGAAATAAAGAAGAGCCAAAGAGACAAGACCAGAGTAGCCTACACAGAAGCCAACGAGGGCCACGAGGGCTGTGCTGCAGGGATGGCCCTAGGAATGCCCTGGGCTGGACAGGTTAAGGGGACCCTGGGAGGCTGGGGGACAGTCTGCTTGGTGATATCGCTGCTCCTCCAGTACCCAGGCGTTCACAGCAAGTGCTACTTCCAAGCTCAAGGTAAAGGTGGGTGAGAAGCTAGGACAGGATAAGGACAGTGGGAGTTGGGAGGGAGAGGGCTCGGAGAGGATGTTGTGCTTCTTCGCAGGCTTCTTCTTCGAGCTTAGAAATAATGGGGTTTTGTTTGCCACCACTGCTACCCCCACCCCCTCCCCACTAACATTTCCTGTTCTTCCCTAGCCCCCTGCCACTATGAGGGGAAGTATTACACCCTGGGTGAGTCTTGGCTCCGCAAGGACTGTTTCCACTGCACCTGTCTGCATCCTGTCGGTGTGGGCTGCTGTGACATGTGAGTGACCCAGGACATCAGATATAATGGCTCTGCATGAGTGATGGAGGGACGGCCAGGGAAGGACTAGATTATTCTGATAGGAGCATGAATGAACTGCTGAAGGTACCCACAGAGTGTGAGA
The DNA here is from genome assembly GCF_000260355.1 of Condylura cristata. Taxonomy (NCBI): domain Eukaryota; kingdom Metazoa; phylum Chordata; class Mammalia; order Eulipotyphla; family Talpidae; genus Condylura; species Condylura cristata. The sequence goes on along the minus strand of NW_004567107.1, from coordinate 65,290,698 downwards.
TAAGGCTTCGGGCTAGAGTGAGGGGAAAGGGATGGGTGTGGAGGGAAAATATGCCTGCTACTAAATAGAAAAAAAATCTCTAAGTGGTAGATGAGAGCTTAGGTTGGGGAGTCACAGGGGGACTAGAGGAAGATGAGAGGAAGACTGGGGAGAGTGAAGTGGGCAGGGACAGTGGACTTTCACATGCTGACTCCTTCTCCTTTGGTTTCCCAGATCCCAGCATCCCATCGACTATCCAGCTGAGTGTGAGGTCCGTCAGGAGGCAGGGACCTGCCGGTTCTCCCTGGTGCAAAAATCCGATCCTCGGCTTCCCTGCAAAGGGGGTGGGCCTGATCCAGAGTGGGGTTCAGCAAACACCCCTGTTCCTGGGGCTCCTGCTCCCCACTCCAGCTAAAGCCTTCTGTTGACTGCCCACTGCTGCTGCCACTTCCAGGGAAACCACTAAGCAGCTGCCAATTTATTCTGAATAAATAAATTAATGCTCCAGCGGAAAGCCTGTCTCTCACTGTCCATGCCACTGAACCACAGGTGGGAAAAGTGGGCCCTACTAGAGTCCAGGTGCCAAGTTCTTAGTGTCCTGAAGAAAGTCATGCCACAGTGGGCCAGTTTTAGATGGTTATGGAGCTGGTGCTGGGGCCTGGGGCTGCATATGAGGCCAGGGTAGGGCTCGTAGGCAGCACCTTAATGGGAAGGTCCCAACTGAAGGTGTCTACAGGCACTTGTTCAGGTCCTGTCCAGGTGACCGGCTCGGGCTGTTCCATGGGAGGCAGGAGCACCAAACCTGGTTCTCGAGATGTTACAAATTCAAAATGTAGTCGCCACTTCAGTGAAACTGTGGTAGAAAAGATTAAAATCAGAGATGGCGATAAGACAAGGTTAGCAAATGACAAAAGACCCTATATTCAGAAGAGGGCGAGAAATCACAGCAGGGAGCTAAGATCGATGGTTTCTCTGAGGAACGCTATTGTGTTAACCAAAAACTTGACAATATGACTAGTGGTGTCAGGTGCCTGATAATCCACGTGTAGGACAATCAAAGTTTTGGTTGCTTGAATTAAGTATTCAGGGTAATCAGATGCTATTTGGTTTCAAGGAGGTAGGGGTAGGGAAAGAGAGCTGCAAAGCTGTTAAGAGTTTAGGGGTCAAGGGATCTAGGAAATGGTCAGATGTTGAAAGTATGAGAAAAGGGGGCCCTGGGTATGTCTAGAAGTGTGCTGGAACCTACCCTCACCTAAACATAGTATTTTACTCTGCTGCCTGCCCTCCACCCCACCCCCCACCCCACCCCCAGTGATGTTCAGGGTCTCACCGACAGCAGTGCAGAAGCCTGGGGTGGAGCTGAGAGGGATGGGGAGGGAGAAGCTGGTTCTGGTTGTGTGCAGGCAGGACTCCTGGTGCCGGGCGTGTGTCACGTGGGACACTGAAGGAGCACCGCCTGCCCCACGGCGTCGCTGGTACTCAGGCTGTACGCGCTCCTCGGTCTGCAGGCTTACTGAAAACTGGGAGCAAGAAGAGAAATGCCCGCTAGCAGGCACTGGGAAGTAAGAGCGCAGTCCCACTCAAGCTGCAATACCCAAGGGATGCTAAGCAACCCCTCTGTCTCCAGCTACATATCCCTTTATGCAAGCCCTTTCCCTCCTTCTACCCCAGCCCTTCAGGCCCAGTGCCTCAAAGCCTCTCTCCCTTCTCACCTGCAAACAAGCTACAGTTCCTTCCCCTAAGTTTAAGGTCCCCACCACGTCCTCGCCAAGTCTGTATACAGATTTGAAGATGCCAAATGTCCCAACTTTTCCTCGGCCATCACTGATGTTGTACAGATCTGGGGAAGGATGGGAGAGTGTTAAGATCCAAAAGTCCAAAGGTAGGACTTTTCTCTCTAATCTAAGGTGAGATAGTGAATCCTCAGAAATCCGTGGCAGTTAGGAAAATCTGAAGGGAACAAGAATACTGTGGGGGTGGGAGGGAGAAAGAGGGAGGCACGAAGAAAGGATTCTCACGGAGGCTGCGGCAGGATGTGGCAGCCATGAGGCGCTCCCCAGCCAGCTCAGCTAGCCACGAGTCCTTCTTCCCACCTTCATCCTCCTCCAAGAATGGACTGGATGGGGCGACAGCCTCATCCTGAGGAAAGCGGACATCTTGAAGGCCTAGAGGGAGAATGAGTGGAAAGGCAGTGCTGGTAGGAAACAGAGATGAGTAAGGGCTTAAGGTTTTAAGCCTCCAACCTGAGAAGGCTAAAGGAAAGGGGAGCTACAAGCTGAAAAAATGCTTCTCAACCTATTCTCCAGAACCTTCCCTTTTCCCCAATTCTCTTGCATGCTCACTCAGAAAAGGAAACTTCTCACCAGCCCCTCTCACACGCTGTCTCACAATGACTTCTGCTTCCCCCCAGGAGCCAGCACTTACCAGTCAGCACCAGGACCCTCAGAGGCACCCTGAGTAAAGTGATGGGCGAGTTGACACGCTGGCAGCCAATGGTCAGTTTGTAGACATACTTGACTGACTGACCCCGAAAAGAGGGTGGTCCCTCAATGGGCAGCACTTCACTGTAGGAGTCTGGTTGGGAAGCAATGTTTAGGGTGACTCAAGGCTGGAGGGCAGAGAAGTCCTCCTTCCAGGAGCCCCCTGTACAAGCCAATTCAGGGATGCAGAGAGTCACTCACATGATTTGGACTCTCCAGGGTCTAGCCTCAAGTCACAGAATAGGATCTTTGGTGGTGTGGACAGGATACACTGACCTCTCTCACCTGAAGAAGGGTTAAGACTGCAATTTAATGATGCTGTTGTCCAGCACTGGACGAGGCTAGCACAGCAAGAAGGGACACTAAGAACTGCCAATAAAGAGCAGCCCAAACCCAGCTACCCTTCTTTTCTACTTCCAAGATAGAAACAATCTCATACCCCCAAAGCAATAATTACATGTCCCCACATTCCCAAAGTAATATGACCCACCAGACCAACTTAGCAACTTCACCCTTAGATGATAATGTCTCCATCTCCCTTCAAGGCAAATGCTGCATCTCTAACCTCGGTGTGGTAGAAAGACAGTCTGGCTCTCAGGCTGGACATCTGGCTGACTGGAGTCAGGGGGAGGCAGTGCTACGCGACTCTCACTGGCGTGGAACTGGCAATGAATCTGGGCACTGGCCCAGGCCAGAGCCTCACTAGGGGAGGAAGAAAAGGAGGCATCAAAGGGCAGTTTTTGACCTCACAAGTGCTGTCAAACTCCCTGTCATACTGTCTGAAACCAGCACAAGTGAAGTTGCTGTCTGGCGATCAGGGAATGCAAAACCCTAAAGAGAAACCACTATACAGGGAAGTATGTCTTGGGAGGGAAGTGACTGGGGAGGACACGGGGAAAGACAAGTGGAGGGTTTTATCAACCATATCTTCTGTTACCTAGCCCTTTCCTACAAGAGGTGATGGTGTAGCTTACAGGACAACCTGCGCTCTGGCTTAGCACTATAGATACGAGGCTTCTAGAAGGGCCACTTTCTTCAGTACCAGCATCCCCACCTGGATGCAGAAGTGGCAGTGGGGGGCAAGGGATTGGTGACTGTCACCACACACTCCAGTGCCTCCCCAGCCAGAAACACAGGACCCCGACTCAGCTCTGCCACCACTTCAATCATGGCTGCTCCCGAATAAGACCTAGAAGAAACCAAGGGGGGGGTGGGGTGTGGTCAGAGGTCAGTACCACGGCAGGGAAAGGGTCTGAGGGGAGCCTGAGGCTGAGGAAGGAGAGCAGCCAAAGAGCCAAAAAGAAAGCGCCGATTTAGGGTGTGGGAGGAGGACAGGAGTTGACTCGGTCCGGCCTGAGGGAGGGCAACGCTCTGGGTCCCCGACTTTGCGCCCCCGCCCCACGCCCACCCGGCCCTCGCGCCGGCTTACCCTCCCGCCCCCAGCGAGCCCGGGCCGGCCTCCGCCCCCTTCCCTCTAGGTTCCACGTCCCAGCCCTAGCCATGGCCGCCGTCACCTCGAGCCCCCAGGCTGGGGACCTCGCGCGGTGGGAGCCGGGAGAGTCGGGCCCGAGCCCTCACCGGCCGCCCCTGCGGACAGCGCCAGGTGCGAGGCGGCGACGACCGCCGCTCCAGCCGGGCAGAGGCGGGACTTCCTTCAGCCTTCCTCCCCGGCTTCCCAGCCCCTTCCGGCCGGAAGC
>NW_004567107.1:65258558-65286267 GCF_000260355.1 Condylura cristata | reverse complement strand
CCCGTGGGCGGTGCCTGGGGGGGGCTGGACCCCGGGGCTCCTCCCCTCTCCGCGGGCCCTCGCCTTTGGCCCTGCGAGCTAAGCACCGCCGCCCAATGACGCCGAGGCCCGACCCTTCCCTTCCCGCCCAGGACCCGGAGAGAAGACGGAGGGGGAGCCCGAGGCGGCTTCATTGCTGCCGCCAACACCTCGGCTGCTTGAACGGCTCCTCCGCGCCACAGAGATATCGCATCTCAGCTTTCCCCGGTGCTGGGCCCTCCGGCACTCCACTTAGCAAGTGCCGCATTGGCACTTGGCTGGAGAGACCTCACTGAAAGACTCGGGACCCGGACCATCGAGGTCGTGGGGACCCAGCATCCAGGGAACATGGGAACTGGAGTCCCAGCCTCGGAACAGACCAGATGTGCCAAAGGGGATCCGCACGTTTATTGCCCTGAAGATACTGGAAGCACGAAGGCTGTGCAGATTTCAGGCTTCGAGACCCCGAAGGACAATCAACCCCAAAATGAACCGAGCTGCTGCAATCCTGAGGACTCTGGACAGCTGATGGCTTCCTATGAGGGTAAAGCCAAGGGCTACCAGGTGCCTCCGTTCGGCTGGCGCATCTGCCTGGCTCACGAATTTGCAGAGAAAAGGAAACCCTTTCGTGCCAACAACGTCTCTCTAAGCAACGTGATAAAGCATCTGGGCATGGGTTTCAGGTGAGTGACTTCCATTGCTTAGAGCATTTTAGGCTTCACTTTATTACAGCATACGGCTCAGCGGAGGTGGGAAAGGGTGAGAAAGCAGGTGGGTTCCTCCTCCCAATCTAGTCCCCACTAATCAATTCTAAACCCTTGGTTTTGGAGGGTGAGATCGGGTAACATCTTTTTGTAACTCCTTTCCTCCTACTGACTTGCCGTTTTATACTAGAGCAGGAACTCGTGGGCCTGAGGTCAGCCATTCTCCTTTAGGTTCTCTTAAATACTCCCTCCTCTCCAAAGACAGCTCTTTGGGATTAGCTATACTTTGTGGCAAGACAGGAAAGGATCCTGGGGCTGCTGTGGTTCTGAAACAATGTTGTTATGTTTGGGAGAGGGAGGTTCTCAACCTAATCCCCACCCCCAGCAGCTGGGGTATTCTCTGTACCTCATTAAGCACATCACCTCATAGTCCCATTGTCCATCAGTTCTTTCCTAAGCTTTAGCTCCAGATAATGCATGAGGACCTGCCTGCTCTCAACCCTGAAGAGAGGGCACTAAGAAGTGTTGTTCATTCTATCCTGGGATAGATGGCTCCTGATACATATTTTTTAAAAAATAAAATAAAAAGACTTCTGCCCAGAGAGGCACTGCCATGGGTGTCCCAGTCTTCCAGAGCCTACCCAGACTCCTCCCTTTCTTCTCCCCAGTGGTTACTTACACCCCAAGAGCTTATAGTAGGCTGTAGAACTCCAAATCCCTACAGATCACCAGAGTTCAAAGACAGTGATGAAAAACCAAGATCTATTAGGAGCAGGTGGATGTGAGGATTGAAAGGTCATCCTGAGTCAGTCCACACTATAAACACAGAGCTGGGGATGGAGGCTTAGAGGTTGGGAAACCCAACCTTGACAGCTCTAAAGTAGGAGAGCCTTTCCTTCCCCAGTCAGTGGTGTGGAGGACATTTACTTGCCCCCATCCCTAAGCAGCAGGAAGGACCTGTAAACTGCCAGGGATCTGATTCCTTTACTAGTTCTTGTGAGTGGCCTATTTCCAAGGAATAGGCCAGCAATTCCTCCAGACTGCTTCCAAACTAACCCGACTCAGCTTTGAGTCAAGGCATTTGGGTGAAAATAGGATCTAGGGCTACAGCACTGAAAGAAGCCTGTGGTACATGTGGGGTGCGTATGGTGGGACCAGTGAGGTCAGAAACAGGTGGGCATCCTAGCCCCTCGATCCCTAGTATGAGCTGAGTCATAATAAAGGCCTGAAGTTGTGTTTGGCTCCCTGGACCTTGGTTCCCCATACCAGGATAAGGTGGGGGTCACTGACACAGGGGTTTGGAATGGGGTTAATTCCTTCTTTGAGGAGAAACTAGGGGTGAGAAAAGAAAGAATTCTAAATTCTTAGGTTGGAGCTGAAATTCTTAGGTTGGGGAATGTCAGCTAGTCAGGAAAGGCCAACTGCTGCACTGAGGGAGAGATAAGCCCAAGGGGGAGTTGAGCTGAGGGGAGCTCTGATTAGGAGCTCGGCAAGAGTTCTCTTGGCCAGAATTTGGTAGGAACTCAATTTTGATTGTTCTCTTCCAGCCAGAGTTCGTTCATTCAACAAATATTTGTTCAGTGCTTGTTCTATGTGAGATACTCCTTTGTTCCGCCTATCTCCGTATTGGGAGCATTTCTCCTCCCTCCCTGCCCTAACCACACCTTACCCTGTACCACCCCACACCACCCTTTCTGGCTTCTAGTGTCAAAGTCCAGTTTCCCCTAAGCTGGCAGAAAGAATATTCTGCCTTCCCACATCTCACCCTTTGTCTTCCCTTCCTCTCCCTCCACTCCCAGAATGGACCCTGCCTATTCTTTGATCACGATCCTCCTCCTCTTGCTCCTGTAAGTCTCTTTTATGCCCCATTGTTTGTGCATTTGTAAATTTAACAATTACTGTCAGCTGACCATGTGCTTGAAACTCTGGGTAGTATTCAACTAATCTTTGTCATTGTCTCATTCTCTAAGGAACTTAAAAATGTCAGTTTCACTTGAGAAATAATGAAAAAACAAGTTTGTGATTAGGAGTTGATATAGCATATATATAAGTAAACACAGTACCTGACAGATATTCCACTTTATGGCTTTCATATCTATCGTATCATTTGCTCTTTCAACCGTCCCATAGGTGGGTAGAGCAGGAAGTATTTCATTTTGAAACGGAGACTGAAGTTCAGAGGGGTTACTTATCCAACAACATCATTCCAAATAGTATCCTTGGATAATGGTTATAAAATGACTGGGAGGGGGGGAGTGTGGATCGGGAAAGATTAGCAGAGCCAGGGTCACTGAATGAGTATCTACTCCAAATGGGAAAGAACTGAAGATACTCTGGGATTGCTATCAAACCTTAAATCCCAAACAGAATCATTTGCCTATTAAATACAGAGCTTTGTGGTGAGACCAGGAAAATGTTGGGATTCTTAGGATATTTTACTGGAATGTTATGAGAGCAAAGTCAGAAAACTTATAATTTAAATGCTGAACTTAAAAATAAAATCTTAAAAGGAAATGTCTCAAAATGAAAACATTGGTTGTGTATGGGTGGGATTTTTTCCCCCTCCCACCTGATATATTCTCCAGATTTTCATCTTTCATACTTAAGAAAATCATTTCAAAAAGAAAAGTTATCCCAGAAGCTTATACCTATTTGTGGAGGAGTGGGGAATGAGAGGGGGCTGCAGGTCAGGAAACCATAACTAGCATCTTCAGTGTGTCACACAACAGTTCCTGAGGTAAACTGAAGCTCTGGTAGTGGGCAGAGAGGTGAGGAAAATCAGAAAGGAGAAACAAAGACAGTCCACTGCAAGCTGGGGTGACTAGGAAGACAAAAGAACCCTGAACTGTAGAGAAATCAAAGAGAAAAGAGGTTTGGAAGCCAAAGCTCCTTAGGACACTTAATGGGCTGCGCCTGGGGCTGTCCAGAGAGGCCCCTGACCGCAGCCCCGGAGGCTGGCCCTCCTCCCCGTGCACTCACACTGCCACTTGCTCCTCAGGTACTTGCGGTGGTGGTACCAGAAAACCCAGGTGGAGAAGAAGACACCTTTCATTGACCTCCTCAATTGTGTGCCCCTGAGACAGATCTACGGTGAGCCTCACCCCAGCTCTACCCTGCCCGCAGCTACTGCAGAGCTAGGCAAAGAGGCTGCCAGCTTACGCAAGTTGCACTACCCCCACCCCTTAGGTGGTTTTTTTTTTCTTTTTCCAGTCTACTGAGATACAGTTGGCATAATAGTATGTAAGTTCAAGGTGTTGATTTACCTTGAGTATGTTGATTTGATATCCTCATGGTCTTCAGAGGAAGTTATCCTTACAGTCTAGAAAATGAGAAATGGATTTTTTCTGCTCTCCCTATGCCCTGCTAACCATCCTGATTTTCTCTCTAGGTTGTCCCTTGGGTGGCATTGGAGGAGGCACTATCACCCGTGGCTGGAGAGGCCAATTTTGTCGTTGGCAGCTAAATCCTGGAATGTACCAGCACCGGACAGTCATCGCTGACCAAGTAAGAGCCAAGAGGTGGAAGAGAGATGCAGGATATACCTCCCCTGGCCAAGGAGGGCCTCGGCTGGGTGGGAGCTGACAGTTAGAGACATCTGGATTCAGTCCAGTCAGTGCTTTGGGATGCTTTCTGTTTGCCTAGCCCCGTGCTAAGATGTACAGTAGGAACGAGGCACACAGTACATATTCCTTGAAAGAATAAGCCGCCGTGGCACCCATGCACCCCATTTCTCTAATGAATTTTTCCTGCCTACTTCACTGCCCCAGCTCCACAAGCTGAGCCAGTGTCCAACCACTGAGATTGCAGCATGTTCCCAGTTCACTCAACCTAGTTGAAAGAGCATTTGGCCAGACCAGAAAGGAAAACATAACCAAAAGTCTACAGATGCATTGAGAAAATGATATGTAGAGCACCTACTACTCCCTTTGATTTGGCAGCCTTTTGCTAGAGGTCCTCTTGTCTGCTGATCATTCTTCGGGAGGCCGCTCTGGCTGAGGGTCTGGGAAGCATAGATCTCAGAGCTTTTCTAAAGTTTCGTTTCTTTTCCCTCTGTGTTCCTTCATCACACCTGGAACTTCAGTTGCCAAAGGCTTGAGGTCTACTTTTCATGATCTTTTTTCCGTGGTGCAAAGTCCACCAAGTTCGTATTTCCTGTGTGTGGGATGCCTCCAGCTTTCAGCTCATCTTCAAAAGAGAAATAACTAGTAAACCTTGAGCCTAATGAATAGCAGTGCCCTTCCCATTTCAGGTTTACCAGCTCTGCCCAATGCTCCACACTTCCTCTCTGGCTCATCCCTCAGGTATCCTGAAGGGAATGCCTTCCAGAATTGTGACTACAGTTAAAGTAATTATTGTATGCTTAACATGTGTGTTATTTTTTTAAGGATTTATTTATTTATGCGTACTACAGGCCAGGGGTGTGGAGGGTGAGAGGATTTACCAGAGACAGGGGAGGGTGCAGAACAGGCAGATCGACTGAAAACATACTTCTGAGGGGAGCAGCGGTGGGTCAGGAGAGGTCTGCCTTGCCATGTGGGTCACACCCTGGCCAGGGATCAAACTAATGCTACAGTGGCTGTGATAGCTTCATAGTGCTGTGCATCAACCCGTTGTGCCACGAGGGAGGGCCCAATATGTGCTTGTTATATAATATTTAAGAAAGTCCTATTTTTATGCATGTTTTACAGAGGAGGTAACTAAGATCCAAAGAAGTGTAACATGCCCAAGGTCGCCTGGTTGGCAAATGGAAGCTTGGGGATTCAGAGCCAGTTCTCTATAATTAAGAGCCCATGGTCCTACCATTATAAACATCTAACAGGAAAATTCATTTCATATATACATTTAAAATATCAAGCATAGGGGACCCTCCCCCGTGGTGCAACGAGTTAAAGCACAGCATTATGAAGCTATCCACAGCCACTGCAGCACCAGTTTAATCTCTGGCCAGAGAGATGACCTACATGGCACAGCAGGCCTCTCCTGTCCCCACACTGCTCCCTTCAGCAGTGTATTTCAGTACATCTGCCTGCTTTGCTCCCCACTCTGTCTCTGGTGAATTCTCTCACCCCGCACCTCTGGCCAGCACCCCAGTTTTGCATGCATATACAAATAAATCTTTTTTTTTAATTTATATATAATAGTTCATTTTTACATTATTTTGTGCATGTTTCCATCTCAGTTGCCAGTTGTAATCCCCATCACCAAATCACCCATGTGCCATCACCATAGTCCAGTGCATTTCCCTCCCCCCACTGTTCATAAATAAATCTTTTAAAAAAAACAAGCATAAGGCCTCCCTTGTGGTGCAAGGGGTTAAGTGTCAGCACTATCAAGCTATCACCAGCCACTGCAACATGAGTTCAAGCCCTGGCCAGGGAGCTAAAGCATATGGTACTGCAGACCTCTCCTCTGACCAATTACTCCCCTCAGTGTATTTCAGTAGATCTGCCTGTTCTGCTCCCTACTCTGTCTCTGGTGAATCCTCTTAACCCCCGTACCTTGGCCTGCACTTATTCTTTCTTGTATGCATAAATAAATAAAAGTAAATCTTTGAAAGGTACATATGTCAGGTATAGTTTGAAACAATCCAAGAGCTATTAATCTTTATATCCCCTGCCATCTAGAAGGTTGAATTTTTATTAGGGGACTAGGATTTTGAGAGAATGGGAATCTCAGATGTGTGGATCACAGCAGTGCTGAAATGAAAGGGATGAATAGTATGCTGAGGAACAGGACACCAGTGGCAAACTTTGCCTGCTCTCCCTCCTCACACACCACCTCTGCCACGCTGGTCTGGAATTGTAAGTGGAGAGGAGCACCTCAGTAATTTAGAGAAGATCTCTGCTTTAAGAACCCAGAACAGTCGAGGAGTTAGAATGTCAATGCACTGTGACATGCTAGAAGAGCAGGCAGAGCTCACACAGGACTGCTGTGTGAGGAGATGGCGTTTAACTGAGGTCCTGAAGGATGAGGGCTTTCACCAACTGAAAAATGAGCATGAGCAAAGACGTAGAGGAAGAAATGTACGGCCCTGATGGAACATGAATTTTCAGAAACTGAATATAATTCAGGCAGCATCTGATGGGCAAGGAGAGGCCAAGTATTAGAGTTTAGATTTTAGCCTGAGGGCCATGGGGAGTCACTAGAACATTATAAACATAGACTGACATGTTTTGATATGTGTGTGAAGACCAGTCTGATCCCCAGTTAAGAGATGGTGAAGATGTGGTTTAGGGCTCTTAGGACAACAGTAGAGAGAGGGGAGAGGAAGCCTGGCACACATGTGGAGAAGGTGGGCCTGGGTCACTCACTGAGCTTGGAGGGTGAGCTACTTTGAAGGGAGATTAAGTTGAGGTTACCCTATTCCAGCCTAACTGCCCCTCTTGGTTTAGTTCACAGTATGCTTGCGTCGGAAAGGGCAGACAGTGTACCAGCAAGTCCTGTCTGTGGAGCGCCCGAGTGTCCTGCGCAGCTGGAACTGGGGCCTGTGTGGGTTCTTTGCATTCTACCATGCCCTCTATCCCCGAGCCTGGACTGTCTATCAGCTTCCTGGCCAGAATGTCACCCTTACCTGTCGCCAGATCACACCCATCTTGCCCCACGACTACCAGGTGAGTCCCTACTGTTTCCTCCATTGCCCTCCCTTCGCTGGGACCTGCCTCTGTTGGGAATTCCATGCTCTATGAAAGAGAGCAGGTGGAGCCAGAACATGCTTCTGGTTTTCTAGGACTACTCCTAAACTATCCTCTGTCTCCTGGTAGACAGCTTGCCTCGGAATGTGGGGACTGACAGTCGGGGACGGGAGCACATACTAGGGAATACTGGAGTCAATACTGGGGCCATCTGAGTCTGATCACTTGCTCCCAGGACAGCAGCCTGCCGGTAGGAGTCTTTGTGTGGGATGTGGAAAATGAAGGAGACGAAGCCCTGGATGTGTCGATCATGTTTTCCATGAGGAATGGACTGGGAGGTGAAGATGATGTGTCAGGGGGCTTGTGGAATGAGCCCTTCCGTCTGGAGCGTGACGGGGAGGCTGTACAGGGGCTGCTGCTGCATCATCAAACCCTTCCGAATCCTTACACAATGGCTGTAGCTGCACGAAGCACGGTATGAAGAAACCAACTTGTTTGTACTTTAGCCTCCAGACTCCCGCTCTGTTCTGCAAGCCCCACTCCCCACCACAGCCTTTTCATTTCTTCAACCTCTGTGTCCCACCCTCACCACAGCCCTTAAACCTCCTGAGCTGGGAGGGCTAAGAAGCCAGGCTTCACCTCACAGAGCCTTTGGCCCCTTAACAGGCAGAAACCACAGTAACCCACGTCACAGCCTTTGATCCTGATGGCACTGGGCAGCAGGTGTGGCAGGATCTACTTCAAGATGGACAGCTGGACTCCCCCACTGGTGATAGGGGTTCTGACAAGGAGGTGGTAGTGGGAAGAGAGGTTGTCTGTCTGGGGAGCGGGGTGAATGGCCTGGTAATGAATAGGTCCTGTATCCCCATTAGAGGTCCTTGAGACTGGAGGAAGTACCTGAGCTGATGACACTTGTGCTTTTCTCAGGCCCAAGCACCCCCTCCCAGAAAGGAATAGGCATCGCTGGGGCTGTGTGTGTTGCGGGCAAGCTGCCACCTCGAGGCCACTGCCGGCTGGAGTTCTCACTGGCTTGGGACATGCCCAAGATCATGTTCGGCGCTCAGGGCCAGAGCCACTACAGGTGAGGGGGCCGAAAGTGCGGGGATCTGAGGTGTGAGGACTCCGAAATAGAGTCCTTATTCTTGTGCCTCCCCTTTTTTTCTACTCCAGGCGGTACACGAGGTTCTTTGGCCAGGACGGTAATGCGGCACCCGCCCTGAGCCACTACGCCCTGTGCAGATACGCAGACTGGGAAGAAAAGCTCTCGGCCTGGCAGAAACCAGTCTTGGATGACAGGTGCCAGTGGGGCCCATTCCTGCCTTTCTCCCAGATACTTATACTCTGATCCGGACTCCTCATTCACTCTCCAGCCACCAGTCAGCAGTTGGGCTGGGGTTCACTTGGTGCCTCCACTCTGCTAGAGCCCCCCAAATCCTTCCTGTCCTGGAAGGTCTATACTCTTTAGAACATTCCCTCCTCTGGACTCCCCAGGTCCTTGCCTGCCTGGTACAAATCTGCATTGTTCAATGAACTGTATTTCCTGGCCGACGGAGGCACAGTCTGGCTGGAAGTTCCTGAGGGCTCCCTGCCGGAGGAGCTGGGGGGCAGCATGTGTCAGCTCTGGCCCACCCTACAGGAGTATGGTCGATTTGGCTACCTTGAAGGTAGGGGCTGCCGGGGGCTGGGGCTTGTTCCCTACCACGAGGCAGGCCAGTGGCTTCTGCGTGCCCAGGGACTGGTTGTGATGGAGGGGATCAGTGGTGGGTACGAAGTGGTGACAGTGCCCCACCACGACCGCAGACAAGCAACGGCGGGGAGGTGAAGGGGAAGCGGGAATTCTGGCAACCACGTGTCCCCTTACTCCTGCAGGCCAGGAATATCGCATGTATAACACATACGACGTCCACTTCTATGCTTCCTTTGCCCTCATCATGCTCTGGCCCAAACTCGAGCTCAGCTTGCAGTATGAGATGGGTGAGGATCCTTTTTGTGCCCCCTCTGCCATCTTAGATCGCCCCACTCCTGAAGCTTTGTGGTCCCAGGTTCTCTTCCTCCAAACCTCCTTGTATCCTGCTTAATGGCCCCCCTGTGGGGTCACACAGCCCTCTACACCCCTCTCCCATTTGTATGCCTGCTCCCCCAGCTCTGGCCACTCTCGGGGAGGACCTGACACAGCGACGGTACCTGATGAGTGGGATAACAGCACCCGTGAAGAGGAGGAATGTCATCCCCCACGATATCGGGGACCCAGGTAAAATTTCCTCCACCAAAAGGTCAGCTGCCCTCCCTCAACTTGTGCACCCTCATCCCTGCCCACCAGTGCAAATGAGCCAGGTTCCCTCCCCTCCCACAGATGATGAGCCGTGGCTCCGGGTCAATGCATATCTGATTCATGATACTGCTGACTGGAAGGACCTGAACCTGAAGTTTGTGCTGCAGGTTTATCGGGACTACTATCTGACTGGTGACCAGGGCTTCCTGAGGGACATGTGGCCTGTTTGTCTGGTAAGGAGTGTATGTGTAGTGGCCCGTGCGCCAGGGGCAGGACTGGTGTTTGGGGAGAGCCCTGCTGGCTATTGTTCTCTCCTTAGTATCTAGGTCTTCAGTGTCTTGGTCCCTCTCTAGGCCGTGATGGAGTCTGAAATGAAGTTTGACAAGGACCAAGATGGACTCATTGAGAACGGAGGCTATGCAGATCAGACCTATGATGGATGGGTCACCACAGGCCCCAGGTTGGGGGGTAGGGACTTCCAGGGGGCCTGAGGTGGGAAACTGGGCACCAAGGGACTGGGCTCCGGACTCTGCCTGTCATGTTCCCCGGGAGTAGCTTCCAACCTGACCTTCAAACTCACACCCTGATCAGTGCTTACTGTGGAGGACTGTGGCTGGCAGCTGTGGCTGTGATGGTCCAGATGGCTGCTCTGTGTGAGGCACAAGACATCCGGGATAAGTTTTCTTCCATCCTCAGCCGGGGCCAAGAAGCCTACGAGAGATTGCTGTGGAATGGTGAGTTGGGGATTCAAGAAGCCTTATTAAGGCAGTGGTGATACAAGGAGTCTCACTTTGCCCTCTCTCTACTCTAGGCCGCTATTACAACTACGATTGCAGCTCCCAGCCTCAGTCCTGTAGTATCATGTCTGACCAGTGTGCTGGCCAGTGGTTCCTGAGGGCCTGTGGCCTAGGAGAAGGAGACACTGAGGTGAGAGACTAGAAGCCAGAAAGATGGGCTTTTCCTTTGGTGTGGGAAGCAAGTACGAGACCACGTTTCTGCCTTTACCCTTTTAGGTATTTCCTACTCCACATGTGGTCCGTGCTCTCCAAACTATCTTTGAGCTCAATGTCCAGGCCTTTGCAGAAGGGACCATGGGGGCTGTGAATGGGATGCAGCCCCATGGCGTCCCGGATAGATCCAGTATCCAGTCTGATGAAGTGTGGGTGGGCGTGGTCTATGGACTGGCTGCCACCATGATCCAAGAGGTAATGCTCCTTTCCCAGCTCTCCCCTGCTGTACCTTAGCCCAGCAGACTTCCTGAGCCACACTGTACAGCTCTACTCAATGTCATCTAATCCATCCGGATATCCTCCCCGCTTCCCTTGGCATGCATTCCATCTTCTGCCTTCAGGCTTCTGCCTGTGGGGTCAAGTTTATCTTCCCCGCCAGCTGGGAGTTCCCTGTGGTCAGAGACCCTAATTGTCTCCATCTGTCCAACTAAAGTGGCTATTCAGGGGTTGCCAAGTAATATGACTGTCATTTCTCCTTACAGGGCCTGATTTGGGAGGGTTTCCAGACAGCCGAAGGCTGCTACCGTACCGTGTGGGAGCGCCTGGGCCTGGCCTTCCAGACTCCCGAAGCATATTGCCAACAGCAGGTGTTCCGCTCGCTGGCCTACATGCGGCCACTGAGCATCTGGGCCATGCAGCTGGCCCTGCAGCAGCGGCAGCATAAAAAGGCCTCCGAGCCACAGCCAGGCAGGGGACAGGACTAAGCACTGGGCCTAAATTTGGACTTAAGGAAGCTATAGCAAACCTGAGCCCAAAGTGAGCCCTCTGAACTTTGGGAAGGAGATGCCAATAGTCCAGCCTCCCACCTGGCCGTCCCTCCTTCCCCATCTCACCCCACCCACCCCCGCCAGTCTCCTGCAGCCCTGAGCCACCAAGACAATCACACCCCCTTCCCTTCTCCCCACCAACAATCATATCAGTAAGAGGGGATGAGGGTGATCCAGGCATCAGAATCACTTATTTATTTCTTCCCTTCCCCTCAGTGCATGCAATGTTCAAAGTCAGTTGATGCCCCCAGGCCCAATCATGGGGTGACTAGATGGGTGCAAATGAAAAGGCCCAGAAAACCATTAAGTAGTAGTGTATGTGAGCCCTCAGGCTTCTTGACAGGGCACAGGAGCTGAGGCTAGCCCTCTCCTATTCCTTTTTATATGGATGCAGACTGGGGGCCCCAAGCTCTTGCTGAAGTCCCCCATATACTGATGCTGAGTCTGAGTATTTGCCCTGTGAGATGACATGTGTGGGGCTCTGGAGAGTGAGCCATTTCTCCTGTTGTGAGATTTGCATGCAGGAGCAGGGTGGGTTCCAGGCAGGGGGGCTCTGAGAAGGGATCTGGGGATGGCAACGTGAGGGGAAGCTCTGCATCACAAGCCTGAGACACGCAGAGGAGGCAGCAAGAGTTGCCAGGAGTTTGGGGCCCATGGCCTGAGCTATCTTTCGACGCCTTGGACTGCAGGGCAGGCGGCTCCAGCTGGTGATGGTCCTCACTGGGGAGGGCACGGAGCCTGCGGGACAACACTGGAGACAAAGACGTCAGGGTCAGGCCAGGCTTCTGCCCGCACCAACCTCTGTGGTGGTATCGCATCCTCAGCCCTCTCACCTCTGTGTTCAGCTGGCAGGCTCCCCCTTGTGTCTGAGGAGTACATGGCAGGCACGAAAAGGAGACAGAAGGAGAACAGTAGAACCTGGAGCACAGGAAAAAGGAGAAGAGCTCCACATTACACCCCTGTCCCCACCACCAAGAAAACCTACTCGCCCATCACCATCCTCACCAGAACACAGGTGCTGCTGCTACTGGTTTTGTTTGATACTTGAACCACCATGGCCTGGAGTCTCCTCAGCTGATCCAAAAGGGACCTAGAGGGGGAGAGGAAACAGCAAGCTGCCCTGGCCTGGCACCCTGGGCTACAGTGAAACCTCCCCTCTGTGCACTGAATCTTCTTTTTGTCATATTTTTGCAAATGACTTCTCTGTGGACAAAATGCCTGAAGTTTCTCATTAAAACAAACACACACCTCCCTCTCTGACCAGACTTGAACTCCTTACTAAATACCTTCAATAGTTCTACATTGAGCAGCTATGCACAAAACCCTCCCCAGCCACTCGGTGTTCTCTGCCTCTCTGACTTGGCTCCCCATATTACGGGTTCTAGCCACACTGGACTCCACTGGGACTCTGCCTGAAACGTTTCTCTCCATCCTACCTCCCGGAATTCCACCTTCTGTCAAATGCTATCTGCCCCTGAGGTCTTCTTTCTCTGTCTTGGTACTTAACTTATCCCTAGTTATTTGTGAATTTACTCCTCATTAATATGAGCTGCTTGGAATTAGAAACCCAGAAAAACCCAAGCACAAGATTTTGCGTGTGGGAACTGCCATCGTAGAAATCAAATGTGAAGCAGGTGAAAGTACGGCCACATTAAATAGGAGGGACTAGAAGGGACTAATGTTGGGGAGTTGCTTACGAATTCTGTTCCTCCAGAAGCTGTACTTTGTTCTGTAGCTCCATATTCTGGGCTGTGTATTTCAGGACCCTAGGGAAATAATGGGGATGTGGGAACATGGATTGTATCCATCCTTGAAAAACACTTCCTCTAATTACCGGTTTCCCTCACCCCCAAGTCCCTTTCCCTCTAATACCTGTCCTCTAAACCCCCCACGTACATCTTCTTTTTCCTTCGACTCTCCTGAGCAGATTTTTTGTTTCGAATCTTCCTCTGCACACGTTTTAAAATTTTTTCTTCCATCTGAGAAAGACAGGAAAACCAGTGGAACACTGAATCAGAGTTAGAAAACTACTGAATTCCATCTTCCCAATGCAGGATCCCTTCTACAGACAATAGGCATTTGGCTTCTCTCTGAATGCAGCCAAGGGCCAGGTGTTAAGGTCCTCACAAGTCAGTTAACTTTTTTTTCACCTTCCTTATCCTGACCCAACATCTGCCTCTGTAATTTCTTTCCTTTGGACCTAGTACCTAATTTACTTTCTGGGACCAGAGAGAACAAATGGCTTTGAGTTATTTTAAGGCACCTGACATTTCTTCATGATCTTATCTCTTCAAGACAAACTGCATCCTCTTATTGTCAAAAGGTCCCACGTTCAGAGCCAGACACTTAAGCTACACCAACCAGCGGAAAAGAGAGCAAGATAGTTACTGCTCTGCTAGAGGCAAGCCCGCTACAGCCTCCAAACCCCACTCACTTTCTTGATCACCACAGCACACTGCTGACCCATACTTTAAGCAATTAAAATGCCCTCTTCCTTTATTTCAGTGGACACTGACTTCACAGTATCAAAATACTGTGTTCCTAACAGCATGACTCCTGGGTGGCAACAGCAAGACTCCTGGGTGGCAACCTAAAATTCGCAATTGTACATTTATTCCTGTTGTGCTGCTTGGGCCTTCTGCATGAACTTTTCTAAAAATTCTACCATTTAGCACCAGGTGAAGTATCATGAAGCCAATGAAATCTAAGAGGTCAGGGGCCCCAAACTTGCACAGTCAATGCTCTATAATAATGTTGCACTGATAATTAAGAATTCTTTTCCCTAAAGAGAACAACAAAATTTGTAGACGCCCCACAAAACCAGAATCCACCCATGTATCTAACACATTACATGCATCAGTTTCCTATTAGCAAGAAATCTGCTAAGATTTCTCACCTCAATACTTTTTCAAATTAGTGATATAAATTTGACATAATTGGCAGACTTAGGTTTCAAACCGCCCCCCACCCACCCTGCTCCACCAGTGGGAATCTTACCTTAGTGAGAGGAAGTATCTCAGGCAGGGTAAGCCCCTCCTTCTCCAAAAGCCTCTTTTCCTCATCTGTCAGCATCAACCTAGTAATCTGGGGTTCCGGGAAGGTGGAGTAAGAGCAGCCAAGTTGGGAGGGAATATTTGACAGGAATGAAGAATCCTGCTTCATGCATCAAAAAAAATTCAAAAATACTACTTCTAAAGGAAACTTGCGCTCCCATGCTTATTGCAGCACTATTTACTGTAACTCAACTATGGAACCAACCACCTAACTGCCCCAGGGCAGCTGAGTGGATCAACAAATGGGTTTGATCACTAAGTGATCAAAAAAGATAAACTTAAGTCATTTGCAGCAACATGAGAGGTACTTGAAATGAAAATGCTAAGTGAAATAGGAGGGATAAATACCAGATGGTGTGGTTAATATGTGGAATATAAAGTAACTAAATTAATAGTCAAAGACACCTGAAAAACTAACCCTTGCAGCTGACTACAGAACTGAGGGTGGGAGGTGTGGAGGAAGGGAAAGAACAGGGAGGGTGGGAGACAAAACGATCTGTAGTGGTGCAGTATGGGTGGAGGAGAATGGCTGAGTGGGTGGGGATGCATTATGGTGGTGATACCTGATAAGAATACACCAAGTCACCTCTGTCAAAAGTAACTAAGTAAAGAATTAAAAAAAAAAAAAAACCTGCTCCCATCCAAGCAACGCAGGAATAATCCTCCTGTAAATCGAGTACCTGTTCTGCTGATTCCGCCACAAGCAGTGGATTCGTTTGGACCCCCTGTGTTCCACAGCTTCCGCAATCTGCAAAAGGGGCAGCCTAAGTTAGTCAAAGTCCATCAGTCCTCTCCCAAACAACAGTTATTCCAGACTCACCTAGATCTATGGAGATACGTTCCTGCGGGAGGGAGTAGGTGTGATCATGGCCGACCAAACAGGGGCTGGAGGAGGATGCAGGCGGACTCAGCAGCGAGCTCAGGAAATCTTCTACATCCCAATCATTGTCTACCTGCACGGGCTGAATTAAATCAACCCGCCTAGCTCTATCCTCTGGCCTCAAGGACGCCCGGGGGCCGCACCTCCCGGAATCAAAGCCCCCACTCACGTCAGCAAGCGGCAGCCCCCAATCCTCCGGAGCCTCCAGAGCCTCGTCGGGAACCGCCCCCAAGTCTCCGCTTTCCTCTACCAGGAAGTCCAGCAGGTCCTGGCCATCTGGGTCCAACGCCAGCTCCATTGGGGGCATCTACGCAAGGAGGGGCAGAAACACAGGTGTTCCCCTGGCACTGGTGCTAACCCCCCACACCCCCACCGGTACACGGCACCCATCTACAGTCGGTCGACCTGTCCGCTAGTCCGTCTTCCTTCAGCCGGGCTTGGTCCCAGGCGGCCGGTCGGCCCGCCAGCTCGGTTTGCAACCACTGCCCCCGCCACGTCAACAGAATGCCTCCTCTCTGCTCCGGAAATGATGAAGGAACAGATTTGAGAGTTTGCGCCAGCTCCCAAACAAGTCGCTGCCCGCTTCCGGCCGGAGAGCCGGATGGGGGCCCCGGCTCCCGACCATCGAGAGCTGAGGCCAGAGCAGCTTCCTGTAGCCCCTGCGACCGTAGAGCGCCGCGGGTCTCAGGCACCGCCCATGCCGTAATCGGGACGGAAGCCGCCGCGAGTGTCGAAGCGAGGGCGAGGCCCGAGCCCCACAGCCAGCCACCGGGAGACGAGAGGGCTCGCGGGCCGGCTGGCGGGGCGCAGAGCCGGGCAGCACAGGTAGGCCGGAGCGCACCGTGCAGTAGCCTAAGGGTGGGGCGCCCTTCCCCGGGCGGCGGCGGGCGGAGCCCCTCTGTGTCCTGCGTCTCCGGTTTCGCGTCCTGTTGCAGAGGCCAGGGTCCAGGGCATCTTGGCTGGCCTCGCCGTTACGTGGGCCGTTTTGCGGTGGCCAGGTGGTGGCCCGGAGCCGTCTTCTCTCAGGGTTCGTTTGGGGCGGGGGCGAGGACTGGGGTGGCGGTGAGGCGCGGGGCGGGCATGGGCTCTGAGGTTAACTGATAGCGGTTGTGTTTTGTGGGTTAGAAAGTTTGGAGAGGCTTTGGGGCCAGGTGGGATTGGGATAAGGAATTAAGATGAGCTGAGAAGTTATAAAGCCGGGTGCAAACTGTTTCCAGTGAATCAGCTCCTTTTTTGTAGGTAAAGTTGGGGTTAAGGGTTTTTGTTCACTGGCATGGTCAGCTGTATTCCAGCACAGCTAAGGGTGGTTAGGTCGACAGTAGGAATTAGGTTTGAAACCCAGTTTCAGGGATCAGAGAATATTAGCATTGTCAGCGTCAGCGATAAACAGTGAAGGAGTGGTTCGGGAATTCAATGACAAATGAGCATTAGACTTAGGGGTCAGTATTTAGAGTTAAGGTTAGGGGGTTTGGTCGTAAAGGTAAAAATTAGATCCGTGTTAGCAATCAGGGATTAGGTACAGGTATCTAGCAAGAGGATAACTGTCAAAGCCAGTATTGGAAATCAGGAAACAAATTAGGGTCGAGCTGATATTAGGAATTAGGGGAAGTTTTCGGGATTGTGGTTGAAATCAGGAGAGTGGGACTTGGACATCTGAAAATGAAGAGGCCAGCAGTAGACAGATGCCTGTATTTCATGCGGCTTTTAGACCTGCAAAGTCATAGAGGCTTCTTTAGCCCTGAGAAATGACAAATAGATTCTAGATTAGGGTTCTGGGCTTCAGCTAGAATTGCAGAAATCCTGGGCCCCAGCTTTTTTATTTTACTCTCTGAACCCAAGTAACTTGCTGTAGCCAACACAGACGCAGGCTTTTCTGGATAATAATAAGTAGGAAAGGAACAGGAACCCAGGCCTGGTGTATCGGGGTAGTCCTAAGTGGGGGACTGCCTAGGGACATGGGAATCGGTGACTAAGCAGGAGCCTCGGGGAAGCAGACCAAGGAAGCATTGCTGCTGTGGGTGACTGAATCCTCTGAAAGGTCAGTCTAGTTGCCTCCCATTCCTCTCCTTCCCTAGTTATTAAGATCTCTCCAGCTCCTTCCCAGCCCAGTGCTTCAGACCCTTCCTGCATACCCCTTACAGGGTACTTCCCTTGGCTTTAATTCTCCTGTGTTCCTTGTTCATTGCTCATCTTACCATCTTTTCCCAGCGTCAATTCTGCCTCCTTTCCCACCCCCTAACTTACCTCCCACCCACTGGTCTTTCCTCTTCATTTTCAAACCTTCTTTTATCATACACTCATCTACCTTCCTATCTCCTGGTCATCTGTTGACTATCCCACCACAAATCAAAACAACTGCCCAGTACCCCCAGTGCTGCTATGTGTTACCCCTAATTCTAAGCTTCCTAGGTTTCTTGGTCCTTTTGTAGGTCCCCTCCCCCTACATCTCATAAAAAGAGGAAATGAGACCCAAAGAGGAAATTGGGTCTTGCTGGTCCCACGCCCAGCCAGGCCACCGACCACACCCCCATTTCACTCCAGCTGACCCTGACACTGACCACATCATGATCCCCTGCACAGCCTGACACCACTGGCTGCATCCCATCACCCCCACTCCAACATCACTCTTGTTCCACCCTGGCCTAATTTTGCCACCAACCACAGCCCCACTTCTCAGCCTCCTCTAGCGTGAAGTGGCCTCTGACTTCACACTATCATTCCCTGATTTAGCTACCACCCACAGAATTATGTTATCCGTTGCCCCTAGCCTGACTCAGGGCTGATCACATATGTACTTTTTGTACTGCCATCTTTACCAGCCTTTTCTCTGCACACTGTCTTCTCCATTTTCAGCTAGATTCATTCACTGACTTCATCCTTGGTACTAATCACATCTCCCCCATTTTCCCACAGCCTCACTACTGCCTTATCATCACATTCCCAGCTCACTCTGATCCTTCCCCCCCACTTCCCAGTTCCTCACCTAAACTTAAGCTGCCCAGCCACTAAGAAGCTACTAGTGACAGGAAGTTAGGTGATCCTAGCCTGATTTTGGTCTCTGGTCCCTTAGGATTGACATGACACATTGTCATCAGACCCTGTTACTTCTGCTGCTTAAAATTTGAATGATGTCCTCTTGCCACCATTCCGACCCTGGCTTCATTACATCCCACTAATGCTGTGTTTCTAACCAGTCTCCAAAGTAATTGCCAGAGTTGTTTTCATAAAATGCCCTTTTCAGGGCCTCTCTGCTGGCACAAGGGGTTAAGTCTCAGCACTATGAAGCTGCCCCCAGCCACTGCAGCACCGAGTTCAACCCCCAACCAGGGGACGTGACCCACATGGCACAGCAGACCTCTTCTGTCTTACCTGCTGCTCCCCTCAGCAGTGTGTTTCAGTAGATCCACCTGTTCGTTCCCCACTCTGTGTCTGGTGAATCCTCTCACCCACCACATCTCTGGCCTGTACCCCAGTTCTTGTTTACAGAAATTTTTTTAAAAGACCAACCTTCTCATAAAATACCCCTTTCTGGTCAAAGCCTCCCGTGGCCTACTTCTGCCCTCTAGTAGTTTAATTCTTCATACTCCTCTTGTCCCCTGCCATTCCACCCTAACCCTAACTTCCCCATCACTGCTCCCTTGCAGGTACCCTGTGCTTCAACCAGCCTGCCTACTCACTTCCCTGAATGCTCCTCCACGATTTCTGCTTCTTCACCTATGCTTACGCTATTCTCTCTACCTGGACAGCTGCCCGGACACTCATCTCCGGCCGGTGTAGTGGAGAGAGCTTGGGCTTTGGACTAGAGAAACCTGGGTGCGGATCCTGGCTTCACGGCATTTTAGCTGACTAACTTTGGACAAGTACTTAAACAAGTGTTTAACATCTTTGAGCCTCAGTTTCCAAATCTGTAAAAATGGTAATAACCACACCTACCTTGCAGGGTTGTTGTAAGGATTAAATGAAATTGTGTATATACAAAATAATCATTCAAAATATAAGGCAATTTTAGTCAATAAAAGATCATTACTGTTTCTTATCTTCTTTTTTAAAAATCCTTACCTCAAGTGATACTTTATAAGACTTTTGGGTCCTCCTTCCTTAACCAAAAGGAATGTCTCCCTTGAGCACACACCTCTTGGCTCTTAACCACATCTTGCTCTGGTATTAATTCTGATTGAATCTATCCATTTAGCTGACTGGAATCCCTTGAGGGCAAAGACTGAGATTTAACTCTTCTTGGTTCCCATCCACTAAGAATTTGGCCCAGGGCTTCCCCACAAGAAATGCTTGCTGGGTGAGTGGAGGGAGAATGTCGTCATTCTGGAGAAGAGACGTTGGGGCTGAGCCTGTGTGCTTGCAGATAGAGGTATACTTGTGGGAAGCTATATGTGTGGGCTGGGTCTTTATGAGAAGATAGTGCGGTTGTGATGGGGTCTGTGTGGGGGCTGTTCGTTTGAGATAACTGGTGCTGTAGCCACAGCCTAAGTAGCTCAGTGACTAGACAAGGGTGCATTTAGAGAGAATGCATATACATGGATAGAGGTGTACGTGAGAGGCTGTGTCAGGGAAGTCAGGTCCAGCCTTTCACTGGCCAGTGCTAAGTGAGCTTCCAGCAGCCGGATATGTCGTCTCACCCACAACCCTCCCCCTCCCCCTCCCCCGTCCCCCCTCCTAGCGGTTGCCGCAGAGGCCAAATTTGGTAACAGACTGTTAACTCCCTAACCTTATGTTCAGAATGTCTTTAACTTTCTCTCTCCTTCTGTATACTCTCTGAGAACTCCCTATCTTTCTGCAGCTCTGTCGTAGGTATCTACTCTGACTATATTCTCCATGTACCCCAAATTCCTTACCCCCAGGACATTCCATTCCTTCCTGGGATTTGACCTCCTGTCCTCCATTCCCCCCTCCTCCATTGCCCAACTCGTCTGGAATGCATCTCAGGAATGTCTTGAGGGAGGAGGAGTTCCCTGGGTGGGGGACATGGGGGGGGGGACATTGTTGCTGCTCCATAAACATGATCGAAAGGGGAGCAGGAACTGGACAGCTTCTCCCCTTACTTTCAGGGGCCTCATTATATTTCACCACCCACAGTTCACGCCTCACCCTTTTGTAGCTATGGGGAGATCTACTTAGGATTGGCCTGGGGGTAAGAGTTGGCATGACTCAACTTGCTTATCGGGGTCTCCCCAGCAGTTTCTGTGCTAAAGGAAGGGGGTGTCCATATGTCCGGAGGAAGTGGGGGAAACATGCAGTTTCAGCTTTGGGTGGCAAGTCCTTTCAGTCCTGCCCTCAGCTCTCAACCTCAGACCTTCCAGTAACACAAGGTCCAGGACTCTGCAGGTACTGGGAGAGGTGCCCCAGGAATGGAGATGGGTAGAGAGCTGGAACTGGGGATGCTGGGAGGGTCCTCTTGTTTGGGAGTAAAGATAGTGAACTGTGTTTTCTTTCCTTTGAGCCTCTAGGTAGTGTGTAAGATCAGAAGTGGTCTCTTATTCCCCTGATCCAGATCTTCCCCGAATCTGCCTCCTGTCTCCCATTTTCACCTAGATTTGTGATTTTCTCACGCTCCTCTTCCCAGCTTTCCTCGTTCTCAACAGCTTTCTGTATCATCATATCCCTACCCCGCTTCCAGCCATCCCCCTCTAGTTCTGCTTTTCCTCTCTCAGGGTTAGCATTGTGCCAGGAGGGGACTGGGCAGCTCATTCTTTTAGTTACGAATACACCAGTCCTGGTACAGAACGGGTCGCATCAGCTGCCAGGCAAACAGCATTGTGCGCCACCTGCTGCCTGAAGGGGCTCCTCCAGCCAGGCCAGAGGTGGTACCAGAGGGGAGCGGTCTGAGCGGGGTGGATGCCGCGCTGCACTGAAAATACAGTCAGGGGAGGCAGCAGAGATGGAGGCAGAGCTTAAGAAGGACCAGATAGAACAGGAGAGTTGCAAGAGCTGGCTATTAACTGGAGTCTGGGAAAGCGTTGGATTACTTGCAGGGAACAAGGACTGAGTTAGAAGGGCTGGGCTCTTCCTCTGTCCACCATGAAACTTGCTGCTACTGCCACCCCCAGGTGGCATTAGAACTAGGAAATCAAAATTGTAGGCACTGCCTGGGAAGCCAAAATGGGGCCAGGCTTCTCAGGGGGCCCCCAACATTTCAGGCTGAGATAACTTGAACAGATGATGTTTGACACACACACACACACACACACACACACACACACCCCTACCACCCCACTGGGCCAGCTAAAGTCAGTGTTAGCAAGGTTCAAGATCCCTTGGGAATTATTTAATTGAAGATCTTCATTTTACAAAGAAGGCGGCTAACCTATGAGAAAAGCTCACATGATGAGTCAGGGCTGAGCCCTAAAAATCCAAGACAGGGAAAAGTCAGGAGGACATAGTAAGAGGGGAAAAAATAACAGGAAAAGACAAAAAGCAAGGCCAAAAAAAAAGAAAGACCAGCAGGATTGGGAAAGGAACAGGGATGGGAGGGGAGAGAGCCTTTTGAAAGAAAGAAGGGAAGCACAGCTCCCGGTTTTAGGGTAGGGGCTGTCCTCAGGGAACGCTGCATTTTAGTCTTGCCCCTTTCACAGCACACTAGCCTCTTCTTCATATGTCTTACATGGTTAGAACTGGTCCTTTTTTTTTTTTTTTAAAGATTTATTTATTTGTGCATACAGAACTGGGGTACAGGCCAGAGGCTCAGGGGCGGTGAGAGGCTTCACCAGAGACAGAGGGAGGAACAGAACAGGCAGATCGACGAAGTACACTGCTGAGGGGAGCAGCGGGCGGGTCAGGAGAGGTCTGCCACGCCATGTGGTCACCTCCGGGGCAGGCGGGAATCGAACTCATGCGGAAGCGGATTTAGATTCTTGATGCTGTGCTTTAACCCGCTGCGCCACCAGGGAGGGCCTAGAACTGGTCCTTTTGAAGTAAGTCATCTTTCACTCTTTAAAATTATTATATAAAACAACTTCACCTCAGGCCTCCCTGGTGATACAGGGGTTAAAGTCTCAGCACTATCAAGCTGTCACCACCCACTGTGGCCTGAGTTTGATCCCAGCCAGGGAGCTGACCCATATATGGCACAGCAGACCTCTCCTGTTTTGCCTGTTGCTCCCCTCAGCAGTGTATCTCAATAGACCTGCCCATTCTGCTCCCCATTCTGTCTCTGGTAACTCTCATCCTTCCCCCGTACCTCAGGCCTATACCATGATTCTTGTATGCATAAATAATTTTTAAAAATCTTTTAAAAAATAACATAAGACAAACTCAGTGCTACCTGCTTTGGTAAGTCCATTTGAGAAACACCCCTCCAGGGAATTCTGTCTGGGGACATCCCCTCCTCTGATTAGGGTTATTCTAATGCCCTGATGCCATGGTTCAGGTCTAGCCAGGCTGGAGAGGAGAAACCGCCACCATGGTTGCGCTTTCGCTGAAGATCAGCATTGGGAATGTGGTGAAGACGATGCAGTTTGAGCCGTCCACCATGGTGTACGACGCCTGTCGCATCATCCGTGAGCGTATCCCGGAGGCCCCGGCTGGCTCTCGTGAGTCTCACTACCCAGGTGGCTGGGGTGGACATCCTCCCTCCCTTCTCGCCCCAGGCTCTTAGCCTTGAGAGATGAGCGTATTGTCCCCCCAGGCTTTACCCCCATCAGGTCGTGGTCCTTGGTTCCCTCCCTTTTTAGCCCAGGGTCACTGAGGAAATGGCCATGTTGGGGTCTTCCTAAGTCTGAAGTGACCTGTTCTCCCTCTCGTTTAGCTAGCGACTTTGGGCTGTTTCTGTCAGATGATGACCCCAAAAAGGGTATATGGCTGGAGTCTGGGAAAGCTTTGGATTACTACATGCTCCGAAATGGGGTGAGTATCACTCCACCCAGGACCACCATGTCCTCCTATCACCTCCTTTTTTCAGCCCCCACATGCACTGTCTCTGACCCTGCCTCTGCTTTCTGTTTATTACAGACAACTATAATATCCCTCATTTAAACGCATCTGGTCTTCCTTTTGGTAATCTACTTTCCTCCCCTCTGGCCATGTGAAAAGGAAGTAATACCTTTAGCTTAAAATGAGCCCCTATTTCCTTTTCCGGCCCCAACAGGACACCATGGAATATAGGAAGAAACAGAGACCCCTGAAGATCCGGATGCTAGATGGAACTGTGAAGACTATCATGGTAGATGACTCAAAGACCGTCACTGACATGCTCATGACCATCTGTGCCCGCATCGGTAAGAGGGTTCGTGGGGCCGAGGGCCGGGGCAGGGCGACACTGACTGCCCAAAGACTTGGCTCCATACCTGGGATGCTGCCCTCCCACCCCCTCCCACAGGCATCACCAACCATGATGAATATTCACTGGTTCGAGAGCTGATGGAAGAGAAGAAGGAGGAGGTGACGGGGACCTTGCGAAAGGACAAGACACTGCTGAGAGATGAAAAGAAGATGGAGAAACTAAAGCAGAAATTGCACACAGATGATGAGTGTAAGTGGAAATGGGAAAAGAGGGTGTTGGAAATGGCTGGGTAGTGGGGGGAAGCTGTTTATTATCAAGTATGTACTTTTGTAAGGTGCTATATTAGATACTAAAACACATCAGTAATAAAGTCCTCTATTCACAGAGCTTAACATTTTAGTGAGAGAAGATAGGAAATGAATAAATAAATAAACAAAAAGCCAGCAATCAGATAGCACTGGGGCCGTGAGCCTGGCACTGAGGGAAGTTCTCTGTGTCCCAGTGAACTGGCTGGACCATGGCCGGACACTGAGGGAACAGGGTGTGGAAGAGCATGAGACGCTTCTGCTGCGGAGGAAGTTCTTCTACTCAGACCAGAATGTGGACTCCCGGGACCCGGTGCAGCTGAACCTCCTCTATGTGCAGGTGTGGACAGGGCTTGTCCAGGGTTGGGGAGGAGGGGAGAGGAGCAGAGGCAAGATGAGGGGCCTCCCTGTGCCCACACACAGCATTCGCCTCCTCTTCCTGGCTCCAGGCACGAGATGACATCCTGAATGGCTCCCACCCTGTCTCCTTCGACAAGGCCTGTGAGTTTGCTGGCTTCCAATGCCAGATCCAGTTTGGGCCCCACAATGAGCAGAAGCACAAGGCCGGCTTCCTCGAGTGAGTGATCCACGTCCAAGTCCCTCTTCCCTTTGCCTCTTCGAAGCACTGGGGTTTGACTCATGTGGGTACCTACTAGCTTCCACTATCCATTTGTCTCTTAACTGCCCCTGTGAAACTTAATGACAGTCCAAAATCTCTGGACCATTACCTCTGAGGAGAGGATGTGACTTTGTTGAGGTTCCCTGGTCAATTTCACTACAGTAGCCAGAGGGAAGGAGGGTACTTAGTTACTCATAGTTACTCATAAGGAACCTTGGATTTAAAAAGTCTGATGAATTTCATCCACTGGTATTTCTCAAAATGTGTAGAGTTCAGCGTGGCTTTCCCAGCTTCTACATGCCTGATTGTCTTTCTAGTGAGCTCCTTCTGCTCTTGGTTCCCTGAAACAGTGCTCCAGTCCTCTTTCCCTCAGGGACTGAACCTCCAACTCAAGTTCCCTCAGTCCCTTTTTCCGGTAGGGAGAGACACAGGCAGCATTCAAGAACTAATGCTAAGTCACCATGATTTCAGGGACAATCAGACTCTCTTCCCTCAGTCTCCCTTCTGAACGATAACACTGTTCTAGACATTTCCTCACACCCCTAGGCCCACAGTTCATGGCCCACATATCCCTGATGCTGTCCACTACATGCTGACCCTCCCTTTTCTGGTGTAGCCTGAAGGACTTCCTGCCCAAGGAGTATGTGAAGCAGAAGGGAGAGCGTAAGATCTTCCAGGTGAATGGGGCTAGGGGAAAGTGTTTGGGATGACCCGCGAGCTTTGCTGCTTAACCCTCCTGACTAAATGGACCCCTGACCCTGCTTCCACCCACCAAGCTGTTCTCCCACGTCTCCTGTGCCAAGAAAGCAGAAGACCTGGGCTTTTAGTCACAGCTCCCTCGCTGCTTGTGCTGTAGAATTCAAGCCAGTATTCTAGTTTTCTTTTCTTACCTCTAACATGGGATAACAGCAACCTGCCCTGAATAGGATGATAGGAGAATCAAACGAAGTTAGTGTGCTATAATTACTGTGGAAAGTAAATCTTTGTATAAAATGAAGGTATTATCCCCTGCCTTTTAATACTCAGCCCACAAGGCTTTCTATTTCACCTACTTCCTAACTTTCCATCCACATCTCCAGAATGTCTGCAAATTCTTTACCCATGTCCCTTGTTGCTTTAGCATATCCTCTGTCAGCCCCCACTGTCCTCTCATTTCTCATCGCCTACACCCCTAACCTTTCCTACATCCCCATAATACTCTCCCACTGTAGTTAACATGCCAACTTAGCTCTTTGCCTGTGATATTATCCTCCTCGTATTTTTCTAAGTCTTTCTCCATTTCGTTCTCCCAGGCACACAAGAATTGTAAGGATTTGAATGAGATAGAGGCCAAGGTGAACTATGTGAAGTTAGCTCGTTCCCTCAAGACATACGGTGTCTCTTTCTTCCTGGTAAAGGTGGGTTGTAGACCCCTCTCACCCCTCCCATTGCTCTCTGAAAGATTCCCACTCTTCTTCGTGAACCCTTGCCCAGTGGTCAGTCCACCGCCACTTCCTTCCTGCCCTGCATTTCCCTGAAGGAGCTTTGTCCTGGCTCCACCCATAGACACCCACTTAAGCTGTCCTACCTACCTGAAAACCCTCTTGTGATCTAGACCTGGTCTGACCATTCACTTCTTGTTCACTCACCTGTAACACCAACAACAACCCCCACCTACAGGAAAAAATGAAAGGAAAGAACAAACTGGTGCCCAGACTTTTGGGCATTACCAAGGAGTGTGTGATGCGCGTGGATGAGAAGACCAAAGAGGTGATCCAGGAGTGGAACCTCACCAACATCAAGCGCTGGGCTGCCTCTCCCAAGAGCTTTACCCTGGTGAGTCAGGTTGGAGGCGAAGGAGTTTTGGGATTTGTAGGGAAGGTCAGCATACCCCTCCCTCAGGGCAGGGGAACTTAGTGTGGCCCCAATCAAAATGAGAATTTGGGAACTAACCCAAGAGCGCAGAGATTAGAACAGAGGGAAAACTCTGCTAGATGATGTCTGAGGCTCAGATGAAACATACTTTAAATCAATGAAATAAAACTCACTGGCAAGCTGAGATCACAGGAAACCTGGGATGGGGGGAATTGAGAGAAAGAAAAGCCTCCCTTCTTTCAACATCAGCTACACATAGTAGTTTTACTTTCCTGGCTTTGTATTTCTTTTTAAGATTTATTTACGTATGCATACAAGAACTGGGGTATAGGCTGGAGGTTTCAGGGGCTAAGAGGCTTCACCAGAGACAGAGTGGGGAGCAGAACAAGCAGATCCACTGAAATACACTGCCGAGGGGAGCAGCAGACGGGTCAGGAGATGTCTGCTGCACCACGTGGGTCAGCTCCCTGGCCAGGGATTGAACTTGTGCTGCAGTGGCTGCAAGTAGCTTCATAGTGCTGCACTTTAACCCCTTCAGCCATCAGGGAGGGCCAGAGGTTTATATTTCTATGTTATGAATTGAAAGCTGATAACAATTTGATGAGGTACCCTAATGAGAGAGACATTAATAAAGGCATTTTGACCACTGCGGATGCTAGTGCTAACCTTCTGTTACGGCAGTTTAATGACAAGTGTTTATGTCCCAATTTGATGATCAGGATGAGGGAAAAGAGATTTCTGAAATGGCATGCGCTTAAAATAGTATATCATAGAGACTGTGACTCATAAATAAAGTATTTCCCTCCAAGGAAGAAACTCAGAGGAGACTTTACAAGGCCAGCTTCTCTCCAGAGGGCTGTTAGCCTGGGAGAGACCCTCTTAGTTTGTCCTTGGAGCTACCACCCTCCCCTTTTCCTTCGTGGGGAGATTCATCTTTCCCTCTAAGCCCCCACTTTTGTTACCCTAGGACTTTGGGGACTACCAGGATGGCTACTATTCAGTACAGACGACCGAGGGCGAGCAGATTGCGCAGCTCATTGCCGGCTACATCGATATCATCCTTAAGAAGGTGGGGCTGCTGCTCCCCCCCCCCCACCAAGCAAGGTTCACAGAAATGGAGAGCCAGGTTCTGGGAAATAGCTGACTGGGAAAAAGAGCCTGTCTTTCCCCCGCTTCCTCCCCCTTTAACTCTCATTTCTTTTTTTCCTTACAGAAAAAAAGCAAAGATCACTTTGGACTGGAAGGAGATGAGGAGTCTACTATGCTAGAAGACTCAGTGTCCCCCAAAAAGTACGGAGGGAGTTGGGCTGAACCTATTCCTCAAGGACAGGGGAGGAAAATCTTGGCTCCAAGGCCTACTGG
>NW_004567107.1:65237343-65258363 GCF_000260355.1 Condylura cristata | reverse complement strand
TGACTGTCGTAAACCCCACAGAAATAACCCATCTCTTTGCTCTTGCCTGCACCTCTGACACTTGGCTCGCCCACAGGTAGTGGCACCTACAATCATGTGTGTGTGTGTGGGGGCGGGGGTGTGTGTGTGTGTGTGTGTGTGTGTGTGTGTGTGTGTGTAGAATCTTATGGATGGTTCTTGAGCTCACTGCAGGCTGAGTGAGACCTCACCCTACCCAGCCCCTCAACCCCATTCCCCAGACCACAGAACCTGCAAAGAGATCACAGAGCTGCATAGTGGGAGCACAAGGAGGAAGTGCCCTGGGTGCTTCCCGGTATGTCCCCTCTCTAGGTCGACGGTCTTGCAGCAGCAGTATAACCGGGTGGGGAAGGTGGAGCACGGCTCTGTGGCCTTGCCTGCCATCATGCGCTCTGGAGCCTCTGGGCCTGAGAACTTCCAGGTGGGCAGCATGCCGCCTGCCCAGCAGCAGATCACCAGTGGCCAGATGCACCGCGGACACATGCCTCCTTTGGTGAGAGGGCCCCCACCGCCACCCCCACTGGGCCCAGCCAGGAGTTAAACAGTCTCTTCCCATGTCCCTGTCTGTATTCCCATCCCTTACTTCCGGTTGACTTTTTTACCTTCTCTTTCCTCTAAATATTCCATTCTAGTCCCCGTGACTCCTCTCCTTGTCTTACAGACATCAGCCCAGCAGGCACTCACTGGAACCATCAACTCCAGCATGCAGGCTGTGCAGGCTGCCCAGGCCACTCTGGATGATGTTGATGCTCTGCCTCCCCTAGGCCAGGATGCCGTGAGTATGGGGTGAAAGAGGCCAATGGTAGTGAAGCTGGGACCCCCCTCTCCCCCGCCCCCCAGGACCCAGGTTAGGGTTAGGGTTAGTCAAAGCAGAGCAGACCCTGAGGTTTGCTTCTCTTTCCCTCAGGCCTCCAAAGCCTGGCGTAAGAACAAGATGGACGAATCGAAGCATGAGATCCACTCCCAGGTGGATGCCATCACCGCTGGTACTGCCTCAGTGGTGAACCTGACGGCAGGTAGGCTGGATCTGAGCGCTGTATGTGGGGGGGGAGGAGAGAGCGGGCGTGTGTCAGCATGAGGGAGACAGGCTGCACCTTGAGTCATGGAAGGGATGTGTGTGCACTTCACACAGGATGTGTGTGTGACTAACTGTGACTGTACCACCTCAGCCCATCTGCCAGCCTGCCCTGGGTCTCACACGTGCTCCTGTCCTCCCCTCCCTTCAGGAGACCCTGCAGAGACAGACTACACAGCAGTGGGCTGTGCAGTCACCACGATCTCCTCCAACCTGACGGAGATGTCCCGTGGCGTGAAGCTGCTGGCTGCGCTGCTGGAGGATGAAGGCGGCAGTGGCCGTCCCCTGCTGCAGGCGGCGAAGGGCCTTGCGGGGGCAGTGTCAGAGCTGCTGCGCACTGCCCAACCAGCCAGTGCCGAGGTCAGGGACCCGGGGTCCGCACTGGGGAGGAGAGGGAGCTCCGGCCCAAGGAGAAGAAGCCAGTCCAGTTAAGGATGGCAGTACAGGAGCCATGAGCATGGACGGCACATGGGCAGGGCTGGGCAGCTTCTGACTGGTGTTCACTCTCCACAGCCCCGTCAGAACCTGCTGCAAGCGGCTGGGAACGTGGGCCAGGCCAGTGGGGAGCTGTTGCAGCAAATTGGGGAAAGTGATACTGACCCCCACTTCCAGGTTGGTGACTTACGCAACTTCCAGAACCCCGCTAGGAGGTAACCTGAGATCCAAAACCCACTACATGAATTGACCCCTCAGAGCCAACCTGAACCTGTTTCCGGAACTGACACTGGGATCCCCCAGGCTCTCTTTGAGGGGATGAGAGAGAATTCAGAAACACCAAATCCAAACTTGACCTACAGGTTCACCCTTAGCCCTCACTGATGATGTTTTTAGCCATCTGTCATCTTTTCCCTATTTGCCCATACGTGACCACTTGACCCCCTTGCCAATCCTTTAGCTCATAGAACCCCGAAGACACTGTTCTCTAGTTCCCCCCTTTCTTGCCCCATACCATTCTCCTCAGCTGACTTGTCATCCTGGATTTCCCACGCAGATATGTGCACCCAGAGGGGCTGGGGTTCGATCTCCCCCCGACCCCCCCACGGTAACGGCCTCTGGCCTGGGCCTTCCCAGCTTTCTCCTCTCTGAGCCGCATACACTCGCTTCTGCACCCTGCCTCATGGGGAGCAGATGTGATGGGAGTTGGGGAGGCATGGCACAGGCAGGACTTGAGAAAGTGGGATCAGGTCATACAGGGACTTGTTCCCAAGACTCCAAGGTGACTACTTTCAAACCAAGATTGAGAAGAAACAGGGAAAAGAAGCCAGGGGTGGGCGGGAACCTAAGAGGCCCCTCCTCTCACCACCACCTCCCCACCGCAGGCCGAGTGTATCCGCCTCATGCCTTTCTCCCTTTGGTGTAGGTTGTTTCTCTTGGTGTGGGCTTGTTCTTGGTGAGGGATCGCTCCTACTGGGTGCTCAAGGCAGGGGCTTGGGGTAGATTACGGTTGCTTCTGCATACACTGTCCTGTGATTGGAGTCAGTGGGGATAATGAAACAGCTTATGCCTCTGGATCCCTGGAACCCAAACCTGGTCTCAGTCAGGCTGACTGCGGTTTCTCACAGGATGTGCTGATGCAGCTCGCCAAGGCTGTGGCAAGTGCTGCAGCTGCCCTGGTCCTCAAGGCCAAGAGTGTGGCCCAGCGGACAGAGGATGCGGGTCTGCAGACCCAGGTTATTGCCGCGGCCACGCAGTGTGCCCTGTCCACCTCCCAGCTGGTGGCCTGTACCAAGGTGAGCCCCCAGTACTGAGGCGTGCTGTTGCCGTGTACACAACAGCCTCTCATTTGATCTCTCCCTAGACCTCAGTCCCAGCCCAGTGACTGTCGTAAACCCCACAGAAATAACCCATCTCTTTGCTCTTGCCTGCACCTCTGACACTTGGCTCGCCCACAGGTAGTGGCACCTACAATCAGCTCACCCGTCTGCCAAGAACAGCTGGTGGAAGCAGGCCGACTGGTAGCCAAAGCTGTGGAAGGCTGCGTGTCTGCCTCCCAAGCAGCCACAGAGGACGGGCAGCTGCTGCGGGGGGTAGGAGCGGCAGCCACGGCTGTCACCCAGGCTCTGAATGAGCTGCTGCAGCACGTGAGGGCCCATGCCACCGGGGCTGGGCCCGCTGGCCGTTACGACCAGGCCACCGACACCATCCTTACTGTCACTGAGAACATCTTCAGCTCCATGGGTGATGCTGGTAAGCACACCACCCCCGGGAAGAGAGAACCCCGAGCTCACTGGACATGCCCTTGCAGAGCTGCCTGCTCCCCCTGAGCAGTGAACTCCCAGTTCCCCACCTGTAAAGAACAGTCCCTGCTCTGCCTTCTTGGTGCATATAAAGAACATACCAAAAACAGATGGAAAGCAGCACTAATAAGAGTCATTAGCCTTCCCCACTCCACTCCACCCCCTCACCCTCAAAATCTTTCAGTTTCTCATCCTCAAGACTATTTGCTGAAGACACCCATTGGAGACTGTCCTTCCTCCCATCAGAGCCTACCAGGAAATCTGTTAACTCCTAGATCCTAAACCCAGATAATGATAATTCCAGGGAAATCATTTCAAGCATCTTCACTTGCCTACAGCTGCTGTTTCCTGTCTGGAAAAGGCTTCTACCTGTCATGTCCTTTGCCCCACCCCCCAGGGTCCTCTCAGTGTCTCTGCTTCCTTACCTATGCCCTGTTCTCAGGTGAGATGGTGCGCCAGGCCCGCATTCTAGCCCAAGCCACCTCCGACCTGGTCAACGCTATCAAGGCTGATGCTGAGGGGGAGAGTGATCTGGAGAACTCCCGCAAGCTGTTGAGTGCTGCCAAGATCCTCGCTGATGCCACAGCCAAGATGGTGGAGGCTGCCAAGGTACAGAGCCTTCTGTGTAGACCCCTACACCGGGCCCTGAAGGGAAGTAGAAAGGTCCAGATGGTCATCCTCCTGGGGGAAATCCAGGAAAACAGAAAATACAAGAGAGCAAATAGAGGAGACCTGGGAAGGAAGTGCACCCCTAGGCTGTGGGGGGGTTGGCTGGCAGCCGGTGTAACCCAGTGTGACACTGACTGACAGGCAACTGTGCCTTTTTTTCCCCTGACTCTAAAAGTCTGTTCTTCCTACTTTTCCCCTACTTACTGCCACTGTCTGACTGGGATCCCCTCTACTTCCTGGTCTTCCTGTGAAGGCCCAGACATGTTCAGTCAGAGCCTCTCCTCCTAGCAGAACAGAGGAAGACTAGGCAGTTGGACACAGGCACCCAGAGCAGAGACCATCAGGGAGACCCAAGATTCCCAGGTCCCAGGTCCCAGCTCCTAGTTTGCAGGAGTAGCCCCGTCCCCTGCTTTGGTGTTCTTGAGATCTCTGCTGTCCTCTTCCTGCTAGTGGCTTTCTGTGAGGAGTGGGGAAGAAATGTGGCCCCTCCCCAATGAGGGGAAGGAAAAATATTCTGCCTAATGGATTTCAGCATTCCAAAGGGAATCCTGAGGCAGCTCCTTTCCAGGGACTACCTTCCAGAGGGGACATTCAGAAAAATAAGTCTGGCCCTGGAGGGGTTAGGATCCATGGGGTCCTGAGTAGTGACTGTCTCGCCACCTCTCTCAGGGAGCAGCTGCCCACCCCGACAGTGAGGAACAGCAGCAGCGGCTGAGGGAGGCGGCTGAGGGGCTGCGCATGGCTACCAATGCAGCTGCGCAGAATGCCATCAAGAAGAAGCTGGTGCAGCGCCTGGAGGTAAAGCTGGGAGAGGCAGGAGCAACACAGTGTGGGTACTGTGGGAAGAAACTGGAAGGGACACAGGGAGAGAATCAATGAATATGTTCCTGGGGGCAGCTTGGGCACGGTCGGCCTGGCCCTGGGAATGCCCGGGGCCTGTCCTGACTTTCTGTCCTCACAGCACGCAGCCAAGCAGGCTGCGGCCTCAGCCACACAGACCATCGCTGCGGCTCAACATGCAGCCTCTGCCCCCAAGGCTTCTGCTGGCCCCCAGCCCCTGCTGGCACAGAGCTGCAAGGTGAGACTCCAGGAATCATCTGGGGGCAGAAGAAGGTGTGGGAAGAGGGACACTTACTCCCCCAGCTTGTGGGGAGGTGCTCTTGTGACATTTTCACCTGCAGGCTGTGGCGTATCAGATTCCACTGCTGGTGCAAGGTGTCCGAGGAAGCCAGGCTCAGCCTGACAGTCCCAGTGCTCAGCTGGCCCTCATCGCTGCCAGTCAGAACTTCCTGCAGGCAAGACACCCTCCCCCGCCTCTCAGACCAGACCCTCCCACTCCTTTGAGACGCCTAGATCTTCCTCCCACAATTAAATCTCTCTGCCAGTGGCCTCTGTCCCAGAACTAAGCCCCAGTGCTCAGCACATCCTGGCCATCATCAGTCCTGTCCCCAAGCCTGTAGGGAGGATCTACACTTTATCTGCTCTCCTGTTCCCCAACAGCCAGGTGGGAAGATGGTGGCAGCTGTGAAGGCCTCAGTGCCAACAATTCAGGACCAAGCTTCAGCCATGCAGCTGAGTCAGTGTGCTAAGAACCTTGGCACTGCGTTGGCCGAACTCCGTACTGCTGCCCAGAAGGTATGGAAGCGGGCTCTCTTTTTGGAAGATGAGGGAGGAGTCCTGGGATGACAGAGCAACCTGTGCAGAGCAACCTGAACCATGTAACCTGAGGCATTGGTGGCGCAGCAGTTCCTACTCCCCCCTACCACCCCCTGTCGCTGTAGGCTCAGGAAGCGTGCGGGCCTTTGGAGATAGACTCTGCGCTGAGTGTGGTACAGAATCTGGAGCGAGACCTGCAGGAAGTGAAGGCAGCAGCTCGAGATGGCAAGCTTAAACCTTTGCCCGGGGAGACGGTAAGATTCTTAAGACCTCATTCTTCTCAGACCTGAAGTCCCCACCCCCACCCCCACCCATCGCCCTGCAGTGCACCAAACCTTTACTTATAAACAGCCTGATGTCCCCAAATGGTTTCTCAAGTTGCTGCATCCTAAGCCTCTGAGTCTCCCCTTTATCCTTAGATGGAGAAATGTGTCCAGGACCTGGGCAACAGCACCAAAGCTGTGAGCTCTGCCATTGCCCAGCTGCTGGGGGAGGTTACCCAGGGCAATGAAAATTATGCAGGTACGGGGTAGAGCCCACAAGGGGCATGTGGTGAAGGGAGTGGGAGGGAAGGAGCTGGTGGGCTGACGGAGAGGTGACTGCGGGCACACCACTGGCATCGGGGCCTGCGTGAGGGTGCTTTTCCCTTCCTCCCCCTTCTTGTTCCTCAGGTATTGCAGCTCGGGATGTGGCAGGTGGGCTGCGGGCACTGGCCCAGGCCGCGAGGGGTGTAGCTGCCCTGACATCAGACCCAGCAGTTCAGGCCATCGTGCTTGACACAGCCAGTGACGTGCTGGACAAGGCCAGCAATCTGATCGAGGAAGCAAAAAAGACAGCTGGCCATCCCGAGGACCCTGAAAGCCAGCAACGACTTGCCCAGGTCGGGTGGGGAGAGAGGCCACTTCCTCCCTCCCCCCCAGGTCCCTTCTGAAAGGCCAGGTCTCATCCACGTTGACAGAGGAACCTCTTCTTTGTTCTGCTCTTGAGCACCTGTCTAGAATCTACCCTTTTTTCTCTCCATCTGTTAGACTAAGGCAGGGGCCTAGCTAACCACCAAGTGTGCGGAGGTTTGGTCACTTCACTTGATGCCCCGGCGCCAGCCTGATCAGCCAAGTCATCCCTCTCTTGCCTCTTTCACTTTCAGTGGCAGTAGAGCTAGTTACCTCCCATGTCCCGGGGGATTCCCGGATGGTTTCCTTGTGGGCAATCCCCATTCCTTTCCCACCTCAGGTGGCTAAAGCCGTGACGCAGGCTCTGAACCGCTGTCTTAGCTGCCTGCCTGGCCAACAAGACGTGGACAACGCCCTGAGAGCAGTTGGAGAAGCCAGCAAGCGACTCCTGAGTGACTCGGTAGGTGTGCAGCAGGAGAGGGGGAGCGTTGGAGTCAAAGAACTCCATAGGCCCCTCCTTGACCCTGGCTTCCCAGCTCTGCCCCTCTGTTAGCTCCCAGCCTACTGCCCGCCTCCCTGCTCAGGCCCTGCCGCACATCATTCTGTTTTTGCATCTGGCTTCCTCTCTGATCCGCAGCTTCCGCCCAGCACTGGGACATTTCAAGAAGCTCAGAGTCGATTGAATGAGGCTGCTGCTGGGCTGAATCAGGCAGCCACAGAAATGGTGCAGGCCTCTCGGGGCACCCCTCAGGACATGGCTCGAGCCTCAGGTCGATTTGGACAGGACTTCAGCACCTTCCTGGAAGCTGGCGTAGAGATGGCAGGACAGGCTCCGGTATGAGGCGTGTCGAGAGGGTCTGACTCGGGTTAGAGTGACCCTTGTGTCACCACAGGGTCCTAGCTGCTCCTAGCTCCTTTTAGAGACCGATGAAAGGACTGTACAGTGTGTTGACCTTCTCGCTTTTAACAGAGTCCGGAAGACCGCGCCAAGGTCGTATCCAATTTGAAGGGTATCTCCATGTCTTCAAGCAAACTTCTTCTGGCTGCCAAGGCCCTGTCCACAGACCCTGCTTCCCCCAATCTCAAGACTCAGCTGGCTGCGGCTGCCCGGTTAGTACAAGCTGGGAAGTCCAGCCTGGAATGTTGGGGAGCCTGGGAAGGGGACATTTCATGAGAAGTCCCCCACTTAGGAGTGGTTCCAGGCAAGAGAAATAGCTAGAGACCCCAGAATGATGACCTCTGCACCCATTCACTCAGCTTTCTGCTCCCCCAGGGCAGTGACTGACAGCATCAACCAGCTCATCTCCATGTGCACCCAGCAGGCGCCAGGCCAGAAGGAGTGTGACAATGCCCTCCGGGAGCTGGAGGTAGGCACCTCGCAGGCTCAGTGGGGTTGAGGCTGAGAAAACTGTTCTGGGGAGGGAGGCGCGGCGTGTGGGAGGCTGGGGTCTTGGACTCACTGCACCCTCCCCTATTCAGACGGTCCGGGAGCTGCTAGAGAACCCAGTCCAGCCCATCAATGACATGTCCTACTTCGGCTGCCTGGATAGCGTAATGGAGAATTCCAAGGTAAGTGTGACCAGGCACCCAGGAGGGAGGACAGCCTGGGAGTTGGCTGCTCTCCCCCTGAGAATAGACTCTGACTCACCTGATACCCTTTGTTCCTCAGGTCCTGGGTGAGGCCATGACTGGCATCTCCCAAAATGCCAAGAACGGAAACCTGCCAGAGTTTGGGGAGGCCATTGCCACCGCCTCCAAGGCCCTGTGTGGCTTCACGGAGGCAGCTGCACAGGTCACTGTCCTAGGATGGCTCCCAGAATGCCCTGCTTTCCCACCTCATCGCAGTCTGCCACGCACGTAGATCAATCTAAAAGTGATCTTTGCCAAGCCAAGCCAACCCTATGCAAACCAGGTTCCCCCCTCTGGAGGTGCCTGGCAT
Organism: Condylura cristata; assembly: GCF_000260355.1. Taxonomy (NCBI): domain Eukaryota; kingdom Metazoa; phylum Chordata; class Mammalia; order Eulipotyphla; family Talpidae; genus Condylura; species Condylura cristata. Next base: position 65,249,879 of record NW_004567107.1, on the reverse strand, counting down.
CCGTCACACAGCACCAGGAGTTGCATTCACTAGCGTGCCGGGCCATGGCGCTGCAGCTTGACGCTGCCCGACCAGGGGCACTTTCCAGCCCTGGCTTTGGCGCCTGACCTGCACGTGTCAGCAGATGGCAGTCACTGCTGTGTAAAATAGTGACCGTGACCAAGTTTCTAGTTACTCAAGTCACCTTTTAACTTTGTCTTCTTCTGCATTATCAAGTAGAGAACCATCCAGAGAGCATTTTGCTCTAGTGCATAGATCGTTAAGCCATCCTGGCTTGAGAGTCATCATCATCAACTGTTTTTTCCCTGAAAGCCCAAAGACCCAGCACACACACATTTAAGTAGAAGTGTGACGCAACCCTTGCTGTGTGGTTTTTCCTTTGTTAACCTTCTGAATGTTTGAACACACTTAATGAAACAGGAAAGGTTCAGTCTTTCCCTCTTTACAGTGTAACTACTTTGTTAATAACCCCCCACTCACACAGCCCCCGCTGCCAAGCTTGCCCCTCTCTGTCTCCGCTGTCACCGTTGTGTTGCCTACTGTGGCATAGTTTTTTATTCCTCACCCCCACCCCTGCTCTCTCCACAGGCAGCATATCTGGTGGGCGTCTCCGACCCCAACAGCCAGGCTGGACAGCAGGGACTGGTAGAGCCCACACAGTTTGCTCGTGCAAACCAGGCAATTCAGATGGCCTGTCAAAGTTTGGGGGAGCCAGGCTGCACCCAGGCCCAGGTAACGAAACGGGCAGGTACCACAGGAGAGGCCACTGGGTCAGGATGGAGTGACCCAGCAGGGAAGTGCGGGGCGTGGGGAAGGAGAGGGTGGAGCCCAGCCTGGGCCCTTCCATGCGCAGCTTCTCTGGCTAACTGTCTTCTGACTGTTTCTCACCTTCTCTTGGTTACTGCTGAAGTTCACCTCTTCTCAGCGAGCTTTGGACTTACTCTGCTGCACACCCTCTGCATTTCTCCTTTAGTGTCTCTGTCCACCCCCAGATCAATCTCTGTCTCCCAAATCTCAACCCTTCAGGGTCACTCTGTCTCCAGAGTGACTTCCAGTACCTTGCTCTCCATCCCGTAACATACAGCGGCTCCTCCTGGGGGTGGGCGCTTCCCTCCCGCCCTCATCATCACCTTCCACATGTATTGCTTCTTCAGGTGCTCTCTGCAGCCACCATTGTGGCCAAACACACCTCTGCGCTGTGTAACAGCTGCCGCCTGGCTTCCGCTCGGACGGCCAACCCCACCGCCAAGCGCCAGTTTGTACAGTCAGCCAAGGAGGTGGCCAACAGCACCGCCAACCTCGTCAAGACCATCAAGGTTCCCAGCGTTTGAATTCCCTAAGCTCCTGTTCATTCCCTAAGGCCTTCCACCAAATCCCTGTGTCTGAACCAAGCTCCACCCCCACCCTTTCCACCCAGGGGAAGGCCTGGGCTTTGCCCCTGGGCTGCAGTCTTTCCTGAGGCCCTCGCTGTCCCTCCCACCTGCAGGCGCTCGATGGGGCCTTCACGGAAGAGAACCGTGCCCAATGCCAAGCAGCAACAGCCCCTCTGCTGGAGGCTGTGGAAAACCTGAGTGCCTTTGCGTCCAACCCTGAGTTCTCCAGCATTCCTGCCCAGATCAGTCCTGAGGTGAGGCGAGGCAAAGAGACAGCTGATGGGCCAGCTCTCCCCACATCTTCTCAGAGTCCAAAAACTCAATTCCCCGCCTCTCCTCCCCGCAGGGCCGAGCTGCCATGGAACCTATTGTGATCTCTGCTAAGACAATGTTGGAGAGTGCTGGGGGGCTGATCCAGACAGCCCGGGCCCTGGCAGTCAACCCCAGGGATCCCCCAAGCTGGTCAGTGCTGGCTGGCCACTCACGTACCGTCTCAGATTCCATCAAGAAGCTTATTACGAGCATGAGGTATGGAGTGTGTGGAGAACAGTTATGACCGCAGACATATGTGGTGCAGAATAGAGGGGTGACAGGGGTGCCATTAGATAGGCCTGTATTGGAGGAGACCTCTTGTCACAGGTTTAGGGGATCCAGGGTAAGATGGGCTAGCTTTGTTTTAAAGGGGTGGTCTTGGAGTTGGAGCCTGTGATGTGTCTGCAGGGACAAGGCTCCAGGGCAGCTGGAGTGCGAGACGGCCATTGCAGCTCTGAACAGCTGTCTGCGCGACCTAGACCAGGCCTCCCTTGCTGCGGTCAGCCAGCAGCTTGCTCCCCGTGAAGGGATCTCTCAAGCGGTAAGGGGGAAGAGGGCTCTGTGAGAGGTTGTGTCTGGGAGGAGAGGGTGGATGTGAGGAGTATGGGGGGTCTTGGGGGTTGGTTTCAAAGAGACATCAGGGGGATGGAGCCTGCTGAGGGAGGTTGGTTCGTTTGGTAGGGGAGGAGGAGTGGGTCCCTGCTCGGGTGGCACTTGGGGCTAAAGTCTGCTTCCTCCCCAGGCCTTGCATACCCAGATGCTCACCGCAGTGCAGGAGATCTCCCATCTTATCGAGCCACTGGCCAGTGCCGCCCGGGCTGAAGCCTCACAACTGGGACATAAGGTATCTGAGGAGAAAAGTGGGGTGCTCCAGGGAATGGAGTGAAAGAGGATGCATGCCCAGCTGAGCTTCTTCCCAACCCCTCGCCTCAGGTGTCCCAGATGGCTCAGTACTTTGAGCCACTCACCCTGGCTGCAGTGGGTGCCGCCTCCAAGACCTTGAGCCACCCGCAGCAGATGGCGCTCCTGGACCAGACTAAGACCTTGGCAGAGTCGGCCCTGCAGCTTCTGTACACGGCCAAGGAGGCTGGTGGTAACCCCAAGGTACCGAGGGCTGGGAAGGCCAGGCTGCTACTAGAACGGTTGGGGAAGCAGGAAAACAGCACACCCTGGGCTTACGCGCTTTCCCCTTCCCTTCAGCAAGCAGCTCATACCCAGGAAGCCCTGGAGGAGGCCGTGCAGATGATGACGGAGGCCGTGGAGGACCTGACGACGACGCTCAACGAGGCAGCCAGTGCTGCTGGGGTTGTTGGTGGCATGGTAGACTCCATCACCCAGGCTATCAATCAGGTTAGAGTCTTGGGGGTGCCTGTGGGCATGGAGGTGCTCCTGAGCCAAAGTTCTCAAGCACCATGGCAGAGGCCCTGACCACTTCTTCCTTCCCCCATCCTCCCCTTCAGCTAGATGAAGGACCAATGGGCGAACCAGAAGGTTCCTTTGTGGATTACCAGACAACTATGGTGCGGACAGCCAAGGCCATCGCTGTCACTGTTCAGGAGATGGTGAGTGTGGGAGAGGGGTACAGGGGGTCTGCCCCGTCGAGAGCTGAGTCTAAACATAATGTCATTTCCGCCATATCGCCAGGTAACCAAGTCAAACACCAGCCCTGAGGAGCTGGGCCCGCTTGCTAACCAGCTGACCAGTGACTATGGCCGTCTGGCCTCGCAAGCTAAGCCTGCAGCTGTGGCTGCTGAAAATGAAGAGGTAAAGATGGAGGCAGCTCTGACCTCCCCCCGCTCCCCACAGGAAGTCCCAGTGCTATGTCCCTTGTCCCCATCATGTCAGCCTCTGGGGCTGTCCCACCTGCAGAGCCATTTCACTACGGAGTCATCAGGGCTCTGTGCAGCAACCGTCAAAGCCTTCGGTACAGGGATGAGGCACCAGCCTAGAATCCAGAGGCTTCCCTGCCTGCTGGGTTTCTAGCCCTCCTCCGGCTTGCGGCTGCTTCTCCATTATACTCCAAGTCTATTCCCTTCTCACGCCTGCCTGGTTGCAAACCTACGAAGCTCTTCCTTCCCTAAGCTCCTGGCTTTCCAAGAAAGCAAGTAATTGGATCCCAACATGACACACCTAATCCCCAGCCCCAAAACCCTGCATCACCCGGTACAGGCTAAGTTGTAATCCATGCCCTCTGATTCAAATCCCCAGCATAAAGTGCTGTCCCCGCCTCCTCACTGTGCTTAGCAAGTGGTCACCAGTTGGTGCCTACGTGCTATTATTCTCCACATGGGGGGAGGTGACCGCCTGCCTAAAGGGTGTGAGACAGGAAAAGCCTGTGTGCTGGACCCTTTTCCTATGCCCTGAGTCTATGGTATGGGTTTTTCTATGTCCTTGGTGACTTCTCCAGGCACTGAGTGCCTCTTGTAAAACCCATCTCCTCTCCCACCTTTTCACAGATAGGTGCCCACATCAAGCACCGGGTGCAGGAGCTGGGGCACAGCTGTGCTGCTCTGGTCACCAAGGCAGGTGCCCTGCAGTGCAGCCCGAGTGACGCCTACACCAAGAAAGAGCTCATAGAGTGTGCCCGGAGAGTCTCCGAGAAGGTGACTGTGCTCATCCTGCAGACTGGGGGGGGCTGACTCCCCAACCCTGCAGCCATTCCTGTCCTGCTTCAGCCTTCCCAGCCTCCTCCCAGTTGTGGGTGACTTTCCTTGCCACATGGCTTCTACCACTGTCACCATGTGACCTTCCTTCCCAGGTCTCCCACGTGCTGGCTGCACTCCAGGCTGGGAATCGTGGCACGCAGGCCTGCATCACGGCTGCCAGCGCCGTGTCCGGCATCATTGCTGACCTTGATACCACCATCATGTTTGCCACCGCCGGCACGCTCAACCGAGAGGGCACTGAAACTTTTGCTGACCACCGGTGAGGAGGGAATTGGCCCTCAGAAAGACAGGGTGGGGCTCGGAGCCATAGGAGGCTTGAGAACTCACTAGCTGGGCTCCCCCTCAGGGAGGGCATTCTGAAGACTGCGAAGGTGCTGGTGGAGGACACCAAGGTCCTAGTGCAGAATGCAGCTGGGAGCCAGGAGAAGTTGGCACAGGCTGCCCAGTCCTCTGTGGCCACCATCACCCGCCTCGCAGATGTGGTTAAGCTGGGTGCAGCCAGCCTGGGAGCTGAGGACCCTGAGACCCAGGTATCCACCTGCCACCTGACAAATTCTAGCCAGACCCACTTCCTGTTCTGCTTTGCCCTCCCATGGACCTGAGCCTCCACTCTCGCACATAGGTGGTGCTGATCAATGCCGTGAAAGATGTGGCTAAAGCCCTGGGAGACCTCATCAGTGCCACAAAGGCTGCAGCGGGCAAAGTCGGGGATGACCCTGCCGTGTGGCAGCTCAAGAACTCTGCCAAGGTCGGAGGGAACAAGCAACGTCAGGAGAGGGAGTGGAGCAAAGCACTTCCTCCTGTTCCTAAAGTGACTCCTCCCCGACCCCTCTGACATCCCCAGGTGATGGTGACCAATGTGACATCCTTGCTCAAGACTGTGAAAGCTGTGGAAGATGAGGCCACCAAAGGCACGCGGGCACTGGAGGCGACCACTGAGCACATACGGCAGGAACTAGCGGTGAGCGCACGTTGGTGGCATGAGGGACGGCGTGGGTCAGGGACAGGGCTCGGCCGGACTGTGAACTTGTGCCTCATATGGTCACAGAAAAGTAAACAGCCACACACATTCCTCTCCCTCGCTGCCAGACTTCTCAAGTGAGCTGCACTCGTGTCTTTCCTCCTCACCGATTGACTCAGCGTTCCGGCAGCTACCCTTTTTCCCCACCGCCCTCCACCTTTCTCCAGTCTTGGCCTTCCACCTCTTCAGACATTTCCAAAGCATTCGACCCTGTTAACAAGCTTCTCTGAAATTCTTTCTTTGCCCTTCTTGAACTAGCTTTCCTCTTGCTTCTCAAACATTTCTTCTATATATAGTCATCACTGAGTCACCTTCACCTGGTAAACATGGAGGGCTTCCCAGGATTGTTCAAGTAGCCAGCCCTTTCCTCTCCTTGGGCCACTGTCACCACCTTCATTACTGTTCTCTCACAAGCTGACTTCTGTTTCTGAGTGTAGCTGTTTCGACCGCCTGTTGGACATCATCACCAAGATGCAGTGAATGGCTGTTCTGGCTACCATGCTGCCGTGGGGACAATTCACAGCCACAGAGATTCAGCCACCTTCGTCCTCCCTCATCCATCACATCCACATTGCTTGCAGGCCCTTCCAGCTGCGCGTCTCTGTTCTCTACCCCTTTCGTCCTTCCTCTCCACTCCCACCGCAGCGTTCAAATTCACATTTCCACCAGGGCTCCTCCCTTTGGCACTGTGTGGGTTCTCTCCCTGGTGTCTGCTCCCGCACGCAGCTCTCCTACTCATCTCTCTCATTTCTTAAATTCCGTTTTCTGATGTTCTGTCTTTACCTTTCCTTGGAAAAGTCTGAACTCTGTCCCTTAAATCCCGTCCTTCCCTCATCTTTCCCATCTCAGTAAATGGCACCTTTTAGAATCCATCCCTGTATTCTAGAACATTCCTTGTTACTCTGTCCCTTTACTCCTTGGTTATTCATGTCCTTCCATTTACATAAAATGTTCTCCCATTCTCTCCATCTCCTGTTTTCTTTTAAAGAATTGTTTATTTATGCATACAAGAACTGGGGTACAGGTCAGAGATACAGGGGTGGGGAGAGAGGATTCACCAGAGACAGTTGGGAGCAGAATAGGCAGATGTACTGAAGTCTACTGCTGAGGGGAGCAGCAGGTGATGCAGGTGAGGCAGGAGAGGGCTGCTGGGCCATGTGGGTCATCTCCTGGGCTGGGGATCTAATTCATGCTGCAGAGGCTGCAGGCAGCTTCATGGTGCTGTTTTAACCCTTTGCACCACAGGCAGGACCCTATCTCCATCTCTTAAGACCTACCTCCTTACCCATCCCCTGCCACTTACCCCTCAAAGCTTCTCCATAGTTTAGGAATGAAACCTCAGCTCACAAACCACTTTTTTTATTACTATTACCTTTCACCATTAATAGTTCTTTTGCAGTATTTGATTCCTCCCCTCAGTTATCCCATGCAGCACCCAAAGGACTGTCACTGTAGCCCTTTGGGCTCTTCCCTCCCATTTTGACCCTTCCCTCACCTGACCTCCCCTGCTATGGCCACAGATATGTGATCAGCTTGCAAGTTTTGTCATTTTCCTGACCCTGTGTTCAGTTCCCCTATTTTCCACCTGTAAGCGAGACCATCTGATATTTTCCTTTTCTGTCTGGCTTATTTCATGTAGCATGATCCCTTCCAGCTCCATCCTCAGTGCTACAAATGGCATGAGTTTTATCTTTTTTGGTTGCTGAGCGAACCCATCATGTATATATACCACATCTTTGTGATCAGTCATCTTTTGGAGGGGCATTTAGGCTGTTCCATCTCTTGGCTATTGTAAATAGCAGTTTCCTTTCAAATCAGTGCTCTTGTGTCCTTTGGATGGTTTCCAGGAGTGGAGTCACTGGCCCATTAGGTCGATCCATTTTTAATGTCTTGGGGGTCCTCCACACAGCTCTCCATGGTGATTGCACCAACTACTTCCCTAACTTCAGACAAACTCTCCCCAGTCACTTTAGTCGGAAATGACAGCCACCTCCCTTCTGTTATGTTAACTTTGAATGTGTGGACTTCTCCAGGGGCTTCACCTCTGGTAATTACTGGTGAATGTCTGTTGAATGAACCAAATTCCATAAATCGCCTACTGCATTGTTTCCATTTTTCTTCCTGTTCTGCACCAACAGGTTTTCTGTTCCCCAGAGCCACCTGCCAAGACTTCTACCCCAGAAGATTTCATCCGAATGACCAAGGGTATTACCATGGCGACAGCCAAGGCTGTTGCTGCTGGCAACTCCTGTCGCCAGGAAGATGTCATTGCCACGGCCAATCTCAGCCGTCGTGCTATCGCTGACATGCTTCGGGCCTGCAAGGTAGAAATTCTGGTGGTGAGGCAGAAGCGTCATCAGTGAGGCGGCTTCAGGGCAGACACAGGGAGAGAACTGCAGAGGCTTGGGCAGCTAGAGCACTCAGGGATCCTAAAACTAGCACGTTATTTCGTGGTGCAGGAAGCAGCTTACCACCCAGAGGTGGCCCCCGACGTGCGGCTCCGTGCCCTGCACTACGGCCGGGAGTGTGCCAACGGCTACCTGGAACTGCTGGACCACGTGCTGCTGGTAAGGAAGACGGCCACTCCGCCGGGCACGTGGGGGCCTTCTGCTCCCACGGTCCTCTTGTCACGAGCCTCAGATCCACCTATCCAATTTTTGTCCCTATTCCTCCCCTCCCCACCACTCTTTCCCGAATCTGTTCTTGTTTTCAAGTTGCCCTTCCACTGGGGCCCCATCGTTTTACCATCTTTGGTGCTCCCTCTCACCTCTTCCCCTCACTCTTTTCTTATCTCCTCTCTTCCCATCTGACCTCCCCCTTCTCTTCGTCACCTCCTCTCGCTCACCATCCTCCTTGCTCCCTGGCAGCCGGTGAGTGCCGGGCAGCCCTCTACCTCCTGCTGTGTGCAGTGTGATACCTCATGTGCACCGGGTGGGGGCATGCTGTGCTGGGGGCTGTGCTTGGGAGTGGGGATGGGAGGCCTGGAGAGCCCTGTTCCAGAGAACAGCTAGAGGCAAAGATCTGATGGTTTCTGCTTCCTGCTCCCCTCTTCCCCAGACCCTGCAAAAGCCAAACCCAGAACTGAAGCAGCAGTTGACAGGACACTCGAAGCGTGTGGCTGGCTCAGTCACTGAGCTCATCCAGGCTGCAGAGGCCATGAAGGGTGAGGGGCAAATGGGCAGGGAAGAAAGAGGACCTGGGACGGGATCTTGGGCTGCTCTGAGGAGCCCCTGCCCAGCATCCCCAAGGTGCCAGGGGCCTAGTGCTCTGGACCTCGCTGCTCTCTCTCAGTCCCCTTCTTTGCCCTTTCCTCCCTCCAGGAACAGAATGGGTGGACCCAGAGGACCCCACGGTTATTGCTGAGAACGAGCTCCTGGGCGCTGCGGCTGCCATCGAGGCTGCAGCCAAAAAGCTGGAGCAGCTGAAGCCGCGGGCCAAACCCAAGGCCAGTGCTGCCCGCCCTCTCCCCTACCTCACACTGTCACATTGTACCCACCAGTGGCCCTTCTCTGACTGTGTCTCTCTGCAACCATTGTCCTCTGTTTCAGGAGGCAGATGAGTCCTTGAACTTTGAGGAACAGATACTGGAAGCTGCCAAGTCCATTGCAGCAGCCACCAGTGCCCTGGTCAAGGCTGCATCAGCTGCCCAGAGGGAACTGGTGGCCCAAGGGAAGGTAAGCACTTGGACACCCAGGAGAATAGCAAGAGCAGCTTTGCTGTCTCGCCTGCTTGGGAGAGGGAGGCTTCTAAGTAGGGAGGACACAGGTCGAGCAGCAGCTGCCCCTTCTCACACAGGTGGGCGCCATTCCAGCCAACGCACTGGATGATGGGCAGTGGTCCCAGGGCCTCATCTCCGCAGTGAGTAGACAGCACCTACCGGGCTCCTCAGAGAGGGCAGCACAAAGACAGAGGCATATGCTAATCTAATCTCCCCACTTTAGGCCCGGATGGTGGCCGCAGCTACTAACAATCTATGTGAGGCAGCCAATGCAGCTGTACAAGGCCACGCCAGCCAGGAGAAGCTCATCTCATCAGCCAAGCAGGTCGCTGCCTCCACAGCCCAGCTCCTTGTGGCATGTAAGGTCAAGGCTGACCAGGACTCAGAGGCAATGAAACGGCTTCAGGTGGGGAACCCTGACCATCTACTGTACCTAGGGCTTTACTGCTTTGAACTGTCATCTCCAAGGAGATGCTGCTCTGCTTTCAGTGGGGCCCACCCTGAGTCCTCAACCTGTCTCTGTCTAGGCCGCTGGCAATGCAGTGAAGCGAGCCTCAGATAACCTGGTAAAGGCAGCGCAGAAGGCCGCAGCCTTTGAGGACCAGGAGAATGAGACCGTGGTGGTGAAGGAGAAGATGGTTGGGGGCATTGCCCAGGTGAGCTTGGCCCTGGGCATGCTGGGTAACACCACTAGCCTGTCAGTTCCATGGCCTCTGCCTGTCCCAACTACCCTAAGCCCTACCACACGTGCTCACTGAACTGAGTCCCCGACTTCCTTCCTCAGATCATTGCCGCACAGGAAGAAATGCTTCGGAAGGAACGCGAGCTGGAAGAAGCTCGGAAGAAGCTGGCCCAGATCCGGCAGCAACAGTACAAGTTCCTGCCTTCAGAGCTTCGAGATGAGCACTAGGCAGGCACTTCTATTTAAAGCAGACCCAGCCCAGAGACTGTGCCTGCCACTACCAAAGGTTTTGGGGTCATAGGGCCCAACCTACCCAACCCCAACACTCCCAAAGTGCCTGCCATTGCCAGGCCTGGCCCTGCCCAGTGCCACTGCACGTCCCGATCTCTTCCCCAAATCCAAGTGCCTTTGTGCCCTCGGGCCTCCTAAGTGCCTGCCCTTCCCAGAGTATTAACGCTCAGAGAGTATTATTAACGCTGCTGTACCTCAGTCTGAACCTGCCAGGGGCCTAGCCCACCCCACCCTGCCAGCAGCTTCCAGCATCCCCACAGCCACCTTCTTACCCTTTTTGATACTGTGTTCTCCACTCTTTTGACCCATGAGGTCCAAGCAGGAAATGTCCCAATAAAGGTGATTCCTCAACTTCTGCCTGGCTTCCTGGGGGAGAGTAGAGTTGAATTCTGTCACCCAGCTTGATGTGGCTCAGAAATTGAGTGGGGACAGAGTGTGCTGACCCACGCCGAGGCCCCTTCCTCTTCCTTGTACTCAAATCTCTAAAATCATCCACGCAGCAGCAAAGTTGGGCCTGAGAAGTCTTACTCCAATTGTCTCTGTCACTGGCCAGCCTACGCCTGAAGCAGCTGCTCTCTGTCTACCAGGGACACTCTGTTCTTCATAGCTAGTCACAGTATATGAGCAAACCCAGTCTCCATCCAAACTAGAGTTTTCAAAAGCAACTTTGCTAGAAATAATAAGTTTATAAAACACAAGTGTATGAACCTAAGAAAACTGTGGCCACAGAGTGGGTTGAGGCCACAACCCAATAATACAACCTGAGACAGCTCTGGTAGGTTCCCCTGTTGGTTGGATTTGGGCCTCACAAGGCCTTCAGAGGACTTGTCACTACTGCCTAGAAGAGGGCTAAAAACCAACCAGAAAGCTTTGACCCAGGGGTGAGACTGCATAATTTGGGGGCAGAGCTCCCCTAGTGGCAAGGCCCAGGCTGGTTGACCTTATTTTTTTTTCCTGCGTCCCTACTAACCTGGAGATTTGTGGGAGGTCACCAGGTGCCATGTGCTTCCACTCCCCTAGGCATTCACCCCCTCTGCCCATACCACACAGAATCCCTTTGACTCCCACCATATTGGGGTAAATTTCAAATAGAGGTAATTACTTTGTCCTCCTCAGGGCAGCCAGTAGGGAAGGTGCCAACTTCCTACCAGCATCATGTCATCTGTGAGTAATTCATTCAATATTTACTAAGCCATGCCCGTGCTAAGCACTGGAACATAAAGACGTATTATCACCTCTCTGACGCAGAGGACTGGCACCTCCAGCGCACGCTGTTGTGGCCCTCTTAACCCCAGATTCGGTGTCCCAGCGTCATGAGTTTAAGACCTGAGAGATCAAATCCCTTTTACAACCTCCCCACCAAGTGGTAATCCAGGCTGTTTCAGACTCCTCCAGCTGTGAGTCCAGGACAGCTGCTTACTCCTGCTGCCACTTCCCTGCCCTGACCTCAGAAAGGGTGGCCAACCACGTACTTCATTGGTGACACCTCAGGGAGCCAAGGAAGAAGTCTGAAGATACATTAGAACAGTCGTTCTCAGGCCCCTAGGAGTTTACCAGAGTAACGGCTCTGTAAATTTTATATTATTTTTTAAATATTTATTTATGCATGCAAAAGCTGAGGTGTAGGCCAGAGGTGCAGGGGCTGGGTGGGGGAGGGGAGGGGACAGTGACAGGATTCACCAGAGATAGGAGAAGTACAGGTAGATCAGTCAAGTATTTTCATAATGAAACTAGGGTCTTACTGGGACCTCCCTGGTGGCCTAGGGGTTAAGTCTCAGTGCTATTGGCAATATAGCCTCAGTTCAAGCCCCAGCCAGGAAGCTGATCCACATACCATGGCAGACCTTTCCTGTCTCACCTGCTGCTCCCTTAGCAGAGTATTTCAGTAAACCCATCTGCTTTGCTCCCCACTGTTAGGAGAGTGGATGCTTGTGAGTTCGGGTGCATTGTCAGTTGAAGGGTAAGAGCTACAACACCAAATATGAGAGCAAACAAATGTGGACTTACTGAAGCAAGAGGGAAAAAACCCTGACAGCAGGAAGGCCCCAGGGAGGGTGCCTTTTACTCCAGCCCTGTCTTGATTACACACTCTCAGACTCCTGATGGCCAATGTGCCAGACTATTGATTAGGCACGGAGTGGTCAGGAAGATTCATGATGGTTGTTTTTCTGTTCCCTAATAATCCTGTAACTGGATCTTACTCTAGGTAGTGGCTACCTCACCAACATTTCAATAATACACTTCTATTTTCCTGGGAGTTGTTTTGTTCCTTCTGTTTCTATATTGTTTAAAATCGCTGTCCCATACCTCAGCCCTTTCCATTCCCCAAGTTTTCCTGGCCTTAGTTCCTCTGTCTCTGATGAGTCCTTTCACCCCACCCCCCACACACACATCTCTGGCCTACACCCCAGTTCTTCTACACAATGAATGAATGAATGAATGAGTAGATAGAATTTTTTTAAAGATTTATTTG
>NW_004567107.1:65216952-65236518 GCF_000260355.1 Condylura cristata | reverse complement strand
AAAAAAAAAATAAAACTAGGACCTTTATAGTGTCAACACTCATTTGTGCTGATCGTGCAAAAACATTGATGTGTAAAACTATCTTAGAATTACTTTTAAGATAATGGTTTCTCTCATAGCAGGAATATAACGGAACAGGTGAGAAAATAATAATGATGAACAGCTATATAGCAGAGACATTTTGTGGGGGTGGAGTGTGGAATGGGATCAAAAACAGTGGGGGGAGGGAAATGCACTGGACTATGGTGATGGCACATGGGTGATTTGGTGATGGGAAACCCAATGGGATTGCAACAGAGATGGAAAAATGCACAATTATATGTAAAAATAAACTAATATAATAAAAAAGAAAAGAAAAAAATAATTACTTCTGACATAAACTATACAAAATGTCATCAGATTCTTCACATCTATGCGCTAGGAATTTAAGAAAATAAACTTCACTTTAGAATGTCCTTGATGAAGCAGTAAAATATATTAATTTTATTAAATCTTAAACTTTGAGGAACATGTCTTTCCAACACTGCATGATGAACCAGGATTTAGGTGTGTCACACTTGCGATGCACAGCCAAGGCTGGCAATTGTCCAGTTGTGAGTTGAACTAGATGCACTTTAAAGACTGGCAGACAAACAGTGGTCAGGAGATTTGGGTATCTGGCAAATCTTCTCTTAAAAAGTACCAAAGCAGGCCCTCCCTGGTGGCTCAACAGGTTAAAGCGCAGCTCTATGAAGCTGTCCTCAGCCACTGCAGCGTGAGCTCAATCCCCGGCCAGGGAGCTGACCCACATGGCGTGGCAGACCTCTTCTGGCCTGCCCGCTGTTCCCCTCAGTGTATTTCAGTACATCTGCCACTCTGTCTCTGGTGAGTCCTTTCACACACACCCCCCACACCTCCTGCCTGTACTCCAGTTCATAAATAAATCTTTTTTAAAAAAATTGTTTTTAAAGTAACAAAGCAAGTCTGTCTTTTCAGGGGAACACCTGACAGTATTTGCCAGTGATACAATTTGAGATTTCAAGTGTTCTATGGCCCAAAGGAAACTTGGGGATCAGGGCTAACAAGAAGCAGGTTTAAGGTATCGGTGCTGACTCAGCAGATTTGCATCCTAAGATTGAGCTCCTTCTGTAGGAAGGCAGGGGCTCATATACACTTTCAGTTTCTACAAGGTTCCAGGTGGGTTTGCATTGGCAGCAATACATGGTCCGATATGACGTGCCTGCATGCCAAGAGGTGAGTCAGTTGCATACCAAGGAGTGAGTAAAGGGTCAGCAGTCAGGGACAACCCCCACCACCACCAGCACCACCCCCCCATGCCCAGTCTGCCTCACAGGGATACTATGGTCTAAAATGAAGCAAGATTCCTATCAGGGACTAAGTTGCATACCAGGAACTGAGCAAAAGGTTGTTACTAAGGTCCTCAGGCTGCTTATCTCAGGTCACCTTGCTTCAGTAGAAAACTTGTATCTGCCACTAGGAGCTTCACCACTTCCCAAAACTTAGAAGTTTTATTTTCTGTTGAAATTGGTCATGATATTGAGGAATGTGATTTTTTTAAAGATAATATATAATAGAATGTGTTAATGATGGGGGATAAGGCTAAAAGAAACTGAGGTGCCACAAGACCCTTGTCAATGCCTAGATCACAAAGCACAAGACCCAAGCAGGTATCAGACTGCTGTGGAACTGTCAGAACCATGGACCTGAAGGTGAAGATGCAGCAGATTGAGGCCATTCTAGAAATCTGGCCCCTTTCAAATTCTACATAGTTTATTCAAAGTCAGCCAACAACAAACAATTCGGGGCAGGAACGAGCCCCTCCCAAAGAGAAGACTATATTAGGGCAGTCTGCACTGACACAGGGCAGCAGTCTGCCCACCTGTGCCTATGCAGGTCTTCTTTACAGCAACTCGCTAGTCAGCACAGTCATGCCGGGGTGATCCCCCCAGCAGAGACCGCTCTCCTCAGGACCATCCACCTGCAACCAAGCAGGCCTCTCTTAGCAAACCTGTTCCTTTTGGAGCAGCTCTTTCTGTCAGTTTCTGTCTCTGCAAGTGCCCTTTATTTTTCCCTCCCCTTTATAATAACCTGCCCTTTTGGATAAAACGAATGTCTATGTGTTGTGGGAATTCACTGGTGCTGGTGAAAGGGGAGTTCTGGTGACATCTTTCCCAGGATGAACCCAAAGACCCCCCCCCCACTCCAAACCCAACGGCAACATCATTAACATCTGGAAGATCTGCATAGTTCAGTGAAATACTATTTTCCAAACCATCAATGCAAGTCGGTACAATATTATGCAGGGGTGAAGATCCTACCACACACAATAGAGACCAACGGATTCCAGTGAAGTTGTTTTTGGAGATTTTGGGTTAGAAGGATGGGGCCCCTAAGTTAACACTAGGAAAAGTTTCACCAGAGCTCCCCTTTCTTTATTTTTTCTTCTAGATTTATTTATTTATGCATACAAGAACTGGAGCATAGGTAAGAGGTGCAGGAGGTAAGAGGATTCACCAGAAAGAATGGGGAACAGAACAGGCAGCTCTACTGAAATGCACTGCTGAGGGGAGCAGTGGGAGGGTCAGGAGAGGTCTGCTGTGCCATGTGGGTCAGTTCCTTGATTGGGGATGGAACTCTAATGGCTGTGGATAGCTTGATAGTGCTGTGTCTTTAACTCCTGCACCACCAGGGAGGCCCCCAGAGCTTTCACTGCACAGGTGAGGTCCTCCATGAAACAGAGATGTTAGTTGTGTCCAAAAGGGCAAGCTACTATAAAAAGGAGAGAATAAAGGACACTTGCATAGACACAGGTGGGCAGAAAGGGCTGCCCCAGGAAGGACAGGTGTGCTAAAAGAGAGGCCTGCATAGGCACAGGTGGGCAGAAGGGCAGCTGCCCCCTGCCAGTGCAGAGACTGCACTAATACAGCCTTTGGGAGGGGCCCATTCCTTTGTGGAGTGGTTCATTTTTGTTGATTTTAAATAACTATGTAGAATTTGAAAAGGAGCAGAGATTCTACCAGTGGCCCTCAATCTCCATATCCTCACCTGTGCTCAATGTTACTCTAACAGCAGTTGACACCTATTCTGATCCATGCCATGGCACCTGAAGATTTTTCATTGAGATAGCAGATTTAATGACTATGCATCCAGCTCCCAGCACCGGCACTGGCATTGTGTGAACCAGGTTTCTGGTCTTGTGGTGCCTCCTTTCCAACTTGTCTATCCTTATCCTCCATCAACACTACACCAAAAACACTTGATAAATGGTAGTTTTTGTAAGGGTCAGGTGCCAAGTGGAAACGGGAACTTATCAATAATCTTTTTGGGCTGTATTGCCTTCGTGAGGGAAATTAAGAGTAAAGAAGTTGAAATGGAGGCACCACAAGACCAGAAAACTGTCTCACACAATGGCAGGCACTGGAGGTGTGGGTAGAAGTGACTAACATAGTCATTAAATCTGCTATATCAATGAAAAATCCTCAGGCGCTTTGGCATAGACCAGAACAGGTATCAACTGCTGTTAGCGTGTGTGGGGCACAGACCACAGGGGAAGATCTCTCCACATTGAGGGTCACTGGTAGAATCTCTGGTCCTTTTCTAATTCTATACAGTTACTCCAAATCAACAAAAATGAACCACTCCACAAAGGAATGGGCCCCTCCCCAAGGCTATATCAATGCAATCTCTGCAGTGGTGATACCGAAATGTCAGGTCTTCAGGCCTAGTCTCCCAGCCAGGCACAGATCCCAGGCTGCATGGGCAGCACTGAATCCTGGCCACTAGACCAGCACTGTTGGTGCCTCAGTAATGAAGCTGCAGCAGGAACTTCGCAGGTGCTCAGGCAAGCAAGTGGGAAGAGGCAGATTTGTTTAGAAAAAGAAAAAGTTTATTAAGGAAAAAGAGAACAGAAATAAAGTGGGATCCCAGGCTGGTGGAACCAGGGAGCTGAAGAGGAATCCTGTCTCAGGGAATACACACTTTCTTTTCTTTTTTTTTTTTTTTAATTATAGTAGTTTATTTTTACATATTTTTGTGCATTTTTCCATCTCAGTTGCAATCCCCTTGGGTTTCCCATCACCAAATCATACATGTGCCATCACCATAGTCCAGTGTAGGCAATACACACTTTCTTTTCCTAATTATTCTAAAGCTCCACCAGTCTCTGTGATTGGTCTCTGTCTTAAAGTCTGTGCCCAGAACTAAGTCTCATTGTCCCAGTCCTTATCTTAGAGTACTTTTCTTAATGTTCTGTTGCCCCCAGTCCTGGGGTGTTTGCTTGTCCCCTTTAGAATTTGGGGCCCTCATCTCTGGAGCCTCCCTTAACTCTCCTGAAGTCCCCGAAGCTGCCTAATGATCCCTAATTTGCCTAAGGCAGCTGCCCCCCCACCCCCACTCCCACCTGTGCCTATGCAGGCCTCTCTTTTAGCACACCTGTCCTTCCTGGGGGCAGCCCTTTCTGCCCACCTGTGTCTGTGCAAGTGTCCTTTATTCTGTCCTTTTTATAATAGCTTGCACTTTTGGATACAACTAACATCTGTGTCTCATGAAGAGACTCACCTGGGAACTTGCCAGTGCTACTGAAAGGGAAGTGCTGGTGAACCCAAGGACCCCACTCTCCAAATCCAAAATCTCCAAAAATGACTTCATAAACCACTTCAACAATAACTTTTTGGAGTCTTCGATAATTAGCAGAAGAAAAGTGTGCTAAGTTTGAGAATTGCAGCACTCCACCATAAGTTCCTCTCGCTCCCCATGGGTATTGATACATCCTGTGTATCCAGAACCCAGTGCACCAACAATTCACCTGCAAGAGTTTATCAGGTTCCAGCTCTGTCTGATGTGAAGCTAGGCACTGTGTTCCCAGAACAAAAAAACAGTCCCTGTTCTGAAGGTGTCACAGACTATGTGTGTGACAAACAGGGACAACAGTTATAGGCAGAAGGAGGCAAATAATAGATGAGCTTGCACCAAGTCACATTTACCTATTAGGGGAAGAGATCCGCAGGGAAGAGTGGTTGGAGGCTCCCCAGAAGAGCTGGCAGGATCTGAGTCTGTAAGGCCATCAGGAAGTGTAACAGGTCCCCAGGGAAAGAAGTTCCAGGTTCCCTGCCCCACCCAAAGAAGGGTGAAGCTGAACAAGGCAGAGAAGTGCTAGAAAAGAGACTGGAGGAATGGAAGAAAGAAGGATGGAGAACACCAAGGCGGAGGCACATGGGACAGAGACATGTGAAAACACTGCACTTGCTTCTTGGTCCTGGACTGGTTGAAACAGATGTGGGAAACCCAACCCACCCCAGTGGGGAGGTAAATAATGGCAGCTTTTATCTTGATGTTGCTCCTTTTGCCCCAGAGATGCTGGGCCCTTTTTCTGCCCTTTCCCCTTGGGCCTACCAAAAGGTGCCTTACACCTATGGCAGGCTTTCAGGCCTCTGTGGGCCTGCTTTGGGCCAGCCCTGTTTTGCTGGACACATACCCATGAGGGAGCAAGGTAACTTTGGGTGATTGATTTAGAAAGGATATTCTTTCCCTTCTCTTTGTTACACAATAATTGTATTGAAGTTCCTTTCCATTAAAGGTCTTATGCACTAGAGTATGTTTTATTTTAATGGGTGGATGGAAGAACGTATTTAAAGCAGGCAGATTAGGGGCTCTGGGGTGCCCCTTTCCCTACCCTTTAACAGAATCAGCCTAGGGAAAGAACATTTTAGGGAGAGAGAACAGAATGCCTAAGGTGGCAGCTTTCAGACAAGTAAGGCTAATTCCCATTCCTGCAGTAGCTGGGTGTGAGTGTGGCATGAAGCACAAGTCTGAGTCTGGTGACTGAGGTGGGGAATGAAAGGAGATGAGGCCAGAGAGGTAGGCAGGGGCTAAAACAAAGGGCCTTCTATACCATATTAAGAAATGTGGTTTTTACCCCCCAAAGGAGGGAGGGAATAGGGAGGGGGATGGGAGGTTTTTAGGAGTCCACTCTACAATATTTAAAAAGATCTTTGTTGCTAATAATGAGGAATAGATTAAACGAAAGAGTTTTGAAACCAGAAATAAAACAACAGACCCAGGCAGGTGATATAAGGAGCCCCTCAAGGCAACTACGGAGGCTTTAAGGAGGAACTTTAAAATGTGTTGTAAGTAGAATCTACACAATTCAGTGACAGAGGAAGTGCAGGACCGGGATCAGGAGTGCTTAATAACTCCCAGGGGTTTAGCACTGGCCCCGGAAGGGGCATTAGGGGAGTCTTTCACGAGTTTGGGGGAACGGAGATGGCTTGACGTGCACACCTCAAGATCAGGGGTGTTCCACGGGTAGCAGCAGGCAGCTAAGCAGACCTAAATGGATTTCCGCGCCCCCTCCACCCCGCCCGAACCTCCGCCTAGGGTTCCCACGGTTCCCACCCCAAGTAGCAAGCGCCTACGTCTTACTCCTCAGCCCCTGGGGAGCCGGGCGAACCGCTCCCTCGAGCTTCCTCCGCCGGGTCTCTCCTCCCCTACCCCCAACTCCCCCGCGGCTTCCCACTTCCTTTTCACCCCCCACATCCACACCCAGGGAAAACCGTAACAGCTCCGCACCCCGCGCCTCCTCCGTCCGGATCCTAGCCCCGGGTTTATAAACCGGTTCTCCAGGCCTCTGCTGGAGGGGGCAGCTGACCACGGCCCCCGACGCCTTGAGGCTCAGTCTCCCTCCTAGAGGCTGCCTTCCCCGCCCAGCCCGACCCCGCCTCCCCGCTGGGAAGCATCCCAAAAAAGGGCAGAAAAGAAGTTTCTTAAAGTTGGCCCACTAGGGAAGAGAGGGAGAGTCAGCCGGGAGTGGGGTGGAGAAGGGAGGGTACGCTGGGCCACCGGGCAGAGGGGAAAGCGGGGGACGGAGTGCTGGGGGTGGGAGTGGAGGCGCGAGCCGGCTGATGGAGCCCGGAGGGGGGCGAAGCGTGGGCGGAAAGAAAACGCGTCGCGAGTGGGGAGTGGGGAGCGGGGAGCGCGGAGCGGGGAGCGCGCGGTGTCTGCCCGGCTGTGACCGCGTGGAAAGTATGCCGGGCACGTGGGGGCAGGGCGCGGGGCTGGTTTTGGAGTCCCGGGTTAACCGTGGAGGAGGGGCCCTGGCCACGGCGGCCGGAGCTGGAAGAGAAGCGAGGGGAAGAGAGGTCAGGCCCGTCCTCGGGGGCAGCGAGCCGGCCGCGTTCCACTCTGCGACCCCGTCTCTGAGCTCCCTCCGGGCCCAGTGTCCCGCAGTCCTAGTGACACTCCGCTGCTACTATCACGTCTGTAACATAACCTCAGGGTAAACTGAGGCACTAGAGTTGCAGGGGAGCCCCGCCTCCCAAGAGACATTTAATCCACAGGGATTTACAGGAAACTTCTAAATTAAGGGTAGCGGCTGCAGCAGCTGATGGGGGGGCGGGGGCAAGGCATCCCGTTCCTGACTCCAGGGCAGCTGCCGTGAGCTCACGCCCCGAAATAGCCCCAGGGCCCCCAGCTGCAGCTGCCCATGGCCCGAGCTGTCACTCAGAGAGAAAGCAAGCAGCCCCCAGCCCGAGGGTCCCCTCCTCAGGACGACGGTTTTTGCACCTAACAGTTCAGTTACTCTCCCTTCGGACGGCTGGGGAGGAGGGTGGGGAAGTTGGCAGAGGGGCGGAGCTGTGAGGGGGCGGACCCGAGGGGGTGGGCGCAGGGGGCGACCGCGCCTCCAGACCAGTCTGTGCTTCTGCCCCTACAAGGTTTGAACTGCGGTGGGGGAGGGTCCCTGCCCCCGGCTCCGCCCGGTCGCTCCCAGCCTTTTAGGCGCCGGGCGGCTTGGGACATCCCAGTCCTGCTCGGTCCTCCACACTCGCCTCCCGTGCGCCTCGTCCGCGCAGACAGCCCAGTTCGCTCCATCCGCACTGCTCGCCGGTCGGCCCGCCCCCCACCGCAGCCATGGACGCCATCAAGAAGAAGATGCAGATGCTAAAGCTGGACAAGGAGAATGCCATCGACCGCGCCGAGCAGGCCGAGGCCGACAAGAAGCAGGCGGAGGACCGCTGCAAGCAGGTGGGGGGCCCTCCCCTGTCACCCCTCTACTAACAGGGCAGCCTTGTCTGTGCTCTCTGCCCCTCTGTCCAAGACTCTCCTATCACGTATGGGGCCTGGGCCTTTACATTTCAGTCCAGGGCTCTAACCAAAGACGTGGTTCATCGCATCCATTATAATCTGGGGAGCCCCAGTCCCCTGCTCCCTGGAAACAGAAGTTGTTTCTCTGTCCTTGCCATGTGCCCCCAACAGCCCTGACCGCACTGTTCATTGCTGTTACTTGTCTTCCCTGACAGTCTCCAAAGATCACTTAGTACTCCCTCACACACATCCCCGTCTCCTTTCTGGGCCCTGGGCCCTGGGCCCTGGGTGACAAAACCCTCTTTTTCCCAGCTGGAGGAAGAGCAGCAGGCCCTCCAAAAGAAGTTAAAGGGGACTGAGGACGAAGTGGAAAAGTATTCTGAGTCCGTGAAGGATGCCCAGGAGAAACTGGAGCAGGCCGAGAAGAAGGCCACTGACGTGAGTGAGAACTGGAGATCGGTGGAAGGTGTAGTGTGCTGGGCGGTCTCCTGACCGTGTGGATGTTGAGGGAAGGGCACCTCCATATCCCCAGTGCTGGTTCAAAAACGGTTTCCTCTCAAGAACCCAGGTTAGGGCAGGCTTGCACAAATAATCCAAGGCAGTGGGTAAATCAAAACCGCCTACCACTTACCCCAGAGTATATAGTGTTCAATCCTGTGTGGTTCCAGCGCTTAGAATGTACAGTGATGAAGCAGTGAGTCACTGTGGGGGTGGATGGCCCAAGAATTTACCATCCGCCTCAATTAATCCTCCAGCTGAATGTGGAAAGGAGGCTACAGCTACATTTGTGGGGTGTGGGATGTGGGTGTGAGGTTCTGTTGGACAGGAGGAAGGAATCTAGTGATGGGCCCTGACTTGAGTTACACTCCTGAGGAGTCATTAGAAATTCCCTGGCCTTGACCTCTGGCTCCAGGAACCCTTTGGTGTACTGGGCCCAGCTCAGGTTCTAACAGTCTCTGCTTTGCCCTCCTTAAGCAGTCAGTCTCAAGACCATGCCAGGCCTCAGGGCAGAGGGACAGGGCCACAAATGCCAAAGCAGCCACCTTGGCAGATTCTGCTTACTCAGAGAATTTTCTGCCCACCCTCACACCCCTTAACCAGACCTTTTCTACTTCCTGCCATTCCCAACCCCCAACTTGAGGTAGAAGAATGACCAAATGACTTTGGACATGGCGCTTTCTCCATTCTCTGCCTCAATGTCCCCATTTGTCTTCCTCCAGGATTGCTTTAAGATGAGCTTTTGCTTGGGTCTATGGGAGGAGTAGCATAAATTCTGGTCTAAACATCAGAGATGACGTTACTGCTTGTTGATGTTGACCTTTCTTCATGTTCCCCAACCCCCTACCGCAAGGGTGGTTTCTCTGACCTTCAGTCTTTGGTTTTGGTTCGCCATGGGCCCTGGCACTTGGGAGGGAGCTGACCTGCAGCTGCTCGTGAAGACGACCCTGGGCATCTGACACTCTATAAATAACCAAGACCTGGTGCAGCTGGAGGCAGACTGGAAACCCAAGGAGCTGGGTGGGGGGTGGAAGGGAGGAGGGGGTGGACAGGACAGAGCCAGGGAAGACAGGCAGCAGTGCCAGGAGTAGCTAGGAAATACTGCCCAAACTTACTGTGACCTTGAATGCAGCACTTCAGTTACACAGTGCCTCAGTTTCCCCATTTCTTGCTTTCTGATTGTCCACTGGGACGGTGGTACACGTCCTATGGTTAGAGAGCAGCATCCATACCAGAAAGTGCTCAAGAATCAGAAAATGGCAAACTTCAGTCCGCTGATAAGACCCCAGGGTTTCCCAGCTCACCCAGTCATTTGTCATTCCCCCACCATGATGGAGCTTCCCTTTTATAGTCTCATCTCTCTCCGGGGTCTTCTCCCAGAGTCTTTTCCCCCAGCCTCAGTACTGTCCCCGAAACCCTTCCATACCGCATCTTCCTGCCCTATGCCCATAGCAGGCTCTTGGCACTGTAGGTGGCCTTTGGCACCTGGAGGCGAGCTGAAGTCCACTTTCTGCATATAGCATGGTGTTTCCTCTGCCCAGTACCTGCACTCTGCCCCTCTGCCTGAGAGCTGCCACCCATCTCTCCCCTCTCTCACTTCTTCCCGAACATTGGCCCCTTCTCCTTTTTGCCTTCCTTAAGTACCAGGATCTCCATGCCTTTGTCTTTTAGGGAGAGCCAGGGGTAACTTAATGCTTATAGAGTGCATATCACTCTTTAAGTGGACATAGGCTCAAGCGCTCTCTGCATGTTATTTTAACTATTTTCCAATCCTGTCTTATCGGAATTATTTGGAAACATTAAAAAAGAAAAGGGATCAAAGAATGTCCAAACGCTTGCCTTGGAAATCTCAATTCTGCATGGAGCTAGAGAGCTGCCCGGTTTTATAAGCCTCCCGATGGAGCGCTGTGTGATCTCTGAACAGCAATTATAACTCCAATTTCAAAAGGTGGAAAATGAGGCTCAGAGACACTAAATAAGTTTCCCAAGGCCCTCCAGGTGTTGAGGTGCTGAATGGACTCAGAGACGATGTCCTGACACAGAAATAATGCTCTCACCAAACAGCATTGCTCCTTCATTTTGCTTTATCAGGACCCTCGGTCTGCCCTTTTTCTCAAGGTATCATGACTTTCCGTGGGCCTTCTCCCAACCTCCATGGCTTTGCCTCTATATTGCAGGGTCAGCAGCTGAGTAGCAGTCACCCACACGAGCCCTGTATAGCCCCTGTGCACTGAGACCTTGGTTGGAAGCCCACGTGGACGTCCCAAGTAAACCATTAGGCCTGGAAGCTGGTGGTGTCATGGAGCTTGACTCTGACTGGCAGTTTCTAGCAGCCTTGAGGTCCTGTTGGCCTGATTCTTCAGTACCCTTTACCTGAGCCAGGTTCTGCTGTGGGGTGCTCAGGCTTCCTTAGCCTCAGTCCCAGCACTCTGAGTCCTTTGGGGGAGACAAAGGAACTGCATGCCGATAACCACGCACAGCCAGAAGAGGCCCTAGGGAGGAGGCCTTGCCAAGGATGCGTGTTTGACTGAAGCATGTCATCTGAGCAGGTTAGGGGAGAAGTAGGCTGAGAGTCTGGAAACCAGGAGCCTAAGTTCTGTCAGACAAGACTCTTAACCATCCTGCGGAACCTCTCTGATCCTCCAAGGTAGATAACTTTTCTGACCTCTGACCTTTGTCACACAGGCCGAGGCAGATGTGGCTTCCTTGAACCGCCGCATCCAGCTGGTAGAGGAAGAGCTGGACCGGGCACAGGAGCGTCTGGCCACAGCCCTGCAAAAGCTGGAGGAGGCTGAGAAAGCTGCAGACGAGAGTGAGAGGTAGGCAGAGGGACCTGCAGGGGAGCCCTGGGGAGCAGGCAGGGAGCTTGTCTCTGCCGGGCCTGACCCCACTCCTCTCCCTGCCTCTCAGAGGCATGAAGGTCATTGAAAACCGAGCCATGAAGGATGAGGAAAAGATGGAACTGCAAGAGATGCAGCTGAAGGAGGCCAAGCACATTGCCGAGGATTCAGACCGCAAATATGAAGAGGTGACAGCCCCACCCCACTTCCTGATCACTCCAAAGGCCCAGACACCCCCAGTCACCCACCATAAGCCTGTTCTTCTCTCCCCACATCCCCTAGGTGGCCAGGAAGCTGGTGATCCTGGAAGGAGAGCTGGAGCGCTCAGAAGAGAGAGCGGAGGTGGCTGAGAGGTGAGTTCACCTGGGGTGGCAGGTGATACTCCACCTGAGCCCGTGGCTGTGGGGCACTCTCACACAGTGGGGATGCAGGTTCCCAGGTCGGGCTCACAGGGGCAGGGCCCGCCGTCCTCTGACCCTTACCCGCTGCCCCCAGCCGAGCCAGGCAGCTGGAGGAGGAACTTCGAACCATGGACCAGGCCCTCAAGTCCCTGATAGCCTCAGAGGAAGAGGTAGTACCTCTCGAGACCTATCTGGGCAATGGCACCTTTTCTCAGCTCACCTTCTGCATCTCAGGCTGCTCTCTCACCTGCTGGGGCTGGGTAGGGCCTGGAGCTCTGCCTGCCTGCTGTCACTCTCACAACTTTGCTTTTCTCTTGTCTCCTCCACCCTCCTCCACTGCGCCATCTCCACTGACTCACCTCACTGTGCCCTCTCACTTCACCCTGCCACACACCCTGCAGTAAATGTGGGGACCTAGAGGAGGAGCTGAAAATTGTTACCAACAACTTGAAATCCCTGGAAGCCAAAGCGGACAAGGTAGAGGGGGCGGAGGGGCAGTGAGGATGGAGTCCTGCAGGGGAGGGTGGCGACAGCCCGGGCAGGGACAGCCGGGTGTTTGATGGAGACAAGATCAGGAGGAGCCTGCGGGACTTTGGAGAAATGAAGGGTGTGTGGGGGCAGTCCACTGATGGCATGTGTATGTCCCTAAAAGTATTCCACCAAAGAAGATAAATACGAAGAGGAGATCAAACTGCTAGAGGAGAAACTCAAGGAGGTGAGAGCCTTCCGGCCCCCGCTCTTCCCTCAAGCCTACCAGCCCTCCCCAGAGGCTACCCGTGGCAGGGAATTGGGGGGGTAGGGGTGGAAGACTCGATGGCTGAGGCAAGTAGTAGTTCTGGAGGGAGGGCCTAATTTTTTGTCATTTCCCCTTCTCTCCTTCACTGCTAGGCTGAGACCCGAGCAGAGTTTGCTGAAAGGTCTGTGGCGAAGTTGGAGAAAACCATCGATGACCTGGAAGGTAAAAGGAATGCCCCATCTCCCCAGGCTTTTTAAGCAGCTCCCTGACTGGCCCTCTGTCCCTTCCCATCTCTTTCATTTGCCACCCACACATTCGGACTAGACAACCCAGCCCTCCACAAACCCAAGGGGGTCTGTAAGTACCGTTCAGGTAGAAGCAGCCGGTACAGCAAGTGACTGAACGCTTGTCAAACTTGAGCAAGCAGGAGAGAAGGTCCCAGGGCCCTGGGGCCTACCCAGCGCGGTGTCTGCCTTGGCTGGAGGGCCTGAGTGTCTCCTGCTCTGTGGTTTTGCTGGTGCTGCTGCCCGCAGGCCCCATGGGCAGTGGCCCTGGTAGTGATCTTAGCATCTCTGTTGCCAAGTGCCACCCAGGGGAGCCGCATCATGAGAGAGACGTCTTGCTCCAGCAGGCAGTGACTTTGGTGACCATATAAGAGGAAATACTAATTTAAGCTGCATTTGGTGAAAACAGCCAGATATTTGCTAGCCTGTGGCTGTTATGTTTCATGTTATCAATAATCTGTGCCTGAAGCTGTCTTTCCCTTTGATTCTCTGGTACTTTCACTTTCATAATGGCAACTTCGCTCGCCTCTCCTGACCTTCTCAAGCAAGCTTCAGTGTCCCTAGCTTTAGCACTTTAGACCTTTCTGGCTCGAGCACCCTCCCCTGGAAGCAAGCACTATCCAAAGCACTGTTCCCCCAGAGCCCTGAGGAGGAACCAGTTTGGGGTACAAAGAAGGAGAAAAAAGCGGGTGCAGGAGGGGACGACATACCCCAGTGGCTGTCAGCCAGTTCTCTAGCCGCTCTCCACACTTTTGTCTTTGCCCACCTCGCTCTGACTCTTGTTCTCTTTTTCCATCACCCTCTCCCCCCTTTCCTCTTTTCCGCCATCCCCTCTTCCCACACTCCCACCTATCCCCTCACCTGACCCCCAGATGAAGTGTATGCACAGAAGATGAAGTACAAGGCCATCAGTGAGGAGCTGGACAACGCACTCAACGACATTACCTCTCTCTGAGGCCCATAGCAGTGTGGCCCCCTGAGGCGGCCTTCTCTCCTCTCCTTTCTGTTCTCTCCATGGGGATGGGCGTGGGCAGGAGAAGCAAAGATTGCCAAGATTGCACATCCAGACTGGGCAAGGCCTGGGAGAGCCCCGTCACAGCTGCCACCTATCCTGGCACTTGCTTTATCTTTCTCTCCATCCACTCCCCACTCCTCACCCCCAGTCTCTACCTCTCTGCGGCTTAATAAACTCAACTTGGTCTCCATGCTGTTTTCCTGCACTCCAGAGAGAACTGCCATCAGCCCCCCCTCCCCCCAGAGCACTGGTTCACTGCTTTCACCCTGGCTTCTATAGACACCTCCAATCTTGTGACTCCCCTACCTGAGCCTGGCCATGACATGGTGGCCCACACCACAAGCCCCTCTGCACGGGCACTCCCTTCTGCCACTCTGATCGTCACCGCTGCATGTGGGCCTTTGTCCGCACCACCACGAGCCTCCACTACCCTGAGTCCTGTGCCGCTGCAGACCCAAGGCTGCCGCTGACCTCAGGCCACTCAGCTGGGGTTCCAGGAGCTAAAGGAAGGATGGAGGGCAGTGGGGTGAGGGGGTGCAGGGCAGGGGCAAGAAGTCGTGAAAGGTCAGGGATGAAGTTTGGAAAAATGGATGCCAGCAACGAGGGCTTTCACTGCAGGTCTGTTTCTTGCCTCAAGTCTGTCAGTCTGTCTGGCCCTCCCCTACCTGGCTCAGTCTGTCTTTCCTTATGTTTTCAACTCTCAGACCTTTAGAAAAGACAGTAAAGTGGTTTATGACTCGGGCCTTTCCACCCCACCTCTGTGACTTTGAAAGCCTGAGTAAGGCATCATGTCTGTCCTATCTCCCTTGTCCCGGTGAACCTGTCCATTGTCCTGCTGCTGGCCCCTCAGAGCCCTGAATGCTGTGTCCTCCTGTGCCTCTGACCCATCCCATGTCTGTCCCCGAGCCCCAGTCCACGTCTTCCCACTTCCCTTCCCCTGGGTCTCCCTTCTCCTCACATGCTGCTTCCCCTCACAGAGACCTTGGCCAGTGCCAAGGAGGAGAACGTGGAGATTCACCAGACCCTCGACCAGACCCTGCTGGAACTCAACAACATGTGAGGGCTGGCCCTCCCCTGGACGCTAGAGGTGCCGCCCCAACCTAATAAAATTGATGTTACGTGTTACCGCATCACAGGACCCTTTAAGGGTTTTGTTTGTTTGTTTGTTTGGTGTTAGTAGTTTTCAAAGTGGAGAAAAAAGGAAGGACGGAGCATGCCTGAGGGGAGCATGAGGCTGGAAGGACAGATGCTCAGGGCCTGGTCCATGCTCTGTGATTACTTCCTCTTTTTTTTTAAGATTTATTTTATTTGTGGGTACAGAACTGGGGTACAGGCCAGAAATGCAGGGGTGCTGAGTGGATTCACCAGAGGTAGAGTGAGGAGCAGAACAGGCAGATTGTCAAAAGTATACTGCTGAGGGGAGCAGTGGGCGGGCCAGGAGAGGTCTGCCGCGCCATGTCACCTCCGGGGCATTGGGGGGATCGAACTCATGTGGAAGTTGCTTTAGCTTCTTAGTGCTGTGCTTTAACCCGCTGCGCCACCAGGGAGGGCCCATCACTCCCTTTTCCGGGGCTGTGGGAAGCAGAGGAACCCAGCACAACTGCCCTTATTCTGCAGGGCAGGGGAGCTGCTGTCTCGCTCAGCCCCTTCCACTGTGTGGCTGGGTCAGGTGGTACAAGCTGAAGGAAAAGCTGCAAAAGCTACACAGACTTGACTCAAGCCAGGTGAAAGCCCAAAAGCTTCAATGTGATCTGAAGTCTACAGGTTAAACCTGCCCTAGCCCCCCACATATACACTCTACATGCTTATAGAGGTGTGCGCGCACACGCACACTCACAACGGCCCTTCCAACAATGTCAATCCCTTCTGACTCATTCCTGGTAATGTCCCCCTAGCAAAGATGTCCACATCCTAATACTGTGAGATGTTGCCTTACATGGGAAAAGAACTTGTGATTAAACTGAAGATCGGCTCCCCACCTCTGGGTAGACCCAACATAATCATTACGAAGGGGACACAAGATCAAAGGAGATAACGATAATGAAGGCAAATGGCTGGAGTGATACAGGAAGGGGCCACAAACCAAGGAAGGCTTGACTTTTAGGAGCTAAAGGTACGGAAACATTCTTCCCTGAGAGCCCTGAGAAGAAACTAACCCTCCCTATACCTTGACTTTGAGCCCTTAAGATGCATTTTGGGGGGCCTCCCCAGAGGTGCAAAGGGTCAAGTCTCAGCACTGTGAAGTTATCTGTAGCCATGAGTTCAGTTCCCTGCCAGGGAGCTGACCCACATGGTGCAGCAGACTGGCTCGCCTCTGCTCCCCTCAGCAGTGTGTTTCAGTCAGTCCACCTATTCTGCTCCCACTCTGTCTAGGGAATCCTCTCACCGCCTTGCTTCTCTGGCCTACACCCCAGTTCTTCAACATGTAAATAAATACAGTAAGTTTTTTTTTTTTTTTAAGATTTCTTTTGGATTTCTGGCCACCAGAAATCCTGAATAAGTTTGTGTCACCATTAAGTTTGTGGTAATTTGTTATAGCAAATGAATGCAGAATCCCTATGTGGAGAACAAAAATGTCTTCCATATTTTTATTAGAAACATTTATTTAAAAAAAAATCTTTGGAGGTTAAAAAGGAAGTGGTGGGGCAAAAAAAGAGGAAGTGGTGGAAGGGGCAAGACAGTCTCTAGCTGCCCCTCAGAATTCTCTCTGGCTGCTCTCTGCACATTCTCCAGACAGTCCAGGACATGGATCTCTAGGCAGCTGTCTCGGTGACTTCCGCAGGGTGGTAGCTAGCACTCCCTTTGGTGTGGCTTTGGAGTCTTCTGTTCAACAAGAAAGCCTGGTCAGAAAGCTTGCTGCTGGTGAGCTCATCTGCAAGCACTTGCATGAAGCTGGGGCTCCTGAGGAGGTGAGGACTGCGCCCGCCCGCCCGCCTGAGGGAGGGGTTAGCACAGCTCATACCTTTGCTGCCTTCTCATTTGTACAAGGAAGAGGATGCTGGTGATAGCAAAGAGGAGGCCAAAAACCAGGGCGAGGATGTCACCTGGAAGGAGAGGGAAAATCGCCTCAGAGTAAAGAGGAACCAGTAGGGTTCCCTGAAAACCTGCTCAGTTTATGCCTCCAGCCATAGGCTGGGGCTGCCAGCTGCCCTCAGTGGCTCAGAATCCAGAAGTCAGCAAAGGGGTGTGGGTTGACTCACAAGGAAGGGTAAATTAAGCTCATGTTTCCTGCCTAAACATGGAGTAAAAGATTGTTTGGGAAAGAAGAAGCCGGTCCTCCCTGGTGGCACAATAGGTTGGGACCCAGCATTGCAAGCTGGCTGCTGCTGCCTCAGTGGGAGTTTGATCCTTGACCCCAGAGGTGACCCACATGGCGTGGCAGACCTCTCCTGTCTTGCCCACTGCTCCCCTAGGCAGTGTACTTCGTCAGTCTGCCTGTTCTGCTCCCCACTCTGTCTCTGGTGGGTCCTCTCACCACCCCTGCACCTCTGGCCCGTGCTCCAGTTCTGCGTGCATAAATAAATCTTAAAAAAAAAAAAAGACACTAAGGGATTTCTGGAACTTTATCCATAGGGAACCCCCATCTTGACTTGACACTGTCCTATTGAAGTTGGAAGTCTGCAGTAGAGGAGAGAAAGCAGGGGTGTTTCTGACTAGCCCCTAGGGCTAAGTGGGTCCAACGGGTGTCCCCCCAGCCTCGGGGGAAAGGAAGAGTAAAACTCACCAGCAGCAAGACAGGAGGAGGTGTTCAGAGAAACTAAAGAGAAAAAGGAGACATTAGAGCCAGGTCTGTGGCCACCAGTGACAGACACAGCACAAGTGATGACACCAGGGCGATGTGGCAGAATGGGACACCAGGCAAAGTCACACCTGGCTCAGCAGTCTTAGTGGTGCTGTCCACTGCAACAGGGAAAGAGGCCTCAATCACTCGCCCATTCAAAGGTTTCATAGGCCGGAAGTTCAGCTGTAGCCGAGAGTCATCAGATCCCCACATGGAGGAAGAGAGGGTGTGGAGCTAGGGAGGTCAGCAGACAGGACCAAGGAATAAGCTTGTGACCAGGAAGCAAAAGGGCCCCAGATCTATTACAGCCAGCGCTTGGAGGTGTCACCTCCATGTCCCCATCATCCCTACCCGGCCCCTTGATCTCTTTATGCTTCATCTTTCCCACCTCATCCTATACCCCCCAGACCCCGATGTCATCATCACACCCCAGTTCTACCTGCTTAGCACTCAGCCTCACTGTCTGGTTGAACACAGTCCAGATGACTCCCTGGGCGCATGGGGGTGTGGTCAGAGACCCCTCATATCGGAAGTAGCGCCCGAGATCCGAAGGCAGCAGTGCAGATATGTCCAGTCCTGGGATCCCCGTCTCTGAATCTGTGGAGAGGATATGTGCTGGAGTCTCCACCAGATTTCCCCACCCAATCCTGGAAACTTTGGAGGTAGAGATACAGTTTCACCTTCCAGAAGCCACACGGAATCACTTCTCTGAGACCATTGTCTCACTAAATGTCCCCTCTCCTTAACACAGCAGACCGAACTCAGAGGTGAGAAGAGTAAAGTGCATCCCAGTGTGACAGAAGAGCCCTTAGGACCAGTGAGTCTTCACTCTTACTTTCCACTGTGACAGCATGCTGGACCTCATATTTAACCCCAGAGTGAATCAAAATGAGCTGAAAACCTGTCAGTAAACCTGTCTCTTAATAACTACAGAGACAAAAACTCAAAAGCTATAGGGCTAGCAAAACTAGTAAACTGGTGAGAAAGGACAAACTTCCAATAAAAGTACTTACAAAGTTAAAACATTTGCTATTTATGAAGAAGTATAGTTCTCAGAAAATTTTTAACTTTCCAGATTCATTTCTGAAGCTGCAAATTCTATTTTTTTGGTCTTTCTTTTCATTAAAACGTTCTTTATTAAGGTAGAATTGACACGAAATGCTATATTAATTTTAGGTATGCAACACAGTGGCTTACTATTTGTACAGATTGTGAATTAATCATCAAAAAAATAAGCCTCGTTCACATCCACCTTCATAGTTACATTTATTTTTCTTGTGATGAGGACTTTTTTTTTTATTACAAAAGTTTATTCTTACATCATTTTGTACATTTTTTTTCCCATCTCAATTGTAATCCCCGCGGGTTTCCCATCACCAAGTCACCCATGTGCCATCACCATAATCCCGTGCAGATGAGGACTTTTAAGATCCAGTCTCCTAGCAACTTTTATTTATTTTTTTCCTTGCAACTTTTAAATATTCAATATGGTATTAGTTATATTTACCATGCTATATATTATATCCAGTGACACTCATTTTCTCACTGTCAGTTTGTACCTCTTACCCTCGTTGTCCCATTCTGCCCCTGTCCCATCCCCCAGTCTTATTTTGCAGGATTTGTCTTTGCCTATTTATCTCTGTTCAGCTCCATTATCACAGTCAGTCAGTACACACACCAAACCCTCCCTCAAGGGCACTCAGCTCTCTTGGGATAATTCTTTATGAACAAGGGTATTAAGGATAGTGACTAAAGCAACCACTAACCTTCCTCAGCGATTTCTTGCAAATGTGACAGCAACATCTCATAAGCACTGTTTTCCTCTGGGCCCTCCTAGGAGATGACAGCAAGCAAGACAGGTTATTTCAGTCCATCTGCCTGTTCTGCTCCCAACTCTGTCTCTGGTGAATCCACTCACCACCCCTCCCCCCC
>NW_004567107.1:65208475-65216662 GCF_000260355.1 Condylura cristata | reverse complement strand
AAAAAAAAAAAAGACATATGTTCAGGGGCTATGGCTGGAGGCCTGAAGGTGAGGTAGGGTTCACCTAGCCCTACCCCATTCCTCAGCTCTGAGAATGCTGGGTAAAACACAACTTTATCTATTCAAAATCAATTTACTGTTATTTTACAAACTAACCTAACAAGCACCATGGGCTGGTTTTGCAACTGCAAATTGGAGGAGCAGGATGGAAGGTGGAAACTTTGACCCTGTAGGATCTAAGGCTCTTAATAACCTGGGTCCAGCTAACTTTCCCAGCCTAACTCACCCATACCTCCATACTCGCTTCTTCTTGCCAGGAAAACCGCAGTAACCTTTGTATACATGTTATTTCTGCATACACCTTAGTAACCCATCTGTTTGACTTTTGGAGGGGAGGATAGGCTATTTCTTGGGCAACTCTCTGAACTTTGTGCTGTGAGGCTGGCATGAAGGAGTCAGTTAGGGACCTGGCAGTTCTCTTAGATCTCTCCATTTTACTAGCCTGTAATCATTACATATGTAGCTTTCATTATTACCGGTCCGAAAAGGTCACAAAGCATTTCTCTAGATTTTATTGCATTCACAAAGGGGAAGTATTAGAGAAATTACTCTCCCTGAATGGTCTATTCCATGAATCTGGTCTATTTCATCTGCCATTCCCTGAATAGGGCATCTCTCCATCTTTGCTTGCACAGTCAGCTGGGCATGGGAGATCTTTGCTTTCCCCCTAGTGAAATTTCAAGTTTCACCCCCCACTGTGAAGCCTTCCCGGATCCCCTCTATACAGTGTCCTCTGCACCTGTATGCTGTGCCAATTTCCCCCACATCCTGACTGCGGGTTCCTTAGGAAAAGGACTCAGTTTTGAAATCTCCTGCAGCCGGCCCAGCACCTGGCTCACAGTGGGTGTGAATGAATGAAAAAAAGAATGGTGAAGGAGGATGATAGACATCACAGTGAGCATGCTGGAATAGGGTTTCCCTGGGAAAGAGACACTGAGCCCAGGGAAGGAAGCAGGGAGTAAGAGGATGTCCAGGGCTGGTACCTGCAGAAAGGCGGCCAACACAGCTAAGCCCCTGGGGCGCCCCAAGGCTTCCTCAATTTCGTCAAATGCATTGCTGAGGTGGACCACGTGGATCTGGAGAGTAAGGAGGGAGGAGTGGGCAAGCTCTTCAGACCCTCACCCTCCATCCCTCTTCACTCTCTGCAGACAACTGGGTGCTCACCTCGGCAGGGAAATGGTGGCCACCAACGGTGTGCTCTGAGCCCGGGCGATCTGCAGCCCCCCAGTGCAGATGCAACTGCAGGGCTCGGTACTCCTGCCCAGGACCCAAGTTCATCTCCAGCCCGGGCGGCAGAGTCAGCTCCACTGTGGCGAGAGAGGCAGGTGAGCCGCGCCGTTCGCCCCCGCCTCCGCCCCTCCCCCCCGGCCCGGGGGACCAATCTAACCCCAGCACCACCCCGTACCCCAGGCCCTCCACTACCCTCCTCCGAGGCACTGCAAGGAGACCCCTCACCGGTGTGGCCATTGTTGCGGAGACGTAGCTCTGGGAGAGACGGGAGCTCGAAGCCCAAGATCTCGGGGGGTCGCAGGGCGGGACAAAAGACAGAGAGCTCGGGGCGGATATCTACCGGGGACTGGAAGCGCCCGGCGCAGGCTGCCGACACCTGGGACCAGGACGGGCCACCTGGGGAGGTAGAGGAGGGGTAGGAAGTCTGGTGGCAAGAAAGAACTTTAGGAGAAGCGGGTAGAGAAAGTGAGCGGGGTGGAGTCAGGAGGCCTGGGGCGGGAAATAGAAATCTGGATAGGAACAGAGACTGGCGGCCGCTGGTGTGGGAGGCCAGGGACCCCAGATCGGGCATGATGGCAGGGGGGAGGGGCGTTCACCAAAACTGGGTGCCCAGAAGGGGTGTGCAGGAGTGGGTATCTCACCTCCGTAGCGCCAGTAACTGTGGTCACCCCCTGTATAAAGGAGGATGGAGAGGTTAGTCTTTAGGCTTCCTGCCCTGCCCAATGGCCCAAAGAGATGCTCTCCCCCCACCAGCAGGGGGTCACAAACTCAGATGCTTTTCAGCAGATAACAGAATGCCCCAAGACGGCCAGGTGGAAAGCACAATAATTACAGCTTGCTCTAGCAAGGATCCTACTGGCCCCTGAGATACCAGTTGCAATCCCTGTCTTAGGGGGGAGGGGGCAGGGAGGCTGGGGACTCATTCCCCAGGCCCAGATGACTATACTACCTGTCCTTCCTTCCTCATCTCTCCCCTTCCAATCCCTCCTGGTCTTCCAGTCCTTTTCCAAATCCAAATTTCCTGGCTTGGGAGCAAGATGCCAGGTCCTGGTCCCTGCATTTCCCTCCTTCCAGATCTGTTTCTAGTCTGCAGCTGGAGAGAGCTCATCTCTACAAGCCCTGCTCACTCCCCTCTGGCCCCTGTCTTTGTTACTTCTCTCCACCTAGGTTTTCCCATCCATATTCTTCCACTCTCTTCTCCCCAACTCCCCCTTTCTCTTGCTACTCACTTCTCCATCTGTGCCCCTTTTTGTCTCCCCACCCAATCTCCTTCCCAGCTCTGAGGGGGGACAGGCTTAGTGGGATGGCTGCCTTGGGTGTTGGGGGGTTGGTGTGGGGGGCTGCACCTCTCCTTCCCTGAATAATGCCTGCCTGGGCTGGGGCTTACGAGGGGGTTGAGGGACACAAATTTCCTGGAGCCTGGATTTAGAGGGCTTGTGGCCACTTACCTTTGTGGTCTCTGTGTGCATTATTCTTGGGGTCCTGAGCGTACCCAGGATACACAGTAGTTGGTAGATCTTCTATCCTCAGCGTGTCCTCTGCTCCTGGCTCAGCCTTCATTTCAGGTGAGTCTTCCTGTCTGGGTGGATCCTCTTCACTGGGCAGATCTTCCTTACCTAGAGGATCATCTTCCCCAGATGAATCTCCTCCCAAGAGCTGAGTCTCTTGCTTCTGGGCCTGGCCCTGGGGATGGGCAGGCTGCAGGATCAGCAGTAACAGCAGCAGTTGCACAGTGGGGCCTGAAGCTAGGACAGGGATCGAGAGAGGGAACAAGGAGCAGGGGCACAGGGGAGCCATGTGGCTGACTGTGGGGTGTTCCGGACACGGTGTGTGCGGGTGTGTACGGGCTGTACGTGCATTGGAAACAGGAGCTGGTGGGGGAGGAGCAAGCCTGGAGGGGAGCAGGCTGACTCAGAAAGTGCCCTTTTGTAGAAATGGAGCCAAAGTCCCGAGAATCTGTCTGGCCCTGTGCCCCCTTTCTGACACCAAAGCTGGGGTTGGGGGTGGAGTGAGGGGCAGGTATATGTGCAGGCAGAAGGTTATCGGGGTCACGGGCTCAACCTGGAACTCATGGCACCACCTGGCATTACACAGGCTCTCCCTGGCACCTCCCAGCTGCTCAGCAGCCAACTTCAGCTAGCCCTGGCCCACTTCCCAGCCCCTGGCAGGGAAGGGGAACGAGGGAATTGGGGCCCCCCACATCCTCTGACTGAGAGGAGAAGCAGCCTGTATATACATCCCTGGCCCAGTTAGGAAGAGGGTAAAGGGGTAGGGCAAGCTGCTGGGGGAGTGTAGGTGGGTGGGCAGCTGGGAGGCAAATCTGAGAAGGAATGGAAAGCTGAGAGTATGTATGAGGGGACTCTGATAGATTAAAGTGAATTTATTTTTCACTAGCTTCTCCCACCATGAGCTGAGTCCCTTGCTTCTGGGACTGGCCCTGGGCAGGTTGCAGGCTCAGCAATAATAGCAGCAGCCGTACAGCCTGGCCTCACGCTGGGACCTAGATCCACAGAGGGAACAAGGGGCAGGACACAGGGGCTTCTGCTCAAATTGGCTTCTTTGCCTCTCACCACCTGCCAAAGAATCTGCCCATCTTCTCCATCTATCCCACAACCAAGTCCCTTCAAAATCTTCCCCAACTGGACCTTCCCTGGTGGCGCAACAGGTTAAAGCGCAGCACTGCAAAGCAGCAGCCACTTCACTGGGAGTTCGATTCCCCCACCAGGAAGGTGACCCACATGATCCAGCAGACCTCTATCCTGTCTTTCCTGCTGCTCCCCTCAGCAGTGTATTTCAGTCAGTCAGCCTGTTCTGCTCCCCACTCTGTCTCTGGTGAATCCCCTGGTTCTGTGTGTGTAAATAAATAAATAAATCTTTAAAAAAAATCTTCCCCAACAAATTTTTGCAACTCATTTCATGGGCTGGTGTCCCTCATATTCCTGCTAGATCAAGCGACTCATGATTCCTCCAAGTCTTTTACTACCTCTGTTCATCCAGTTCTTGCTGCCTGGAATGCCATCCACTCTTACATTCAACAATTGCTTTTTAGCACCTACTGTAAGTCAAAAACACTGGGCTGTGGACTCACGGCAGCGAAGTGAACAGACATTGTTCCCGTCCCCTGAGTAGGTAAGTGGCTAGTACATGACAGTAAACACTTCTTCAAAGAATAGTTAGGGGAGAGAGTTGAATTCTGCCCAGAAGGCAATACAGAAGTAGGCAAATTTGAGCTGATACTTGATGAAGTAGCAGTTCAATTAGAATAAACAATGAGAGAATGGTATTCTGCGCAATAAACAATTTAAGCAGAATGATAGAATCCAGTTCTCATAGCAGGTCATAGAGAGGTCTGGTGTGAGAGGAACCCAAAATTGGGCTCAGGGTTCCCAGTCTGTCTGTGTCTATTCACTGAATGGACACTTACTGAACCGCCTACAGTGCTCTGTAGCAGAGAGCGGACCTTTCGGGTAGAACTGGGTAGGCCAGAGGGGCAGGGGGTGAGAGGATACACTAGAGACAAAGTGGGGAACAAAACAGGCAGACTGACTGAAATATACTGCTGAGGGGAGCAGCAGGAGAGACAGGAGAGGTCTGTTGGTCCATGTGGGTCACCTCCCTGGCAGGGGATTGAACTCGGGTGGGGCAGTGATAATGCTGAGATTCAATATGGCTCACATTCAGTAGTATGCACCAGTATGGTTATATAGATTAAACAATATATATTGAAATACTTCTCATCCTGTTGGCAGCTAGTCCCTTGCCCTGGGGTGTTCTGCCACTGTGTCATCTCTGAAGACTCTCCTGAACTCTCCATAATCATTCGCCAGAGAATCCAAAGCAGTAATGACTGGCACGGTGAAGGCCCAGGACCCCTCTTTACTATCTCAACCAACCTGAACTCTGATGGATCAGTACTTCTTTTAAAATTTATTTATTTATGCATACAGAACTGGGGTACAGGCCAGAGGTGCAGGGGTAGGGAGAGGATTCACCAGAGACAGAATGGGGAGCAGCACAGGCAGATTGACCAAATACACTGCTGAGGGGAGCAGCGGGCAGGTCAGGAGAGGTCTGCGGCGCCATGTGGGTCACCTCCCTGGCCAGGGATGGAACTCACTCATGCTGAAGCAGCAGCAGCTAGCGTTGTAGTGCTGTGCTTTAATCTGTTGCACCACAAGGGAGGGCCCCTGTTGGATCCATACTTCTGTCCCCAACGCTCTGCTAAGTAGTTCTATTATCTCTGCTGCCTAAATCCCTCATTTCAAGACAGCTCAAAGACCATCTCTCTAGGAAGTCTTACTCGACCATTTCTGTACCACAGGAAGAAGTTTCTGGTGGCTTGGCCAGCCCTCCCTAATAACCTTGCCCACTGTCTAACTCACATTAGCACGATTTATGACTTTTATCTACTCTAATAAAGTTAGAGTCCAGTGTTTGATTGGTTGATGTAATTCTTTATTCAACAGCCATTTTTGAGCATTTCTCTCTAGAGGTCACCTTGCCAGAACTCGAGAAAAACCAACTTAATTAAGACAAGGAACTTGTTGTCAGCGAACTATTCCAGGAGCATGACATCACATTTTCTTTTTTAAAGATTTACTTATTTATGCATACAAGAACTGGGGTACAGGCCAAAGGTGCAGGGGGTGAGAGGACTTACCAGAGACAGAGTGGGGCGCAGAACAGACTGAAGTACACTGCTGAGGGGAGCAGCAAGAAAGGCAGGAAACATCTCCTATGATCTCTGCTGCTTTCTTATAGCTTTTTTTTCTTTTAGCATTTCTGAGCCCAGATGCATTTCTGGCTCTAGATGCAGATTTGTGGGAGCTCCCAAATTTTCCAAATGCCCCTGGTGGCTTACTTCCCAGCTATGGATTGGAAGCAAAGACATATCAAAACCCTTGGAGCCTGGTGGCTGACACTTAGCTTGGCCCCCACCTCTCTTTCTCTATCAGTTTCCTAGAAGTGCTACAACTAATTGCCATGTGGGTCCCCTCGAGATAACTTCATAGTGCTGCCCTTAACCTCTTGTGACACCTGGGAAGCCCCCAGCATCACTTTTTAAAAATTATTGTTTAGTAGAAGAACTGGGGTCTAGGCCAGAAGAGTGAAGGGTGAGAGGATTCACCAGAGACAGAGTGGGAAACAAAGCAGGTTGATCTACTGAGGGGCCAGACAAGAGAGGTCTGCTGTGCCATACATGGGTCAGCTCCCTGGCCGGGGATGGAACTCAAGCTGTAGAGGTGATGATTCTGAGACTCAATCCCTAGGCCACCAAGGAGGCCCAACATCACATTTCTATGGCTCCCCAAATTATCGGTCTGTCAGGGTGACTAACAGTCTGGTTGTATACCAAAATCTGTGCAACCAAACAGATGTCCTCTATTCATTTCAGCAGGAAGTCAGCTATGCAATCTATATTGTCATTCTTGGAGCCATTCAGAGCCACCCTTGGCAATGTGACACAGCATGCTCCCTGGGTGGTCACTCCTTATCTTGGTTAGCTATTTAGCCAGCACTTTCTTGGACCCTGACACATTAAAAGTACACAGTAATATCTGAATTCGGTGGACATGGACAAGATGGAACTGGTCACTAATCCAGCTGAGGTAGAAGAGGTCATAAGAAACACAGAGGACAGAAACACCATGCCAACTGGAGTCTATATGCCTGAAGATCATTCTCCAACACCACTGTCACTGTTCCTCTTTCCAGAAGTTCCATGTTTCTTTTTCCTTTTTAAGATTTATTTATGCCTACAGAAATGGGGTGCATGCTAGAGGTGCCCGGGGATGAGAGGATTCACCAGAGACAGAGTCAGGAACAGAACAGGCAGATTAACTGAAATACACTGCTGAGGGGAGCAGCGGGTGAGACAGGAGAGGTCTGCCACGCCATGTGGGTCAGCTCTGGGGCAGGGATTGAACTCGTGCTGCAGTGGCTGCAGAAAGCTTCAAAGTGCTGTGCCAGGGAGGGCCCTTCTTTTTCCTTCTTAGGCACCCTTTCCTAGTCAGGATCTTGTGCGTACATCTCTGTGGCACTCTGTGTCTGACCTCTCCTTACCATCTCTTAGATGCTTTCTCTCAGCATTTCTGAGCCCAGGTCTGCTCTGATGCAAATCTGTTAGAGTTCCCAAATTTTCCAAATGCCAGTCTCCACAAAGTTCTTCCCTGTGCTTTGTGTCTCTGCGTGTGACTCTGTCTCTGGTCTGGGTGGGGAATTTGGACTCTGATCCTGGATTATGCCTTTGCAGCTGGGAGTCTGCCAAACCCTAAAACACGTTTGAGCTCCCAGAGTCTTATTTCCTGAGTCTGAGTCTCCCTGGGTTGGGACAGTGTGTACCCAGGGGCCAACTGCCTGTGGCACCCTTGGGCTGATTCCTGACCTCTCTGTGGTTAAGGCCAAGCCTTTGGTCATTGGGTTATGGCCTTCAGACAGTGAGGGGCCTTGCTTCCTAGTTGTAGATTGGGAAGCAGAGACATATCAAAGACCCTCCGGGGCCTGGTGGCTGACCCTGACCCTTAGCTTGAGTCCACCTCACTTTCTATGTTAGTTTCCTAGAAGTGTCATAACAAATTGCCGTAAACTCTGTGACTTAAAACAACAGAAATTTATTCTTTCACAGTTTTTTTTTTGTTTGTTTTTAAGATTGCGCCTTGGTGGCGCAATGGGCTAAAGCACAGCACTATGAAACTATTGCAGCCACTGCAGCAAGAGTTCGATCCCTGGCCAGGGAGGTGACCCACATGGTTTGCCTGCTGCTCCCCTCAGCAGTGTTTTTTCAGTTCATCTGCCTGTTCTGCTCCCCACTCTGTCTCTGGTGAAGCTCATCCCCTGCTCCTCTGGTATGTACCCAGTTCTATATGTGTAAATAAATAAAATAAATCTAAAAAAAAA
>NW_004567107.1:65180866-65208045 GCF_000260355.1 Condylura cristata | reverse complement strand
TTTGGAGTTGTTACAGGGCAGGGAGAGGGGTACCACTGAACCCCCAAACCTGCCTGCTCTAAATAGGTTCTGCCATCTGCTGCATCAAGACAAGACATAAGAGCTTTAATGGAAAAGAACTTTAATACAGTGAGTATACAATACAGAAGACAAAGAATATAATTTCTCAATCAAACACCTAAAGTTACCCACCTCCCTCGTGGGTAAGTCTATCCAAAAGGGATTGGTCCAAAGCAAGGCCTGAAAGCCCTCCACAAGCCTAAAGCACCATTGAAAAGGGTCAGACTTTGCCAGACAAGTCTGGAAGGAAAAGAGCAAAATCAAAATTAAAATAAAAGCTGCCATGGTCAACCTCCCCATGGGTCTCTCACCCACATCTGTTTCAACCAGCTCAGGGCCAACAAATAAGCACGGTTTCTTCATCACATGCTCCCTGCTCCATGTGGCTTCCGCAGGTCTCCTGGCTCTCCACCCTGCTTCCTTCCTTCACCAGACTCCTCTTCTCTGCTTTTCTCTGCTCAGCTCCACCCTCCTTCTGGGTGGGGCTGGGAACCTGGAATGTCCCCTTTTCCTAGGGACCACCCCATTACACTATTTCTTCAACTGACCATACCATATTTCTTCTCATCTACTACTGGCCATTTAGGTGGTTTACAGTTCTGTCATTAACATTGTGCCAGACATACTGTATTTTTCTCCTAGAGTTAGATGGTGAGAATAGGCATGTTATAGAATTTCTCATACTGACAAAATGGTACTGCCCAATTACCCTTCTGCTGACAATTTTCCAAAAGACCTAGGTAAAATCATCTGGTACACTTTATCTTTAATTAGGTAGCTCAGACTCATGGACTCCAAACGCCTGCCTTGACTACTATTAGAACCACACGTTAATTGTTGAAACACACGAACTGACCAGAAGCTATTTGACCCTCAGGTTGTGGATCAATAATGTCAGGGACAAAAAGGGGTTCCCCCCACAACCCCAGAGTTGCTCAGCAGCATTTCTGTACTCCCTTCCACATAGCAGCTGCAGCCTCATTTCAAAGACTGCATTTGATCTGGCAGGACTGGAGGTGTCTGAGCAGTCTTTTACAAGTTTCCCTCCACTCCAAGAAAAAGGGAGGAGAATTCCAGCTAGTCTGGGGAATTGGGAGGAATGATGCATGCATAATACAAGAGGGATCTCGCCTCACTCCAAAAGGAAAAAAACTACTGCTTTACAGTTCCGGGCAGCAATCCCGCTTTCCCGAGGCTACCCTCTGCAACGCGCAGCGGGTTTTTCCTTCTCTCTGTCTCTGGCGAAGCTCATCCCCTGCTCCTCTGGTATGTACCCAGTTCTATATGTGTAAATAAATAAAATAAATCTAAAAAAAAATATTTATTTATTTATACATACAAGAGCTGGGTGTAGGTCAGAGATGGGGGGGGGGGCGGCAGGTGAGAGGATTCACCAGAGAGAGAATGGGCTCCAGAATAGGCAGATCTACTGAAATAAACTGCTGAGGTGAGCAACGGGTGAGGCAGGTCTGCTGTGCCATGTGATTCACCTCCTTGGCAGGGGATGGAACTTGTGCTGTAGTGGCTGCGGCTAGTTTCATAGTGTTGAGACTTTAACACTTGTGCCACCAAGGAGGGTTCTTCTCTCACAATTTTGGAGGCTAAGAATCTGAAGTCAAGGGCCCTGCTTCTGAAAGTTTAAGGCCCTAGTCTAACATGTGGTGACTCCAGCAACCCTTGGCTGTGGCTGCATTATTCCAATCTCTGCTTCTGGCTTCTCATGAACTTTTGAGCTGTTACTGTGCATGGTCCCTTATTCATTTGAGATAGTGTAGCCAGTTCTTTACCTAAGCAGCATCACCAGTTTCCTCGAGACCCAAGTTACAGGTATAGTCTGACCCAGTGTCTATCGTTCCTCCATCAGGCCATTCAGGTTTCTCCCTGATCTAAGCCTTGCACTTCTCCTTCCTCTGAATTATCACGGTCAGAAAGAACCTCAGAAACCTAACAATATCCTTGGCTTGGGACCCAGATTCCTAGGAGTCCACATTGATAAGAATGGGGTCTAAAGTTTCATCCAGCATTTTAACTTTTTTTTTTTAAAGATGTATTTATTTGTGCATACAGAACTGGGGTGCAGGCCAGAGGCTCAGGGGCGGCAAGAGGATTCACCAGAGACAGAGTAGGGAGCAGAACAGGCAGATCAATGAAGTACACTGCTGAGAGGATCAGCGGGCGGGCCAGGAGAGGTCTGCTGCGCCATGTGGTCACCTCCGGGGCAGGCGGGAATCGAACTCGTGCAGAAGCGGCTTTAGATTCTCAGTGCTGTCGTCAACCCACTGCGCCACCAGGGAGGGCCAGCATTTTAACTTTTAAAAGCTTTTTTTTTTTAGAATTACAATAATGCGTGTATGTTCTATAAAGAGAAATTGGGAAAGACAGAAAAATATAAGAAAATTTCAATCACTCTACTTATCCCATTTACCTGCTTCACATCAGTGAGCTAGTGCTGGCACAGACTAAGTACTTAAAATTTATTGAATTGAGTGATCTTCAATCCCATCATCCAGTGATAAAAACTGTAATTCATTTTGATTGTTTATCCTTTCAGCCACATCTGTACACAAATGGGATCATATTTTACACTGTTTTGTAGACTTTTCCCATTGTGTGCATTTTCTCATATGGATAGGCTTTTTTTTTAAAAAAAAAAAAAGATTTATTTATTAATTCATACAGAACTGGGGTACAGGCCAGAGGTGCGGGGAGAGGGGTGTGTGTGAGAAGGTTCACCAGGGACAGAGAGGGGAGCAAAGCAGGTAGATGTACTGAAATACACTGCTGAGGTGAGCAGTGGGCGGGTCAGGAGAGGTCTGCTGGGCCATGTGGGTCACTTCCTTGGCTGGGGATGAAACTCTGGGGATGGAACTCGTGCTGTAGTGGCTGTTATAGCTTCACAGTGCTGTGCTTTAACCCTTTGTGGCACCAGGAAGGGCCCAGGTTGTTTTTTTTTTTTTTTAGTATCTTGTTTTTGTACTGTTACAGGGCAGGGGGAGGGGCACCACTGAACCCCCAAACCTGCCTGCTCTAAATAGGTTCTGCCATCTGCTGCATCAAGACAAGACATAAGAGCTTTAATGGAAAAGAACTTTAATACAGTGAGTATACAATACAGAAGACAAAGAATATAATTTCTCAATCAAACACCTAAAGTTACCCACCTCCCTCGTGGGTAAGTCTATCCAAAAGGGATTGGTCCAAAGCAAGGCCTGAAAGCCCTCCACAAGCCTAAAGCACCATTGAAAAGGGTCAGACT
The DNA here is from genome assembly GCF_000260355.1 of Condylura cristata. Classification (NCBI taxonomy): domain Eukaryota; kingdom Metazoa; phylum Chordata; class Mammalia; order Eulipotyphla; family Talpidae; genus Condylura; species Condylura cristata. Next base: position 65,204,729 of record NW_004567107.1, on the reverse strand, counting down.
TTGCCAGACAAGTCTGGAAGGAAAAGAGCAAAATCAAAATTAAAATAAAAGCTGCCATGGTCAACCTCCCCATGGGTCTCTCACCCACATCTGTTTCAACCAGCTCAGGGCCAACAAATAAGCACGGTTTCTTCATCACATGCTCCCTGCTCCATGTGGCTTCCGCAGGTCTCCTGGCTCTCCACCCTGCTTCCTTCCTTCACCAGACTCCTCTTCTCTGCTTTTCTCTGCTCAGCTCCACCCTCCTTCTGGGTGGGGCTGGGAACCTGGAATGTCCCCTTTTCCTAGGGACCACCCCATTACACTATTTCTTCAACTGACCATACCATATTTCTTCTCATCTACTACTGGCCATTTAGGTGGTTTACAGTTCTGTCATTAACATTGTGCCAGACATACTGTATTTTTCTCCTAGAGTTAGATGGTGAGAATAGGCATGTTATAGAATTTCTCATACTGACAAAATGGTACTGCCCAATTACCCTTCTGCTGACAATTTTCCAAAAGACCTAGGTAAAATCATCTGGTACACTTTATCTTTAATTAGGTAGCTCAGACTCATGGACTCCAAACGCCTGCCTTGACTACTATTAGAACCACACGTTAATTGTTGAAACACACGAACTGACCAGAAGCTATTTGACCCTCAGGTTGTGGATCAATAATGTCAGGGACAAAAAGGGGTTCCCCCCACAACCCCAGAGTTGCTCAGCAGCATTTCTGTACTCCCTTCCACATAGCAGCTGCAGCCTCATTTCAAAGACTGCATTTGATCTGGCAGGACTGGAGGTGTCTGAGCAGTCTTTTACAAGTTTCCCTCCACTCCAAGAAAAAGGGAGGAGAATTCCAGCTAGTCTGGGGAATTGGGAGGAATGATGCATGCATAATACAAGAGGGATCTCGCCTCACTCCAAAAGGAAAAAAACTACTGCTTTACAGTTCCGGGCAGCAATCCCGCTTTCCCGAGGCTACCCTCTGCAACGCGCAGCGGGTTTTTCCTTCTTAAAAAACTTTCATCGCTTCCTTTATTCCCCTTGCTTCGCGAAAGTCTTTGGCGCAGAGAACCAAGGGCTGTCGGCTGTCCAGTACGAAAGGAGAAACGAAGTCATTACCTTAAAACCTACACGCTTTTGTCAGGAACCCAAAACACTGCAAATCTTAAGACCACCTGAGTATTCCTAGTAGTGAAAACATTGGGAATAACTAAGCCCCGGGGTCTGGAGTGGGCCCGGGTCTCTTCCCAATCTTACAGATGGGACTCAGACGGGGCACTTCGCCGGGAGACGTGCCGTGACTCGTGCTTTGAGTCCTCATCCTCTCGCGTGCAGGAACAAAGGGAAAGACTCAAAAGCAGAAAACTAAAAAGGGTGCGTTTCAGTAATGGGAGACTACCTTAAGGATCCCTTGTTGCCCAGTCACCCCTGAGCTGCTGGTGTTTGTTTTTATTTGTCAATGAAGGTGTAATTTACATACGGCAAAGTTCCCCTCTATGCGAATGCTGTTCCCTGAGTTCTGATACACAGAGATTGGGTGTCATCGGGACCTTGGGCAAGATCTCGAATAATCCCATCATCTCAGTAGTGCCCTTTGGGGTCCATCTCACCCTCTAACCCCGAGCTCCCAGCAGCATTTGTTTCTGTCCCTTTCAGGTTGGCAAAAGCCTCTGAGCCCAATCTTCCACTCAGCATCATGTTTCCCGGCTTCCTCGGCATTGCTGCACGTCTGTGGCGCCCATTCCTAGGAGATGCTGAACAGCACCTCCCCGTAAGGCTCCGCCATTGACGGGGGCCCACACACTAGCTGGAGACGTGGGAACTCTTACCAGTTTGGGGGACTATGAATAGGGCAGTTAGATATCCTTGTGCACCATGTACCAGCTTCGGTGTGAGTGGAGGTTTTCATTTCACTGTGCAAACACCATGTGGTAGAAGCGTTGAAAAAAAAAAAAGGAGGGGGGTGGGTTTACACAGTGAGGAGGAGAGCGATTCCTGGAAAAGAAGCGGGCCGCTGCGGTTGGCTCCCAGGCAGGGTCACAGCGACGAGGCTCAGAGCGGGGGGGCCGCCCCACACCGCCCCCCGCCCGCCCCGGGACGACCCCGTCGGCACCGCCAGCACCTGTGCGCACACAGTAGGGAGGCGCGTGGAAGCCGGAAGGGAAAGAAATGACAAGAGTCGCTTAGCCGCGAGGCATCAGTCCTCCCAGTTCAACACGCCACCCAGCTCCCGCCCGGTTCCCGTCCCTAGAGCCCAGGCCACTGCCCGCCCGCAGCTGCCGCGCCCGGTGGAGGCGCAGACATGGGCTGGGGAGGACGACGCCCGTTCCCGCGGCCCCAGCCGGTGCTCCTCCCCAAGCATCCGCGGAGCAGCGACACTTCTTCCAGGACACAGAGGTCCCGCGGTAGGTGCACCCTTAATTTCGACTCAAGCTGCAGCCCCAATTTCGTGCCTTGCAGAGAACCGCCGCCCAGCCTCTGGGGCGACGGAAACCCAGTTATCTGCGCTGGCGGCGCCGCGCAGCGGCTAGGCCAGCAGCTGGCCGGCGAGCTACTAGCACGCTACTTCCGGCAGGTGCAGCCTCCGGGCGCAAGGGGGCGGGCTCGCCTCGCCTCGCCGACCGCCGCCCCGCCCCGAGCGGTTGGGGTTTGAATCTGCGGCGGGCTGCGGCCGGAAGTGCAGACCCTCAGTCGGGGATGGAGAGCCCCGCTCTCAGCGCTCGGTGCCCGCTGCAAGAGCAGCGAGCCCGTTGGGAGCGGAAGCGAGGCTGCACCGCCCGGGAGCTGCTGGAGACCGAAAGGCGCTACCAGGAGCAACTGGGGCTGGTGGCCACGGTGCGAGCCCCGCACGCCTTCCCGTCTGGGGTGGTACATTGGGGTGTGGGAGGGGCTCTGCGAGGTCGGTGACCCGGAGAATTGGGGGGGATCTTGGTCTGCCCACCTGCATGGAGGGAGCCCTAGTTGACTGCTAGTTCCACCTGTGCCTGGGCGTTAGCCTCCTTTTCCTCCAGACTCTACACCCGTCTTCTCCTTCCACAGTACTTCGTGGGAATTCTGAGAGCCAAGGGCACCCTGACACCACCAGAGATCCAGGTTCTGTTTGGGCCCTGGGAGCTCATTTACGGCGCCAGCCAGTGAGTGGATGGGGTGCAAGGAGAGGGGAGGGGCGCCCTGCCGCTGGGGGAGCCTGAGCAGAGTGGGAGAGACCCAGCGGCCACGCAGAGCCTGCCTTTTCCCTGCCCTGTGGTGTCGGCCGGGCCGGGAGCCAAGCTGCCGCCCTTGGTGTAATTGGGAATGAGTCCTGCCTCCGGGCCAGGATTGTGGAAATTAAATGAAGTGGTGCTTGGGTGACTCTTGCGCCGCCCTTTTATAATCCTCATGCAGAGAGCTGCTTCCCTACCTCGAAGGAGGGCACTGGGGCCGTGGGCTGGAGGGCTTTTGCCCCCACTTGGAGCTCTACGTACAATTTGCTGCCAATGCGGAGAGGTCCCTGAACACCCTGCAGGTAACCTGATGGTGACCTCAAGTCCGTCTTCTCTTCCTCTCTTGCCCCAATACATTCCTCTTCACCTGGAGACCCAAACTTCTTTGGTACTGTTCCTGCATTTATAGGGCCCTCTGGGCACCCGGTTGCATGCCAAGTTCCCTGTAGGGAGAAAGCTGCTCTCAGGAGCACACAGCTTATTGATCACTGTGTGCACTGATGAATGCAATACAAAGACTGATCTCTCTCAAGGCTGCAAACCCTCTCCCCCTCCTCCAGGAACTACTAAAGAAAAGGAAGCGTTTCAGGAGGTGTGTGCGGCTTCAGGAAGGCCGCCCTGAGTTTGGGGGCCTTCAGCTCCAGGACCTGCTCCCTCTGCCTTTGGAGAGGCTCCAGCAGTGAGTGACTCAGCCAACTTCTCTTTTCTGAGTAATGTCTGCTGCTCTCAGTTTTGTGGAGTTGCACGGGGTCTGTCCCAGTGCCTCTCTCCTGGGATAACTGCTCTTGACATCCTGTGTGAACTCACTGGAGTACCCAGGGCCTGCAGCCTCTTAGCTGGGGTTGGGGAAGTTATAGGACCTATCATAGGGCTGTGACTGGAATCTGGAAGAGTTTATTAACATTAGAGCCTGGCCTGCTTTAAAATTTCTGCTCCCGAGGATGAGTCAAAAGCGTACATGGTAAGGTTGTCTGTAGCATCCTCCTTGGGTGGGTTAACTTTCATCTTGGGATTTAGCCTCGGAAACAGTAGTCAGCACACCCCAGACTCTTCATTGTGGAATGGACGGGGGCATGTGGCATGCATCCCAGCTGACAGGGAATCTGGTAGCCAGGAGCAGATCTCTCCAGGCCATGCAACCAAGTAATATGGAGGGGTGATATTTGTCAGGCAGAGGGTTTTTATATTTTACTTTTGACTGCTTAACCACTAGATTACATAACTACCATTTTGAAAGTACACCTTCATACCACCCTATGACTATGCCACATTCACCAAGCAGGGGGCATTTAACCTGACTCTGCTGCCCCTCATTGACTTCCTTCTAATTCCAGGTATGAGAATCTTGTCGTTGCATTGGCTGAAAACACAGGTCCCAACAGCCCTGACCACCAACAGCTCACACGTATGTTCTTACTCCTCCAAAATTCAGGCAGGAGGCTGCCACTCCTGTATCCATTTCGGGTTCTCTCTTCTGGCAGTTCTCCCATCTCATGTGTGTTAGGCCCTAGCCTCCCACTGACCTATACGATGTCCCTAGACTCTGCAGATAGCCCATCATTCATGACTGCCAGTCACTCGAAGTCACAGTGGTGATGGAAGTGGGGTGGGTATGTCATTCTAGGAGCTGCCCGACTGGTAAGTGAGACTGCCCAGAAGGTCCGCACCATAGGTCAGAAACAGAAGAATGACCAGCACCTCCGGCGTGTCCAGGCTCTGCTCGGTGGACGCCAGGCAAAGGGGCTTACCTCAGGTAATCTCAATCCTCAAACACTACTTTTGTTACCCCACTTCCTCGGTACTGCCAACACACAACCCCTATTTCTTCCGCCTCCCTTTCTCTTCCTGTGCATCCTGGGCCTAGAGTTGTGTCAGAGTAACTCTCTTCCATTCCCTAGGTCGCTGGTTCCTACGCCAGGGGTGGCTGTTGGTGGTTCCCCCCCGTGGCGAGCCTCGACCTCGAATGTTCTTCCTCTTCTCTGATCTGCTCCTCATGGCCAAGCCTCGACCCCCGCTGCACCTGCTACAGAGTGGCACGTTTGCCTGCCGCGCCCTCTACCCCATGTCCCAGTGTCAGCTCCGCAGAGTCTTTGGGCACTCGGGAGGCCCCTGTGGTGGGCTGCTCAGTGTAAGTAATGGAGCAAGGCAGGAGGCCCCAAATGTACCGTAAATGGCTGTGTGCCTACTGATCTTGGCCTGGACGCCTTTCACAGGCCTGAGCCATCTACACTGAGAGGAGAAGCCTGGGCTTGGGCTTCATGCCTAGTTCTCAAGGCCTGAAGTACCTCCTCGGAAACAGCTCTAACTGCCAGCCCTTCTGAGCCGTGACTAAAATGTGGTCTCTCCCTAGCTGTCCTTTCCCCATGAGAAGCTACTGCTTATGTCCACAGACCAGGAGGAGCTGTTGCGTTGGTACCACAGCCTGACCTTGGCCATCAGGTAAACTGTTCCTCAGGAAGAGTGCTGTGCTGCAGCCCATGAGCTGAAGTGAGCAGTTCTGATCTCCTCTCACATCCGACGAGCGGGGCCCCACTGTCATGGATGTGTTGGTCTGAATAGTGTGCTCTTGCTAGTGTCTGAACTGACTTTCTCTCCACAGCAGCCAGAAAAACTAGAAGAATCTTACAAATTCCAGAATCCAGGATACTTCAGGGATAGATCGGAGTCAGGAGCACAAAGCAGTCTTCAGTATTAAACAAAATACAGAACCCTTCATGGTTTGAGAAAGGTCTTTTTACGTTTGCCTGGAACAAGCCACATCAGGTTGTTTGACCAGCTCTTTACAGAATCAGGAAATCGAGTCTCCCCAAGTGAACCCCACTGAGCCGGCCTCTCCCGTACAAATTAGGGGCTTTGGGACTGATAAACTCTCGGTGCTGTGTGTACAGCCAGTCATGTATCAAGGTTGCAGCTTTGGAATGTAGTTATTTTTATTTTGTATATAGTTTCTACACTGTTTTTAGTACTTTTTTTTTTTTTTTTGAAAGACTTTTCTCAGCTATGCAGTAGGAAAAAGGGATTTTTTGTGTCCTGAAGCCTGGCCCGCGCCCTCAGGAACACGAGACCTGGAGCTCCCCCTGTCTTTTGAGCTTCTCACTGGAAGGCTGCCTTTTTGTCCTAATAAGGGCAGCTTCCCAAGAAGCCCCAGTTGTTCTTAGGTACCTAGTATGGGTGTGCGTGTGACCAGCTGGAGTAGAAAAAGCACATAGGAGCACCCAGTCACAAGAATAGACCTTGCTTTACTAGACTCTCAGCTGTCGTCCCTTTCCAGCGGGGGTAGTGGCTGGGGCCTTTTGCTGTCGCCCTGCTGCATCTTCTCCGTAGTCCCTGCTCCACTTCCCAGGGAGGAGCCTGGGTCGTTGTCTCTGTGTTCCAGTTCAGGGGCTCCTCCCAAGTCTGACTGTTAGCACCCTCCTTGTCCTCCCCTATACAGATGGCCTCGGGAAGGGGGCTGCTGCATTCTGTGAGGGGAGAGATCAGATATGGCTCAGTTTCAAAGACACCGCCTACCTCCACAGACTCACCTCCAAATCCTTTACCTGGTTCTGAAACCTCCATACACTTGTCTGGCTTGTTCTCTTGCAGCAGCTGGTGGATGGTCTGTAGTTTCATGTTGAGAAGCTCCTGCTGGGCTCCAGCCAGGGCAGTTACACTGCAGAAATTTTCACTGATAGGCTGCCCAATCTGTGTCCCCAGCTCTCCCGCCTAGCACAAGTTCCCCTGGCCAGGGTCATTGTCCCCCTTACCGCTCAAAAAGGGGATCCAGCTGGGCCATCAGATTGTTCAGGTGTTGCTCTGTCTGGGCCAGTTGCTGTGTCAACTGAGCCAGCTGTAGCTCTAGGGATCAGAGAGAAAGAAGAGCAACGGTTACTTGCCTTTCGCTACCCACTGACCCCGCACCAAGTATAGACTTCTGCAAAACGCACCAGATTGTAATGATTCCTTCTTATTCGCCTCCTCTTGGAGAACAGTAGCCTCATCTTTCCCCTGTGGTGGAAGAAGAAAGGAGTGGTGCTGCAGCAGCAAGGTTCTTCATCATTACTGTCCAAAGCCAGTGAGGGGAGGTGGATAACTGGAGGTAGGAAAAGCTATGGGTTTCTACCTCAGAGAATTCCAGTCACATCTAGTTAGCTCCTCACCCAGGATATAAAGCAGCGGGGTCACCAGATCCCCACGCAGTCATTCAGTCTACTGCAACACCTCCAAAGATGAGCAGCTGTTCAGTCTGAATATAACTCTGGTTGTTTATATAAAAAGCGAAAAACTGGGCCCTCCCTGGTGGCGCAGCGGGTTAAAGCACAGCACAAAGAAGCTTACGCCACTTCCACATGAGTTCTATCCCTGCCTGCCCCGGAGGAGATCCACATGGCGAGGCAGACCTCTCCTGACCCGCCCGCTGCTCCCCTCAGCAGTATACTTCGTTGATCTGCCTGTTCTGTATCCCACTCTGTCTCTGGTGAATCCTCTCACCCTCCACATCTCTGGCCTGTACCCCAGCTCTGTACGAATAAATAAATAAATCTTTAATAAATAAATAAATAAATAATAATTAAAAAAAAGCGAAAAACTAGGCCTCCCTGGTAGCCTAAGGGTTAAGTCTCAGCACTATCACCACTGTGGCCTAAGTTCAATCCCCAGCCCAGGAACTGACCCACATGGCACAGCAGACCTCTCCTGTCTCACTCACTGCTCCCCTCAGTAGTGTACTTCAGTAGATCTGCCTGTTCTGCTCCCGATTCTGTCTCTGGTGAGTTCTCTGACCTCTCTCCTAATAGCTCTGGCCTACCTCCTGGTTCTTTTATGGGAAAATAAATCTTAAAGGGAAACAAAGACAAATTGTCCTTCATGTTTCTCCCATGGGGCTGATTAGAGCCTTCCAACATCATGTCTCTACAATAGGAATTTCATGACAATGGTCATTCCCTGCACCCCATCCCATTCCCATGTCTTCTTTGGTTTAGTCAGTGCCATTTGAAAGTTCTCTGGTTCCTTTACTGAGCATGTAGTACTCTTTAAAACAGTGCCCTTCGAGAATAAAATTTTGTTCCTAGAATTGAATTGGGAAGAGTGGTCACCTCACACAGCTAAACTTTATTAGCCAACTAATAAACAGCTGCTAAGATAAGTTTCTTTCAGACTACTTGGATACAAGAATAGAATTGACTGAGACAACCTAAGCTCTATTAATGGATGGAAAAGAAACTATGGCATATGAATTCATGGAATATTGCTCAACCATTATACACAAGGAGACCTGCCATTTGTGACAACAGGGATGGACCTTGAGGGCATTGTGCTAAGTGAAATCAGAAAGACATATGTTCTCATGTCTAAAAACAAAAAGGATGGATGGAACTTAGCTTGGTTGCTAGAAGAGGAGGGTGGGGCATAACAGATGAAGAAGACCAAAAGGTACTAACTCCGGAGATGTAAAGTAAGCAGTGACAACAGGTAATAATACTATATTGCATATTTGAAACTGGCTTAGTAAATCTTAGAAGTTTTCATCAAAAGAAGAAAAATGTAATGTTATAGTGAAATAAGTTTACACTTACTGTGATTCCACAATATTTACAAATATCAAATCATGTACATCTGAAAAAAAATGTCAGTTATACCTGAATTTAAAAAAAAAAAACCAACTTACATATATCCTTGTTAAATTTGCCATTAAGAATCTCATCCTACTCTCTCAAGTCTAATTAGGTTCAGGATTAGTTATCACATCTAGTTTGATCATCTTCAAGTAGGGCAACTAATTTCCTAAGGTGAGTAAGTGGTAAGACCAGGGCTGCAGTTATAGCCCTGGAAAATACTACTTTCATTTAACAGTTTCAACCACTGTCCACATTTCAGGGCATCCTTCTCAAGTACAAGCCTGCTTGGGATCTTCACCTCAAACAACCCCAGAAGCCAACCTGGAAATAGCAGAAACCCAGTTTTTGTAGTATAGGCACTTGTTGGGTTCAAATCCCAGCCCCACCACTAATTAGCGCTAGATGATAGTGCGCATGTCAATCTTCATAGAATCTTTGGGGGTGAGGGGGGATGACTAAATGTGATGGTAAGTATTTACACATCACCTCGCCCCCTCCACATTCATTACCTCGTGAGATGTTCAAAATAGCCCCATAATGTTGGCAAGCCAAGGAACTGTCTTCATTTTAGACTGACGTGAAGTGGTATCAGGTTCTTGGTACCATAGCGCCCCCATGGGAGATTCCGGACCCCGGCATTTCCCACCCCTGGTCGTCCCGCACCTGCAAACACTTGTATAGCACAAAAGCCACGACGGCCGCGGTGTACAGCGCCCCCAGGGACAGTGCCCCGGCCCGGGCCCGCTCGTGCTGGTCCTTGAGCGGCTGCCGCCGTCGGGGTTCAGCGACCGCAGGGCCGACCTGGGTGGGGCCCCCTGCGGAGGAGGGCAGAGGTGGATCAGTAGGTCTAGGGCCTGGGACCCGTGGGCATTCCGAGCCCCCCTCCAGCAGCCCTCGCTGGTACCTTGGTGTGCCCGGAGGTCAGGGCTGGGGAGAACTCCGAGAACCTCGGGCAGTGCAGACACAAGTAGCAGCCCAAGCACACCCGAGAGCGAAACCGCGCTCGCCATTGCAGACCGACGGACCCTGGCTCAGCTGGCGCCAGTGTGGGCCACCCGCCCCAGTGCGCATGCGTAGGCACCACCCACGCTGGTTCTGCTCCGGCCTCCCAGAAAGGCCACACCCACTTCGTCTGTGGGTGGGGCCGGATCTTATTTGCATAGCATGGGGCTGTTTCCCAGCTTTCCTAAAAGAGTTAATTTCTTATCTATTTAGGTATTCTATTAGTCGAATTCCTCTAGAGTACCGCAGTTTTAAATGACTATATATAAAAAAACATTAATTTTTATTTTTCACCCACCAACTACCTCGCCCTCACCTAAAGGCAAACTCGTTGATGGAGCTATAAAGAGGTCACGCTCGCCGCGTTTTCTAGTTCGTGCTGAAGGCCTGTTTCCTAGGCTACAAACGGGGGACTTGTTCCTTACTTCTGCCTAGGGGAAAGTCCCCGGACCTCCGGCAGAGAGTGCCACGTGCCCACGCACGTAGACCTCCCTGCAGCTCACTGTTAAACCCGCCAAGAAGCGACCCCCGCCCTTCTCCGGCGGGCTAGCTGAGCGGCGTGAAGCAGGGGTGTCATCCGTCAGCTGTTCTAGTGACGCAGGCAGTGCGCCTCCGTGCGCGCCAACTACACGGGGCTCATTCTCAGTGCGGCTGCTTTTTGGAAAGGTTTAGGTGCGCTTTAACCAGCTGGTAGTCTGGGAGGAGAAGGATTAACATTTCATTTTCAACTGCTTTTTATTGTAAATTCAACAAAAAATAGTAAGCTGGTAGCAGGCCTTGACGGCTGCCAGGAAATTGTGCTGTCCAGCCCCCCAACAACCCCTCAGCTCCTTCTTGCCCTCCTGGACAACTGGCCTCAGGTTCGTCCCATTATACTGAGTACTGGTCTTCAGATAGCTCTGGCTCCTCGCGTTCCTCCAGATGTGCCCTCGGACTGGAAAATTAACTCAGCAGACAGGCCATCAACAATAACATGTGTACAGATTTCCTACCATACCACGCTTAGTGTCTCACTCTCTCTCTCCTGCCTAGCCCCTATCAGGCCCTGTGCCATTTTATTACAGCCCCTTCTTCCTGAAATGGTTCCTTTCCCCAACTCTGTCCAGTGGTCTGTATTAACTTCCACTTATTGTGTAACATGGTAGCAATAGGCTATAGACTCTGCCTGGCCTAGATCCTGCCTTCCCTAAACAACTTTGATCAATGTAATCTCTCTGTGCCTCAGTTTCTACAATGAATAATAGCACATATGTGCCTCACGGAGTTGTTATGAGAACTAAATGGGATAATTAAATAGTGCTTAGAACCGTGCCTAGCTTTTAGTGATTTTGACTCGAGTACTTATTAAAATCCAGGCACTGAAAATTATAGTAACTCTCTCCCACATGTTCTACTGCCACTGCCCTTCTGCATAGATGACTTCTACACCATATTTAGCTCTTGTGTTCCTTTCACTCAGGACTCTTGTACTTAAAAAAAAAAAGATTTACTTATTTATGGATACATAACTGGGGTGCAGGGGCGGTGAGAGGATTCATAGAGACAAAGTGGGAAGCAGAACAGGCAGATTGACGAAGTAAACAGCTGAGAGGAGCAGCCGGCAGGACAGGAGAGGCCACATCATGTGGGTCACCTCCGCGTCGGGGACGGAACTTGTGCTTAAGTGGCTGCTAACCCGTTGTGCCACCAGGGAGAGCCCTCTTCTGATTTTTAAAAAAGATTTATTTTTATTTATTTATATATGCAAAAGCTGGAGTCTAGGCCAGAGGTTCAGGATGTGTGTGTGCATGTGAGAAGACTTACCAGAGACAGAGTGGAGAGCAGAACTGGTGGATTGACTGGTGGGGGATACAACTTATGTCACTGGTGATAGCTTGATAGCACTGAGACTTATATTCCTGTGCCACCAGGGAGGCCCTCTCCTAATTTTTTCACTAGTGCAGTTGTACTTTCTTCAATACCATTATTATCTACCAATTATATTTGAATGAACTGGAAAATCTATTTTAATTAAAACAAAGCAATTAAAACTAGCTGTATAAAGGCTGTACGTTCCACAAGAGTATGAGCTATATCTGTTCTTTACCAGTTTGTTCCTAGAGTCTAGTACAGCACCTGGTACTGGCAGTCACTTAATGAATCATTGTTGATTCAAAGTAATGAATGTCAACAGCCCTAAAGGTAAATACAACTAGGTTACTTTAAAGAATGAGGAAGCTAAGTTTCAGGAAGCTTAAGTAAGATATTAATCAGAGAAGAATAATTGCGGATATTTCAGCCCTTCTCTGCTTCTCCAAATCTATATCAAATCATCTCAAGGAGCTCTCCACCCTGTTTCCCTCTGACTATGCAGGTGGCTTTCTTATTTCCGGTCCTTTTCCTACTAAACATGTCCTTTTCAAGTGTAAAAAAAAGAAAATATTTCAACCTTGAATGCTTCCTTCTCCTTGCCTTTCACAACTTCAACATTTAAAATAACCAGGATAGGGGAACCTTCCTCATGGTGGTGGTACAAAAGGGTTGAATCTCAACACTGTAAATCAATCTGCAGTCACTGCAGCACTAGTTTGATCCCCCTCTGATCCCCCTGTGACCCACAGGCACAGCAGATCTCCTGTTTCCCCTCAGCAGTATATTTCAGTCATTCCATCTGTTCTGCTCCCCACTCTGTCTCTGGTGAATCCTCTCATTCCCTGCACCTCTGACCTGTAGCCCAGTTCTTGTATGCATAAATAAATAAATCTTTCAATAAATAAAATAACGAGGATACATAGCATCATCTTTCTAATTTGACCAAGAGTTCTTTGAGGAAAGAAATGTGTTCCACTAATATTAGTATCTATAGCATTTGGCACATAAACAAACAATTGGTACGTGTGTATTAAGTGAATGATATCTGTGCTAAGTAAATGACTAAAATAGGGGTCTATCTTGTCTTTCCAGAAAGGGAGCAGGGCTGGGCAGGGCAGGCTGAGAACTGTACTCAGGGGAATTGTCTCAATCTAGCTGGCTATCCGAAGTGGCCTGGCTTGCCAAGCAGGACAGTTCAAACTGGACTCTAAGAGAACTGGCAGAATCCATGTAAAGGAATAGTAGTCCAGGCCAGGTACAATGACATGATAAGTGACTCCTAGCTGATTGCTGCCTTTAAGGCATTCAGGCTCACTAGCCAAATTCGTTGGTTGATGCAGCTGAGGGTCTGGGTCCAGCTGGCAGTAAATGACACTCTGGACTCCACCCCTTGATGCCCTGAACACCCACCACCCAATCACCAGGTAGCTGACTTCTCAGATGCCCAGGTGCAGGGCACTACTGGGAACCAGGACAGAGCTGAGCAGCCACGTTGAACTTAAAACACTGAGTACAGGACTCTCCCTGGTGGCGCAGCGGGTTGAAGCACTGCACTAAGAAGCTAAAGCCACTTTAGCATGAGTTCGATCCCGGCCCTGGAGTGACCCACACGGCGCTGCAGACCTCTCCTGACCTGGCCGCTGCTCCTCTCAGCAGTGAGTGAACTTTGACTATCTGCCTGTTCTGCTCCCCACTCTGTCTCTGGTGAATCCTCTCACCGCCTCTGCACCCCAGCTCTGTATGCATAAATAAATAAATCTTAAAAAAAAAAAACCCACAATACTGAATACATAGGTGCCGATCTCTCTTGTCCAGTTTTAGCATTTTAGCAAGTAGCACAAACCTACTCTCCTCAGACTGTGAGCCACTATCTTGACCTTGTAGATTCAACTTGGGTGTTTCATTTTGAGCTTTGATTCTTTCCCAATCATTTGGGCTTTATGTAACCTCTTGCCAAGAGTTATCTGGATTCATTTCTGGTGGCTCAGCTCTTGGGTCTTGGTGGCTCCACTTTGGGCTTTATTTTGAGTATCCATGAGGGGATGGTTGATTTTGAATTTTGATGGAGAATCTGTATTTTGATATTTTTCTCTCCCCTACATGTCCTCTCACTCTGTCTATTCCCTCTGAACTGCTCATGGTTTAAAAATCCTTGCATGAACTAGAGTATGATAACTTTGCTTTTATGATCATGGATAGGCACAAACCCTGAATTGGGAACATGGATTTTTCTTCTTAACATTTGGTGTCCTTGGGCAACCCTCAGTTTTGCCTGGTTTCAGATTTGTGGTTTTTTGTTTTCCAAAAGAATCAACAAATATTGATAAGGAATCCTTGTAATATTAACATATCTGTCATTTAAGTGGACTATTAAAACAAGTCCTCCTTGGGCCTTCCTGGTCGTGCAAGGGTTAAAATCTCAGGCTCTCAGCTATCACTAGCCACTGAAGCATGAGCTCAATCCCTCACATGGTGCAGCTCTCCTGTTTCACCATCTGCTCCCCTCAGCAGTGTATTTCAGTCAATCCACCTGTTCTGCTTCCCATTCTGCCTCTATTGGGAATCCTCTCACCCCCATACCTTTGGCCTGCACCCTAGTTCTTGTATGCATAAATAAAAAAAAAGTCCTCCTTTATATGACAGATTTTTTTTTTAGTAAATAGTACTGACCAACCAGAAACAAATTGCAGTGAAATATTTCATTTCTTGAACTCTGCAGATATAATCATGAGTAAAAAAAATATGTAGTTAAAATTAAAAATTAAAAAACATACCAAATAAGAAAGGAAAAAAGTAATGGGTTCATAGTTAAATACATTTTTGTACTTTTGAGTAAAGGGGCAAAGAACTTATACCTACACATTGATACTGCAATTTCAGGGCTAGTTCCCCAGGTAGAAATGGACCCAGGCTGTGGGGGCAGAGATGAGTCCTAGTCACTAGCACACTAAGGCAAGTAAGCGGAAAAAAGGCAAATTATGTTTAGAGAAACAGATATAAGGAAAAGTTTATTAAGGAATGAACAGAAACAAAGTGAGACTTCCAAGCCCGTGGACCATGGGGTCTGCCTCAGGGAATATGCACCTTCTTTCCTTAATTATTCTGAAGTCCCATCCCTGTCTTTGTGATTAGCCTTCTCGTGGTGGTCTCAATCACTCTGTCTTAATATCTCTGTGCCAAAAGTTATATCTTGCTTCACAGCCTATATCTTAGAGTCCTTTTTCTTTACTGGGAGAGTCCTGTTGCCCCTGGTCCTGGGGTGTTTGATTAGTCCCTTTTGGAATTTGTTGCCCTTATCTCTGGCTTTCCTGATTTTCTGAGGCTTTTCCTATTCTATTCAAGCTGCACCTGCAGCTTGGCAGGTGCAGCTGCCTGCTTGCCCAATGACTCAATATTAATCTCAGTGATGAATCACATCCCAGTTTCTTTTCTTTATACTTTGGCAAGTTTGTTTAAAATGATCTTTATGGCCCTCCCTGGTGGCAAAATGGGTAAGGACACAGCACAGGAAGCTAGCCACAGACGAACCCCACCCTGGAGGTGATCCACAGGGTGCAGCAGACCTCTCCTGACCCGCCCGCTGCTCCCCTCAGCAGTGTACTTCGTAGATCTGCCTGTTCTGCTCCCCACTCTGTCTCTGGTGAAGCCTCTCACCGCCCCTGAGCCTCTGGCCTGTACCCCAGTTCTGTATGTACAAATAAATAAATCTTAAAAAAAAAAAAAAAAGGAAAAGAAGTAGTTTAAAAACGGGGGGGGGGGGGGAAGTGAACGGGACTATGGTGATGGCACATGGGTGACTCGGTGATGGGAAACCCACGGGGATTACAGTTGAGGGGAAAAAATGTACAAAATGATGTAAAAGTAAACTGTTATTAAAAAAAAAGGAAAAAGAAGTTTAAAAAATTATCTTTCCATATGCACATTCAATAGTGACAAATCTGGCTATTTGTCAATCTGCACTTTAGTTGGTTAAAGAATAAGTTTTATTAATCTTCATTTCAAAGAGTGTTTTTAGACATACTATAGTTAGGGAAAGACTTAAACATAAGACTCATAAAAATTCCACTTCACAATGAATTCCAGAAGTTTTTTTTTCCCAGTATATAATACAATAGTTTATTTTTACATCATTTGGTACATTTTTTTCATCTCAATTGTAATTTCTGTGGGTTTCCCTTCACCAAGTCACCCATCTGCCATCACCATAGTCCAGCGTACTTCCCTCCTCCCACTGTTTTTGATCCCCTGTTTGTTTTTTTTCTAAGATTTATTTATGCTTAACAGAACTGGGGTACAGGCTAGAGGTGTGGTGGGTGAGAAGATTCACCAGAGACAGAGTGGGAAACAGAATAGGCAGGTTGACAAAGTACACTGCTGAGGTAGCAGCTGGCAGGTCAAGAGAGGTCTGCTGTGCCATCCCTGGTGGGGGGATCGAACTTGGGCTGCAGTGGCTTTCGGGAGGTTCATAATGTGCTGCTTTAACCCATTGCACCACCAGGGAGAGCCAAATTCCAGAAGTTTTAAATATAAACCCAGGTGGTCACCCAGAATGACAGAACTAAAGTAACTCAAGTTCAATTTCTTTGATGTTACAACCAAGGAACTTTTATTTATTTTTATTTTTGGTGTTGAAGAACTGGATGTAGGCCAGAGGTGTGGGGAGTGAGAGGAATCACCAGAGACAGAGTGGATTGACTGAAATGTACTGCTGAGGGGCAAGACAGGAGAGGTCTGCTGCTCCATGTGTGGGTCACCTCCCTGTACAGGGATTGAACTCAGGCCTTCTGGATGATAGTGCTGAGACTTAACTCTTAGGTCACCAGTGAGGCCCTAATTATTTATTTTAATTCTACTGGTTAAATGCAGGACTATATAATGTCATAGAGGCTGGGAACGGAGATTGTGTCCAAAGCGAACTTGAACAATTTTATACCTTAAAGAAGTAATTCTAGGCATAGATACAGATACATGAATTTGCATATGTTAGGGGCTGGCTATATAGCTGAGAGTTCTCTAGATAAACCTCATATAGGCACAGTATTTTTTTTTTTTTTTTGAGATGGAGTAGTGTAATGTTAACATCCAAGAAAGTAAAACAAATGATACTCCTGCAGCAGCTCATTAAATAGTAACACACAGAGGTCGATGCACCAGAGCTTAAAAATAAAATCAATATAAGTAGGAACCCCCTCCGCTGTGGGATGGTGTGCTGTACCCATATTATCAAAACAGTCACCCCAAGAAATCCAAGTGGCCACATCCCCCCTCCTCCAGGGAGTAGATTCACTGTACTTGTCATGAAGATCAGTGACACTGTCACTGGAGACTTGGATCCAGCCATTCTCTCGGACATGATAGAGGTTGACTGAACCTTCTGAATAGGCCTTTCTGTAAGTGGCTTAATAGATGGTTTGACGAGCCAATTCATAAGCCTCTTCCACTTCCAGGTCATAGAAGTAACCCCGAACCATGACTCCATAGGCATACACAGAGCCAGAATCTACAGAGAAGGTAACTCCTGAGATTGGGGTCCTTCACTGTCCACATAGTAGAGGCTAGGGCCTATCCTATCCCAGCCACAGATCATGGTGCCCATGGACAGCCCCATGCCTTTATACTGATAACACCATATTAGCAGTTCGGAGGCCGCCGCTACGGAAATGCGTTCCTTGTTTCGAAGCTCATTGAATCGACATTGCCGAGCCAAGAGTCGTTCCCAGAAACTGCAATTGGCTGCACACCCAGCCATGGTGCCCAGCAGATAAGGGTTGATTTCAATCACCTTCTTATCTTCTACCCATGCAATGTAGACACCGGCTGTGGCCTGGGAGTCTGCTACAATAATGACTCCGTGGCGAAACTTGAAGGCCAGGGTAGGGGTTCCATGAAGCATTTCGATTCTCGGCTCATCTGAGACACCCCCGCTCGGCACAACCAGGCTCAGTCCATCACTGGGACTCCCAGAACCCAGGCCTACTAGATCCGCACCCACTCTGAGTCGAAAAACCCATGCCAGTTCACCGGTAGTGGTCTCTCCAACACTGGCCAGCGCGGTGTCTAGTAAGCTAGGTAACAGTATTTTTAAAGGAGATGTAATAGCAATGTACTAGTTTATTCCTGTTTAATTTTTAAAATTTTATTTAAAAAAAAATGGAGATAAGTGTACATATCTGACAGGATCTGATAATTAAATATCACTGTATGTGGAACACCTGGAATTCAATAAATATTTGTGCATGACCCCCAAAATTTTTTTTATTTTTTCCCAAAGATTTATTTATGTATGCATACAGAACTGGGGTATAGGCCAGAGGTGCAGGGGTGGTGAGAAGATTCACCAGAGACAGAGTGGGGAGTGGAACAGGCAGATTGATGAAGTACACTGCTGAGGGCTTTAGCATGTGGGTCAGGAGAGATCTGAGCGCCATGTGGGTCACTCCCCTGACTGGGATGGAACTTGTGCTGAAGTGGCTGCAGCTAGTTTCATAGTGCTGTGTTTTTTAATCCTCTGCATAACCAAGGAGGGCCCACAATGTACTAATTTAAAGCTTATATGTTATTAAATCAATAACGACATCAACAACTACAGCAATTTAGACCTTAGGACCATAGACAGTTATTCAGGGAACAGTATTTGTTATTAACATGTTTTAGAATTGCCAGAACACTATGATAATAACAAGGAGACAGATTTTTAGTTGCTTGTATTTTAAAATTCTCAACTGAAATTCAACTGCAACTGGGGGGATAGTGCCTTTCCAGCCATTTCCACCTCAGCACCCCACAGCAATGACTAATTTTTGAAAAGACATTGAATGTGCTAAACAAAACCCATCTCTGACCCCTGGTGTGAAGTTTGTAGTTGTAACTCTAATCCTTCCCACATCAATAGCCTCCAGTGTGGTGGGCCTCCTGGACTGGAACAACACTGCCTGAAGGGAGCAAGTGCAAAGACAGGCTCAGTTTCCCAGCATAGTACTGAGCCAGAGGTTTCCTTAAATCAACTAGTTTTCAAAAAAAAAAAAATTTACCTATTTATGCATATAAGAACTGGGATGGCCCTCCCTGGGTAGCGCCACAGGTTTAAACTACAGCACTATAAAGCTATCCTGTAATCCAGTACTTGTATGCCTAAAAAAAAAACAAAAAACAGGTGTAGGCCAGAGGGGTGTGTGTTGTGGGGGAGGGTGAGAAGATTCACCAAAGACAGAGTGGGGAGCAGAGGAGGCAGATGGGCTAACACACACTGCTGAGGGGAGCAGCGGGCAACACAGATCTGTGCCACGTGGGTCACCTCCCTGGCTGGAACTGAACTCATCTCTCAGTGGCTGGTGATCTTGATAGTGCTGTATCTTTAACCCCTACCCCACCAGGGAAGCCCTAAATCAACCAGTTTTTGAGTGGCAGTTCTAAGGAAGAGTTTGGGTTTGGATGAAGTGAATAGGCTGGCGGGGGTGCAGATGAGAGAATCTAGCTTCCTCTAGCCTCCAAACTATTTTACCAATAATAAAAATGATAGTGGCCATCTTAACACATTCTCCAAAGGTCAGCCTGGGATTGGTGTAGATACCAGCAGGAAAACTGTCTCTTTCACAGGACTTGGAATTGGAGAGAAAAGGTAGAAACCGGGTGGCAGAAGGGAATCACGGTCAGAAGATTTAGCTTCATTGTCTGACCTCAGGCCACTTTAGCCTGCTCAGAGTTTTCATGGGCTCACCTGCACAATACCACAGTAAATTCAGGCCCGCCTATTTCTTCTCTGACAGAGAGGGTACGGGCCTTGGGGGGGGGGGCGGAAGCTTGGCAGGTGCAGGCACAGGGCGGTGTCTTTGTTTTATCATTCATCCCTCCTTCCCCCCTCCCCCTCCTCCCCTCTCCTCCCCGGAAGCCAGCAACTTTGCCACCACCAGTATTGGGGATGCTGAACTGTGGGGGCTCAGCCCAAGGAGGGGTGGGAATAAGGGGGACTGTGGCAGCTGTCAGGTCATGAACATCAGCAGCCATGAACAATAGTAGCAACTGCACCAAGTGCTGCAATGAGTGCCACGGTGAGCTGGGCGGGGCAGGGGCAGGGGCAGGGGCAGGAGGGGTCACGTGGTCTCTGTCCCACCAGCTGGGACCTGAAGTTTTGGGCTGGGCAGTAATGAACCCCCACCCCATCCTCTCACAGCTCCAGACCTCACGTTCCTGTACTTGGGCCTGTTAGGAGCTGTGACGCTGCTGTTTCTCATCTCAATGGCGGCACACTTGTCCCGATGGACTCGCAGCAGGAGCAGGAGCAAGAGGCCTCCAGGACAGGACCGGTGAGTACGGGACAACAGGTGCTAGATGGAGAGTTCCCTTTTACCTAGGAGTCCCCACTCACCCTCTGAACCCTGTGTTGCAGCTCCGGAGAGTCTGCGGAAGAGGTCCCCCTGTATGGGAACCTTCATTATCTGCAGACAGGTAGGAAGCTGGCAGAGGGGGAGGGCACAGAGGCCAGGTCCTGGGTGGGTAGGGTGAAGGGGTGGGTAGGGTGAAGGGGTGGGTAGGGTGCAGGAAGAATAAGAAGTGACCCAATTTCTGGCCCCTCTCCAGGTCGGCTGTCTCAAGAACCACAGCCAGACCAGCAGGATCCAATACCTGGAGGTCCTGGCAGGGTGAGTCAGTCAAGGCTGAAAGACAGGGGAGGGGGGAGGTCGGGGGCTTTCTCAGGGGTCAAGTGAATCTCTAACAGCCTCTGTCTCCAGACTGCAGAGGAGGTGATGTGCTATACCAGCCTGCAGCTGAGACGTCCTCAGGGCCGGATCCCCAGTCCCGGAACCGCCATCAAGTACTCTGAGGTGGTGCTGGATTCTGAGCCGAAGCCCCAAGACCTGGGCCCGGAGCTGGAGCTCTATGCCTCGGTGTGTGCCCAGACCCGCAGGGCGCGGGCTTCTTTCCCAGACCAGGCCTATGCCAACAGCCAGCCTGCACCCAGCTGAAATGAAGGGCCTGGAACAGTGTGGGACATGCATTGCCCTAGCCTCCTGTTGTAGGGGTTACTGCTCCTCTATCCTGGGGGTGACTGTTTTCCAACCACTCCCCAAGACAGGCTTTGGACGTCCTGTCAAAAGAGGTAATGTTCCGGAACCTATATCTGAGTGGCGAGGAAGACATCTCAGGGGGAATGGCAGACCCTGTTTCTTGAAGGAAGTAAAGGTGGTACCTTTTCCTCATCTCTCTCTCTCTTTTTATTTCCATCGATTCCTCTCAGTCCCCAAACTCTCAGGCTTTCTCTTACTTTGCTTCTGGAGTTTAACCAGATCCTCTCCACTCTGCGTCCTCTGTCTAACCCCTGGCACCTCAGTGTCTCCTCAGACACAGGAAGTGGGCAGTGGGGGAGGGGATGATTCTGAGAGGACCTGTGTGGGTATATTCCCCGGGAGCCTACTGATTGGAGGGGTCCTGGAGCCTAGTAACTGAGGAAACTAAACCTGATTTCTAACCTGGGAACCCTAGCAGGAGAACATGGCTCCATTACGTTTGCATCTGTTGTGTTCCCAGGTTTTCAAATAAACTTCTCAAAATGTATTTAGATTTTACCTAAAAGGCTACAGTCTTGCAACAGACCCCACAAGGTGGAGTTGTCAACCTTGCTGCCTGAATAGACCATTTCTGGGGCTTCTAGGTTGGGGAGGTGGGGCTGCGCCAAGAGAGGCTGCCATATCCACCCTGAAGGGGGTGTGTTCTGGGAGTCCAAGGCAGGAACCCCTGCTCCTCTGCACCTCTGTCAGAACTGCGGCATCCTCACCCATCAGCGGGTCTACAAGCTTCCACCTGCAAGCTCTCGCAGGGCAGACTCCTCTCCCCTGCAGCCGGCTGGTGTTAAGTGCTCAGCCTCCCTCACTGCTGTGTTAAGTGCTCAGCCTCCCTCACTGCTGTGTTAAGTGCTCAGCCTCCCTCACTACAAGGCCATCTACCCCTAGCGCCTCTGGAGACGTATGTACTGCTTGACAGAACTCTGAGGTTTGAGCGGGCAGAAGGGGGGTAGCTGAGGATTTTACTTCCAAATTTCTTTCCATTCAGAGTCCCAGAGAACATCATAGAATAGGAAACTCTGAACCGATGTCTTCCCAGTGAGAAGGGAAACACTCCCCTGCACCCCCAGAATGACCCAACGCCCCAGGGTTCCTGGACCTGAGGACCCCAACCTAGGCCTCCCCAGGAGAGACCCGGATCACCGTGAAGGGCGGGCATCCGGAACTGTGTGGGAGGCAGGGTAGATTTGGGGGTGGACCCCGGATGTGGGGAACCACCGGCAGCTGGATGTGGGGTTCTGAGGGGTGCAGTGCTGACGACGGTTCAAAGTGTCCGTGGCTTGGGGGATGTGAGACCTTTACTTTGGAAGAGATGGAGGGTGAGGCCCCACCCACCCCTTGGGACGAAGCAATTGACCTCAAATGCCAAACCCAGGCCGCAGTCTCCGGCATCAACCCCGCTATAGCCGCAGAGCTGCGCAGCGCACACAGGCAGCATCAGCCCGCGCAAGGCCCAGCCCCCAGCGTCCCCGCCAGGCCGCCGCGGCCTCGCCCTCACCTCTGCGCATGCGTCATGCTGCCCGGTCCACAGCCTGCCGGGAGCTGTAGTCCCGCTGGCTGGCCCGGGGATCCCAACTCCAGTCCGTAGCTTCCCGAGCCGCCGGCCTCTTGTGTTCGCAAATGATGTTGGACTTTTTCCCTATGGAGCAGTGTGTGATCTGAACCTTCTTGCCGCCTGTTTCTCTCATCCCCATAACGCAGTTACTTGCCTTTTCTCTGTATCACCGAGGCTGAGCCTACGTCCTCAGGACCAAACACAAGGCAATTTCCTAACCGAACCCGGTGTCCAGAAGAGGACAAAGTTGGGGCAGCCGGATGGGCCTCTTCAACACCTGTGAAGGCCTGCTTTGCCCCACCTCCCTACCAAACAGCCGGTAGTTTTCCCCTTTCCATAGCTCCAGGTGCTTTCCTTAGCAGCCTCCCTACTCCCTGGGGTATGACTTCAACCCTATGGGGTAAATTGCTTAGGAGAAGCCATCAGGTCCTTCTGGGGCACCAACTTTCCCCCTCTTCCTGACATTCCAGCAGGGAGGATAGGGATAATCCAATGGCTTTGGGACAGTCAGAGGCCAGTCCTAGGAAATCCTAATGGGTGGCGGCCATTTGGCAAGCTGTTCAGCCAAGGCCTTGCTCTGCCTCTGTTTAGAGGAGTCTAAACTTCCAAGCTGGTTTTGGCTATAAGGAGAGAATCAGTGCTGGGACAGGGAGAGAGACCACATCCAACTGAGTTCATTGGATGCAGCCATGCATCCTATAGCTGCCTTTTGGACTTTTCACTTCTCTAAGCCAATACATTTTCTTTTTTGCTAAGTCAGTCTGAGTTACATTTCTTTATCTTGTAACCACAAATTCTGACTAATCCTGTGGGGAAAGACCAGCCAGTTGAAGATGCTAAACCTCTGAGGTATTTCCTTATTGCTCAAATTCTCCACCAGCCACCCTCCACTGACTTAAAATGCCCTAAAATGCCATTTGGGGCTAAGATATGTCTCTTTAATTTGTGAGTTAACCCGGTCTCTTGCCAAGCTTTAAAATTTCTAGAATTTTATAACTGGAAGGAGCTGACAGGTCTGGTCCAAACTTACGTCTTCATCAGGAACCACCCTGTTGGCTTCTTAAACACAACCAGAGATAGGAAGCTCCTCCTTTGCCACACAATTACTTTCCAGTCTTTCTTATGATAGAAATAAAAATTGTAGCTAAATTTTGTCTCCCCTTTTACTTTTGTCACTGAGCTATAATCAGACCATGAGTTCTTTATCTTCTGTATGTTTCAGGTCTGGAGGAATTGGGAAGCTGATGGATGTTAGGTGTCTTTTCTGTTTCTTCCTAGGAAAACATTCTGAAGTTCTACTTGCAGTTCTTTTACTGTCTTCATTAGTAACGTGATGGGGGAAGGAATGCAGGGAGACATCACAAGATTGAGTAGCATAGAGGGGACAGTCAGAAGGGGCCAGTGCAGCAACTGATACAGCCATAAAATCAAGGTCAAAACCCGGTGTCTGGGATGCCCCAGGATGCCCAAATATCTGTAGGCATCAGACTGCAGATAACAGACTGTTGGGGGCTGTGCCTGAAGCTCATACCCAAGAAGTAAAATATAAGAACATGGAGGGCCCTCCCTGTTGGTGCAGCCGGTTAAAGCACAGCACTGAGAA
>NW_004567107.1:65158151-65180271 GCF_000260355.1 Condylura cristata | reverse complement strand
TCACCATGTGCCGCTGAAAGGGGAGCTCTGGTGAAATCTCTCCCATAGTGAACCTGTTACAGGGCAGGGAGAGAGGGGCACCACTGAACCCCCAAACTTGCCTGCTCTAAATAGGTTCTGCCATCTGCCCACCTGCCGCTGCATCAAGATAAAACTTATAAAATACTTTAGTGAAAAGGGACTTTAATACAGTGAGTATACAATACAGAAGACAAAGAATATAATTTCTACATCAAACACCTGAAGTTTGATTTTGCCCATCCCCTCATGGGCAAAAGTCAACCCAAAAGGGACTGGTCCAAAGCACAAGACTAAAGCACCTTCTGGCCGGGACCCATCGAAAAGGGTCAGACATGGCCAGATAAGTCTGGGAGGAAAAGAGCAAAATCAAAATCAATATGAACACTGCCCTAGTCAACCTCCCTACGAGTCTTTCACCCACATCTCTTTCAACCAGTCCAGGGCCAAGAGATAAACTCGGTTTCTTCACATGTCTCCATGCTCCATGGGGCTTCCTCAGGTCTCCTGGCTCTCTGTCCTGCTTCCTTCCTCCTCAGATTCCTTCCCTTCTCTTCTTTTTTCTGCTCAGCTCCTGCCTCCTTCTGGGTGGGGCAGGAAACCTGGAACTTTCCCTTTTCCTGGGGACCACCCTGGGGCAAACCCAAGGACCCCAAACTCCAAATGATGACACCATAACATATTCATCATTCCCACTGTTTTTGCTTGATCATGTAATAGGTTCAGTTTTGAACTGGCCCTGAGGAAGTGGGTCAGGAGTTGTGTGGGCAGGAGGGAGGGATGAGAGCTGTTGGAGAATTTCCATTGAATTTATTACTAATATAAAAAAATGTTAAAAAGAAAAAAAAATCATCTCAGTTCTCCAACAGCTCTCATCCCTCCCTCTTGCCCACACAACTCCTGACCCACTTCCTCAGGGCCAGTTCAAAACTGAACCTGTTACAATCAGAGCCCTCTTAAAATGTGATGCTAAGGTAGCAAATGGGCTGGAGAAGCATCTCTTGATTGGACATGAAGTCTTCCAGTCCTTTGTAAGGAATGCACCCATTTAGCCTAGTTTAAATAAAGGACACCAAATTAGAATGCCAAATGGAATGGGAACCCCAGAATAGAGGTTGTGGTGTAACTGGGACTTTGCAGATCATTCTGGGCTTGGATGGTGGCATTCTGGGACCGTGGTTACAGGAGTATATGTGTTTTCACACTGACTCCATTAGTCCTGTGACAGAGTGGCACGGGTCAGCTAAAGCATGCTGTCTGACAAGATCTGAGCTTGTGGGGGCACGTTCCTCAAAAGTTAGGGGACCCCAAAGCTGGCTCCTGCTGGACTCCTTTATTTTGTTTTGGCCACTCCTATAATTGTAACAACTTTTTCATTCGAATGCATCTGATGATGTCAAAAGTGATTTTACAATTGGCTGTTTAGTAAAAGCAATTCCTGTTATAGTAAAGTTAATATTGTAAAACAAGGCAGTACTAAGAACATGTTAAAAAATAACCAGAGTTGGCGCAGTGGGTTAAAGCACAGCAATAAGAAGCGAAAAGCCACTTCCGCATGAGTTTGATTCCCGCCTGCCCCGGAGGTGACCACATGACGCCGCAGCCATCTCCTGACCGGCCCGTTGCTCCCCTCAGCAGTGTACTTCACCGATCTGCCTGTTCTGCTCCCCACTCTGTCTCTGGTGAATCTTCTCACCGCCCCTGCACCTCTGGCCTGTACCCCAGTTCTGTATGCATAAATAAATGAATCTTAAAATATATATGTATACAACCAGAGCTGGAGCCCATAACCCAAATCCTATCACTTTACTATCTTTCTTAAGTCTTTTTTGTTCAGCCTTTAAATGAAGAACTCTACTCTCTTTTAGTGATAGATTCATAAGTAAACTTTTCTACCCTGGCCCTCGACTTTACTTCATCTCTTTCACACATAGGATGCCTTAATGAGAATGAAGGTCATTAAATATTAACTGGTGGTAAAGGGGCTTCATTTTAGCTAATCTTTCACTATGGTAAATATAGAAATGTTAGCCTTAAACTTCATATATTTATGTCCCTTTCTTAACACCGATTGTTCAGTAGCAAAGAGTAACTCAGTAGCAAAGAGTAACGACTGAAATGAGGACACCTTGTTTAACAACTGTGCTTTTCTTTTAATAATAAAGGTTATATTCTTAGCTGAAGGTAAAATGACCCCAAACTGTTCTTAGAAAAAAGACAATGATATCTTTGTGCTTAATTCATATGCTAAATAAATGTATAAATGTATAAATAAAAGTCCTGCTGAGAGAAGGCAGTAGATCTTTTTCACCAGAAAACTGATTCTCCTGAATCAGTTTCAATCTCTAGCCAACGCTGTTTCCCACCTTTAAAGACCCTGCTCTGCTGTCTGTTGCTGCGGGTCCCCAACAACAGAGATACTCTCTGATGTGTCTTTTGAGTTCGGGGTCCTTGGGTTCACTCTGGGGAAGGTTTCGCCAGAGCTCCCCTTTCAGCAGCACACAGCGAGATTCTCCACGAGGCAGCGTCTCAGTGTTTTAAGAGTAAGTGTATTAGAAAGAGACAGGAGAGAAAAAGACACTTGTTAGACACAAGGGGGCAGAAAAAGCTGCCCAGAAAGGGACAGGTTTGCAGGGAAAGAGACCTGCATGGTTGCAGGCAGCGGTCTTAGGAGAAAGGCCTTCCCTGAGGGAGGTCAGTGCAGGTCAATGCAGAGTCTTGGCCTGGTACAGGTCACGGGCAGGCAGGAGGCTGCTGCCCTGCAGAGGGAGAGTGGGTGGAAAGAAGCACCTGCATGGTCACAGGTGGGCAGAGGAGCGGCTGCCCGGAGCTGGTGGAGAGACTGCTGTGATAAAGACAGCCTCTCCCTGGGAGGGGCTCACTTCCTGTGAGCCTAAATTGGTTGACTTTGAATAATAATAATAATCTGAAGAGATTTCTGATGACCTTTATCTCCATGTTCTTATATTTTACCTCTTGGGTCTGAGCTTCAGGCACAGCCCCCAACAGTCTGTTATATGCTGGGACCTCCTGCAGATATTCAGGCATGGGGGGGCATCCCGGTGGTGGTGTTGGGGGGACATCCTCTGCACGAGTTGACCTTGATGTTATGGCTGTGTCAGTTGCTGCACTGGCCCCTTCTACCCATCCCCTTTGTATGACTCAGTCTTGTGATGCTTTCCCTACCTTCCTTCCTCCATCACTCTCTACTTCTTAAATTTATTCCCCATTTTCCCACTGCTTTGCTAAATTGCTTCCCCATTTGTTATTATATGTTCTCTTGTTCCTGTTTCTGCTTCCTTTCAACAATGTCATATTTCCCCTGTGTCTCCATGATCTCAGTTAAATGTTTAATAACAGGAATTGTGTACGTATATAGTTAAAAAAAATGAAAATGATAGAACTAAAGTCTATACAATAGTGGTTTTCAACCAGAAATGATTTTCCTCCCAAGGAGACATTTTTGATTGTCATTATTTGGGAGGGAGTACTATTGGTATCCAGTGGGCGGAGGGATGCCGCTAAACATTTTAAAATAACAGGTCAGCTATTCACAACAAAGAATTTCTGGCTCTGAAAGTCAGAAGTGCCAAGATTGAGAAATCCTGGTATTGGGGGAAAACATAAAAGAATTCCCCACAGCATTGCTACTCCCAGCGGTAGGTCCCATCTTTGGTGATGATTGCTGTGTCTGTCAATTATCTCCAGACTACCCGGAGTCAGGGGACTGGGCAGATGGGAATCTTGGCCAGGCCCTCCCTTCCACCCCTTTTGATGATACCCAGCTATAGGTGAGGAGCTTTAAGTAGGCTCCTGGCAGAGGGAATTCCCTGCAGACAGGTTTCTGGAATAGAGACTCACCCAAAAGCAAGGACCTTCGGGAAGGCAGCAAGTTCCAAAAGCAGCCTGCTACCAATGACTTTTCTGGGCACCCTCCTCTCTTTCTCTAGTCCTTGAGGCCAGGAGAGTGCAGGCAGACAAACCCAGAGAAAAAAGAGACCTGCTAAGAAAGAGGACACTTTGGTAAAAACAAACAACAACAACAACAACAACAACAAACAAGAGCCACTGGAGGAGACATGTATGAAGCACAAAAAGAAACAATTTGAGTTAGAAAATGTAATATTGGAACTAAACACTTCATAGAAGGGGATGGTCACTATTAAAGTCCCAAAATAGAACTTTAAAATTAAATATATGTTTCTCAAAACATGTCACCAAAAAATGGAGATGCAAATCATGTGGTAAAATGGGAAACTGGAACAGACTCAGGAGATTTAATCTGCAAATTCTATGAGTTCTAGGAGAAAAGGGAACTTGACGAGGAGGTCATATTAAAATAATAGATAAAATTTCCCAGAACTTAATGAAACTTAAGTTCAGCCTGGAATGAAAGGAAAAGACACATAGACAGGTAAAATTCCTAAGCTCTAAAGATTTTGAATTATACAGTTTCAGGTAGAAAGAAAGTTCTTTCTTCTTATCTGCAGTCCAGGAAGTTAAAAAAACAGCAAAAGTGAATGTGAGTTAATGGAAGAAAATACCTGCAAAACCCAGGAAGGAAAGAAATTTGAAGAAATAAAAAATTACTTTAAGTATCTCATCTGAGACTCTACGGAAACAACAAATGAATCAGAACAGAGACTTCAAGCTAGGAGAAACAAAGAGAAGAGGAAAGAAAGCAGCCAGGAGCAACGAACCATGATCTACGTGAGCCATGATCTCTATCTACATATTTATAATGTGTAATAGAAATGCTACCTAAGGTTTCAAAACAGACGGAGCACACTGTAAGGGAAATTCTAATAAGCACGGCATCATCTCAGTCAAGCTCTGGAATCAGGTGGCATGGATAGGGAAAAGTAGTAAGTGTTCCAGGCTCTAAAGTGAGAGATGAAGAGAGGGGTAGTGAAAGTGATCTAAAGACCATATCTTATTGGGGTAGGGAGGAAGTTGAAGGTAGAGTGTGATGGAAATAGATATTCTATTTTTATATTGGAAGAGACATTATATGCATTAAGAGAACAGGGCAAGGAATGGTAATCCATCAGTAGAAAGACAAACTCCAAATTAAACATGGAAAAAATGGGATGAATGGTGATTCATTCACAGATTCATCCAGCACAGATAAAGAAGAGTTCACAAAACATTAAAAAAAAATAAAACAAGATGAAAATAATAAATGAAATCATTTATTACATGGACTAAATTTTTCTATTAAAAGTGTTAAAAATTGGCCCTCCCTGGTGGCGCGGCGGGTTGAAGCACAGCACTGAGAATCTAAAAAGCCACTTCTGCGTGAGTTCGATTCCCGCCTGCCCCGGAGGTGACCACATGGCACAGCAGACCTCTCCTGACCCGCCCGCTGCTCCCCTCAGCAGTGTACTTCATCAATCTGCCTGTTCTGCTCCCCACTCTGTCTCTGGTGAAGCCTCTCACCGCCCCTGAGCCTCTGGCCTGCACCCCAATTCTGTATGCACAGATAGATAAATAAATCTTTAAAAAAAAAAGTGTTAAAAATTAGCATAAAAGGTTATAAATCAAGGGTCTCCCTGGTGGCACAGGGCTTAAAGACACAGCATTATGGAACAATTGCCAGCCACTAAGTACTGCCAGGGAGGTGACCCACACGGTGCAGCAGACCTCCCCTATCTCACCAACTGCTCGCTCTGCACTGTATTTCAGTAGATGCACCTGTTCTGTTCCCCACCCTGTCTCTGGTGAATCCTCTCACTACCACTACCCCCATCTCTGGCCTACATGTCAGTTCTTGTAGGCATAAATAAATAAATCTTAAAAAAAGAGTATAAATCGAATTCAGGTCCATATTACCTAAAGGAAACACACTTAAAGTAAATTGATAAAGTTTTAAAAATATTTATTTACTTATGCATACAAGAACTGAGGTACAGGCCAGAGGTGAGGTTGGGGGGTAAGAGTCACCAGAGACAGAGTGGGGAGAACAGGCAGACTAAATTACATTGCTGAGGGCAACAGCAGGTGGGTGGGACAGGAGAGGTCTGCTGCATGCATCATGTGAGTCACTTCCCTGGCTGGCAGTCGAACTGGCACTGCAGTGGCTGCAAATAGCTTCATAATGTTGTGCTTTAACTCCTTGCACTACCAGGGAAGGCCCCCTAAATTGATTAAGTTTTCAAATAAAGATGTGGGAAAGAAATACCAGGAAAAAAGCAGTAATATTACTGATATTCAATAAGGGAACTGTAAATTACAGGCTGGAAGAGCTGTGAGGGTTGCCCGAAAAGGGGTAGGACAGAGCATTTAGGTTGTTGAATCTTCTGTATCTTGATTGTACAGGTGGTTACATGACCAAGTACATTTGTCAAAATTCAGATTGTATACTTTAAATTGGTAAAATATATTGCCTGTAAATTATAATGAAGTTGGTTTTATTTTTTAAAGATTTATTTATTTATGTATACAGGAACTGGGGTACAGGCCAGAGGTACAGAGGTGGTGAGAGGATTCACCAGAGACAGAGTGGGGAGCAGAACTGGCAGACTGATGAAGTACACTGCTGAGGGGAGCAGCAGGCGAGACTAGAGAGGTCTGCTGTGCCATGTGGGTCACCTCCCTGGCCAGGGACAGAACTCATGCTACAGGGGCTGTGAATAGCTTCATAGTGCTGTGCTTTAACTGGTTGTGCCACCAGGGAGGGCCCTAAAGTTGGTTTTAAAACAGAGCAAATTACTGTGTTCACAAAATAAAAGTGCTGAATGAAAAAAACATTGTGCTAATTAGAAGCACTCTTAATTGAGTTGTGCTAACTTAATCTTTACAATGCCTGCTTGAGAGAGATTGGCGCTGGTACTTAGGGTCCCTGTGTTGCCCATGCGCCTCATCACCTGCCACAGAGCTGGCGCTGGAAGGCAGGCAGGTGTGTGCCAAGTGGTAAGACCTCAGGGGAGAGGGATGGTGAGGTAGTGAGTGTGCAAGAGCAGCACTCAGATCCACTAGTGACACTTCATGCTTCTTTAAGGTCACAATATCTCAAAAACCGGAGAAGGAGAAAGGGGTGGAGGAATAGAAGTTTGTAATAGGAGGATCAGTTGGAATAAGCTACAATCCCCACTGCTGTGGTTTGTTGCCTTTAAAAAATTTTTTTCTAATAAAACACAAGTCAAATTTATTAGATTTGCCCACACTCAGCAATGGTGGTCTTGCTGGTCTTCCCTTCCTGGACCCAAAGCTCCAAGCTGGCACAATATCACGCTCTCCTTCCCCTCTCCAAAGACCACATGCTTCCCATCTAACCCCTCCAGCTTGGCAATACATGAAAATGGAGCCATTTGTGCTGGGTCTGGCAGTTAGTTGGCCCTGCGGAGAGTTTAAGGGTGAAACTCTCAGTCAAATTTCTCCCCATCTATGGACTTGCCAGGTACTGTCATGGCGTCCAAGTCACCACGGCACATATACATCCTGGAATAATTCTATGAATGCAGGAAACTTTATAACCAGATCCTTTCTCCACAGTCTCCTGTCTTGAAACTTTGTCTGCAAACAGCTCCAAGGAGATGCAGTGCAAGGGCTCCCTGGGACAGCGATGTCCACGATGTCCACGCTGGGTTTGGTGGGGCTCGCTGAGGCTGCGCTAAATGGGAGGTCTGGTGCAAGACCACCCTGGTTTATCTTAAGGCTATGATGATGGAAAGTCTTCGGTTTCCTCTTCTTGCAACCAGTCTAGACTCCCTTCACGCTCAAGCAGCGTTTGGTGCTGGTCTATGGGGCTTTGAAAGAAGTCTGAACCCCTAGGGACTCCTGTGCCCTGTCCAGCCTGTGATGAGACCATAGCCATCTGGACAAGGAGCACGGAGAAGCGCCGTGGATGCGGGCATGAGGCCAGTTTCCCCCTGCTTCCCCAGCACCCCGCCAATGTCAGGCCCCTTACCTGCCAGGAAAGTCACTGCCTCTGAGAGCCTCAAAGAGGGGGAGCCAGGCAGGGTGGAGGACACTGCTCTGTGGACTCTGCTGAGCAGCCTCCCCTTAGCTCCCCATTTAAATTCCTGAGAATGGACATTTGATAAGCGTCACACCATCCTTGATTTCCAGGCAAGGCCACTGTGGAGGCCACTGCCAGCCTTGGACTGGACAACTTTGAGTCAGTTGCCCACCTGGTTGTCTCAGTCAGCTGAGGCCAGAGGGGTTGGGGATCACATAAAATCATTTTTGGTGTCAAAGCCTGCCTCATCAGCAGGTGTTTGACCCCCTTCAAAGGGATGTAGGGGTGACTGACATAATGTTTGACATAGGAGCTTACTGCCTACTGAGCCCAACCCCCAATTTGTAAACTAAGCGGGCTGGACTCACTAAGGTCTCTTCTGGCTCCAACATGTCAGATAGCTGTCTTTCCCCTCAACCTTTTGTACATCAACTATTGTTGTGTCAGGACTGTCTCCACCCTGTGCTCAGGAAGTTTATTTTCTGACCCATCTCATTTCTCAGTAACTGCTAGCCCTTATCACTGCTCTTTGTGCCACCTTCTCTGTGGAGCTGTGCTATTGTGCAGCTGCAGTGTTTAAATCTTGAGTTTGCCTTTTGGTCTCTCTAAATTATCAGCTGTGTCACCAGTGCTAGGAAGATGCTATCTGTGTCACCCTTCAAGGCAGGGCCAAGGAGGGGCACAGGGCCCTCAGTCTCCGGACAGTTATTGGCTTCAAAGAGCTGCAAATTCCTGTCACTGGACTAACAACTACTTCACATTTGTCATAGGAAGCCAGGAGTTCTTCCTCCTGACTCTGAAGCTATTCAACAAACTTTTAAAGATGCTTCGCTAAAGTATACATCGGCTGTCTCTGCAGCAATCACACCCTGGATTCATATCAGACAGCTTATATCTTGGATAGGAAGTTACCCAGTCACTGCTGTGGCAGCACTGGCTTCCATATCAGTACTATCATGTTCTTTCCAACACATCCTGCTTTTACTTCTCTAACAAATAACCACAAACTTAGCGTCTTAAAAGGTATGAATTTCTCACTTTTCAGCTCTGTTGGTCAGAGGTCTCAAGAGGTCTCGCTGGACTAATGTCAAGGTATCGGCAGGGTTTCCTCACCTTTTCCAGCTTCTGGATGTGGCCTGAATTTCTTGGCACAGGGCTCGTTTCTTCCACCCTCAAAGCTGGCAACTCAGCCTTCTCAATTCACATCTCTCTGCCCCTTCTTCCACCATCCAATCCCTCAGAGAGGCTCTGAAAGCTTCTCCCTCTCAAGGACTCATGGGGCCACATTGACCCAGTTGTTCATCACACATTTGTCCTGTGAAGTAGCATGTTGATTTACAGGTCCTTCCTGAGATTAGAGTGTGAACACTGTGGGAAAGACCGCATTCTGTTTACCGCACTAGGGCCTCCAGGAGCCAGTGAGCTAAGATGGAACACAGATATAATTTGACTTGCGAAGCCTCAGGAGACTTGCTGATGTTGGCTGGACTTCACCAGTTTCCCCAGATGCCCTCCCACCTGGCTCCCTCCTCTTGTCTGCATTAACAACACATTCCTTGTAATAATTCATGGAGAGCTCAGGAGAGGGCAAGAAATGGGCTTCGGCGTTTGTCCTTTATGATCCCAGATGTTAGCATGTTGCTGGAGAAGCTGACATGTGCAGCGCTGGCTCTTCTGTTCTTAAAAGCCTCTGCTATTTCTGACGTTGGGGCAGGTGAGGCACAGCTTGGAGACATGGGTTTCTGTTCTTTCTGATGTCCAGCTTTGAAAAGGAATGTGATGTCAATATTGCATAGACCCGATGCGACCCATATGAGGAAGGAGAGGGAGCCACACTCATACCACGATGGTAGATGACAGCAGGGAAAGAGAATGTCATAAGATGTGTAACCATCACCAAAAGAGCTGAAGAGGGAAGAAATCAGGCCTGTTTGGAGAGCCAAGGTGCAGTGGCTGCAGGGTAGCTCATCACTCGTGTGGGTCCCTTCCCCCCCCTCCAAAGCCTCTCCAACTTAGGCAACTTAGGCAGCGCTGATGCTCTTTTTTTAAAAAAAAAATTTTTTTGAGAACATACTGGAAGCCCAGTTTTTGCATTTTAGCTGGTATCTGGGCCATGTTCATTGTGCTTTGGTTCTGAAAACTGGGACATTACTGTATATCAAATTCCCACCAGTGTTCCTGCGAGTGACTTACACATGCACTGCCCCCAGCCCTGTACACCACAGATACAAGAACCCAGATTGCCTCCGCCCACCCCTGCCAGCAGCTGTCTGGTACACTTCCACCCACTCACAGGCTTTTGGGGTCCCCAGGGAGTCCCCAACCCACCACCATCAGTTATCTGGGGGAGGCCCACACTGGGGGAGGAGACCAGGTTCTTGGAAACTTTACTCAAGCAAGGACGGTTAACAGCTGCAGAGGGACACCTTAGGAAACAGTGCACCGTGGAAAGGAAATGTTTGTACACGGTGTCCCCGTGACCTTTGAAGATTTATCTGAAAATGACCCATCATTCCCAACCAGCAATCAAAAGAAGCGTTCAGCCCACAGACTCCTTCCTGCTCAGCCCTCTTGGCAGGTTTGACATCGATGCTCACTGCTCACTTACCCAGACACCTAACATGTGGCAGGTGCTGGACACACACACACACACACACACACACACACACCTGCCTCTTCTTCAGACATGTCCCCAGGTACAAATGTGTTCTTTTGTCTCATTGGGCACTTTTTCTGGAGTGGGCTGAGTGCCCCTATTGGACAGAGCTCTGGCTGGACCCATAGGGTACATCAAAGTGTCCTTCACACGCCACTAATCACATGTACAAACTGTGAGCATGTGGTGGCCACCTCCCTCCCTCCCTTTTTCCTCTCACAGCTGCGGGGTGGCGGGGAGCTCTCAGGTGGAGCAGAGCTACCCTCTATGGTTGGGTTTTCCCCACTTCCAAACCTTGTCTAGGTCCAGCCTCTTCTAACCCCTTTTGTTGTTCTGTCACATCCTGGTGAAAGAATGTTAGGGAGCATCTGCACCTGTGCTCAGCAGAGCCAACCCTTTCCACCCTCTCAACCTGGGTCTTTCTCCACAAATGCCCCTGGTTCCTCTGGGCTGGATGTAAAGGGACAATGTTGGGACTTTTTAAGAAGAAACAAAACAAAACAAAGGTCAAAAATATCAGTTGGTCCAGATTTTGCACTCAGTACCCAGCCCTGCTTTTCTTCTTCGCCTCTCTTCTGTCGCAGACACTGCAGCACTTTAAAAAAACAAACAAACAAACAAAAAAACAGATGTTATTTATTTATTTATTTTTGCCTAGAACTGAGAGTAGACCAGAGGTGTGGGGGAGGGGTGTATAAGAGGATTCATTAGATTTACTGAAATACTCTGCTAAGGGGGGGCAGTGGGGAGACAAGAGGGGCCGTGACAGTGAGTGCTGAGACATCCTTTACCCCTAGGCTGGGGGGGCGGGGGGGGGTAAGGGTGGTGGGTGGTGGTGGGGGAGGCCCTGTCCCTAATCCTTATCCCAAGCAGGGTAAGTCCCAGCCCCTGAGCCACCTGGACCCAGCTTGCTGGTTCCAACTCAGATGTGAGCACACAGACAGTATGAGTCTGGGGGAGCAGGATGGGATGTGGGGTGGGGGGAGTTTTGAGGGGATGAAAGGCCACAGTTCTGATCAATAGGGCAACAAGGGTGCATGAAGTGGGAACACAGGCAGGACAGGGGGACGGGCCTGACATGCCCAGCCCTGCTCCATGCTCTGGACCACAGTTTAGCCTCCCCTGTCCTCTGGTCATAGCTCGGGGATATCATCTGCTTCACTAAATCCATCTGCCCGCCGCTTGCTCACATCTTCCTCTTTTTGACTGGAGACCACAGAGCAAAGCACTGAGCGGCAGGGTCAGGAGGGGACACAACACACAGCCCGTTTGTGAAGGGCAGAGGGAAGTAGCAAGGGCCCCCTGGGCAGAGAGGCTATGGCTGAGGCCATCACCTATGCAGACCTGCGGTTTGTGAAGGCCCCTCTGAAGAACATCTCCAACCACTTAGGACAAGGTAAAGGGAGAGGTGGCATCGCCTTGGCTTCGTATCCCCACCCTCCTCAGGACCCCACACTCACCTCCAGAACCTTTTCCTCACTCCCTTTCCTCTCCAGACCCAGATGCTGATGAGGATGGGGACATCACCTATGAGAACGTCCAAGTGTCCCCACCCTCGGCAGGGCTCAAAGCAGGTAAGGAGTGGGGAGACTTCTGCGTGTCTTGGGGGCAGCGGCAGGGGCGGGGTGGTGGCTGGGGGGTGCTTGTTGTAGCATTCTTGGGAGCAAGGTACTCTTGGGAGCAAGGGGGAAAGGAAGGAGATGCGTAGGAAAGCTGGGACATTAGAAAATGGGAAGATGGCAATCAGGGGAAAATAAAATACCCAGGGCCAAGGTAAGGGGGCCCCAGTAGGAAGACGAGGGCTCCAGGAGCAGTCAGGGCAGCTTAGCCGGGAGATGAGTTTGAAAGGGACTTGGAGAGCCGCGGGAGAGAGGAGAGACGGTAGGAGAGAGGATGAGAGCACCCCCCGGGGAGAGTTCGGGGACGCAGTCGAGGGGCCCCAGAGGACTAGCCCAGGGAGACCCGGGAGAGCTGTGAGGAAGTCCCGGGCAAAGGGGAAGGGAGGACCCAGGAGGGACTCGAGAGCGTCCCGGCGGAGACAAGGAACTCCGGGAAGTGCTAAGGTGTCCCAGAGCAGTCGCCGAGGGCGTCGGAGGGCACAGGACAGGCCAGGGGCTCGTCTCGGTGAGGGCGCGCGTGGGGCAAGGGGCGTTTTCCCTGCGCTCCCACCTTCTCGCGCCCGGCCGCGCTCCCCTCGGCAGGGGTCTCGTCCCAGCAGCCAGAGGCGTACAGGAGCTCCGTGGAGTCACCAGCTGCCGGGAGGCTGCTCCCCTGTGAGTCCGCACCCGCCCGCTCCCACCTCGCAGACTCCCCTGGGCCAGGTCGCGGGACCGGGCGGAGGGACCCGCTCCCGACGAGCCCTGGGCTGCGTGTGTGTGTGTGTGGGGGGGCGGGTTGGAGGAGAGGAGGAGAGTGAAGTGCCGGTGGGTCCCGGGAGTGAGTCCCCACCCCCGCGCAGGTCCCCGTGCGGCCGCGAGCCGCGACCCCCGCCTCTTTCACCCCTAGATCCGCTCCCGCCACCACTCACCCTTAGTGCTAGTTCCATTCACATACCTCCCCTCCCCGGTCTCGCGTTCAATTTAGTTCCGCATTTTACCCGCGGTGACCCTCAGTAACACCGCGGGGGTCCCCCTCCCCCACCTCCACGCCCTAATTCCCACCAACTCCTTGCCGGCCCTAAGCCTCACAGGCTCCTCATCCACCCACCCACCCCTTAGGTGTATAAGGGGCTCCTGCATCTCATCCCACTGTCTCCCTAAGGTTGTGCAACACACATCCAGTACTTCTTCCTCGGCCTGTTGGTCACCTGCCTGCTGTTCGGTGTGGCTGCCATGTGCTTGGGAGTGCGCTGTGAGTATGGCCCGCCGACATGGCCCACTCACACCCTACTCTAACCAGTAGTTTCTTAATCCTTAGTGTTAGTCAGATATTATAATTCACCCTGTTTAGCAAGAAGTAGGCAAGTGACTGACGTTTGAAGTCTCAGGACAGCAGGGCACAGCTGATGCCCTCCAAAGTGCTCTTTATGGCCAAACAGATCTGCAGGTGTCTCAGCAGCTCCAGCTGATCAGTGAGGTTCTGGAAAACACTAACAACAGCCTGAGGCAGGAGCTGGTCTCCACGATATCACAGCTGAGGATGAACGAAAAGCAGCTTCAGGAGTCCAAGAAAGAGCTGGTCCAGAGCCAGCAGGAGCAGAAGGTCTGCCAGGAGACCAAGGAGCAGCTACATACCTGCCAGTCAGAGAGGGAGGAGTTGCAGAAGACCTTGCACAGTGTGGGGGAACAGAGGACAAACCTGGAGCAGAGGCTGAGCAGAATACAGTGGATAAAGAAGTTTATCTTATGCACCTCACCAGGTACTTGCTCTGGGAGAGGACAGATGGGAGGGTCTGCTGTGAGGCATGGTTGAAGTGAAGCGATACTAATGGCAGGAGTTCATCTTTTTAATGTTGGGGGCACTGGGTGGGGGAGGGTTTGAGTTATTCAGGAAAGAGATAGTGAATCAGAGTGATGGCTGACGTGAGTTGTCTTGGCCAACAGGGAGAAGGCTCTAGCTGTGTGCTGGATTCAGGGGGACTCACCCAACTCTGAAGCAGATCCTGTTGGGGAGAGGAGGGTGGCAGCCAGCAGTGCAAATCACACTGTGCAAAGCAGCAAACCTAGGTCTCATCAGGCTTGACATCAGTGTCAAGGATCTGGGAACCCAGTGAACTTGGATGTAAAATTGGATGTTTGCACATTTTTTTTTTTCCCCAAAGAGAGGTTCTAATTTTCAGTACAACTGAACTGAGATTCCCCCCAAAGTTAAGAATTACTGACTGGGAGATGCTGTCTGGTGATGGGATGAGGAGACTGAAGG
Source organism: Condylura cristata (assembly GCF_000260355.1). Classification (NCBI taxonomy): domain Eukaryota; kingdom Metazoa; phylum Chordata; class Mammalia; order Eulipotyphla; family Talpidae; genus Condylura; species Condylura cristata. The sequence goes on along the minus strand of NW_004567107.1, from coordinate 65,165,776 downwards.
CCTTATGTGGGGTGGCTCTTACAATGAGGCAGGTGGGGGGATTGTGGCGTAGGGCACCGGGGTGGGGCATTCACCCATTTTGAAAGACAGCACAGCTCAGTGTGTGGGGATGAGGGAGGAACCACATGCTCAGGCTGTGCCAGAGCAGGCTGAGGTTTGAGGCAGGGTGCCAGGCCCTAGGCGACTAGGATGTTCATGGACTGGTTGTCGATGTGGAGGTTAGACTCAGTCTCCACAGGGCGCACCTGGAAACCCCTTCAAGGCCTGGACAGAGACCATGTGCACACGCCCCAGCCTCTTCATTCCTTTAACCTTCCTATTCTCTGCGTCCCTTGGTTCCATGCCGTGCTGACACCCACTGCCACAGCTGCACCCAAGCTCTTTGCTGAAAAGCTGGGTTTGGCTCTCCACTCTGACTACGCTGTCCACCCTCCAGCCTTTCCCCATGCTTTTCAACCTCAGTGATGCTGCCAACCCACTGACTCCCCGTCTTCCTCTTCCCAGCAGCTGGCACCTGGCTTCACCTCTCTCCTCCCATCTTGAATTCCCTGGGGCCATCCCTTCAGCCACTCACTACTGTTTTCTTCTGTGTTGGTGCTTCTGACCGGCAATAGCTCAACTCTGGATGAACTCACCCATCCACCTTGCCCATGGCTGCACCCAGTGACAAATTGTGCCATTGAAACTCTGGTCTCAACCTTAGCTGGGGTCTCAGCTTGGACGCTGCAGTGATTGATTTGCCCTTAGTGATAACTCTTATCACTCCTCTTTTTCAGACATTTGCTGTCCTGTGGGATGGACACAGACTGAGAATTATTGCTTTCACATCTCACATTATCGGAGAAATTGGAGTGATAGCAAAGAATATTGTACATCTTTGTCATCTGAGCTGGCCTCACTCAGTGACAGAAGTTATTCAGTAAGTAGACCCTTATTCAGAGAATGCAGTGGGTACTATTAGGTATAAGGGCATATGCCACCGAGACAGGAATGGCAGTGCACGCATGCCTGCCTTTTCCATGCAGCTTCTCAGTGCCATGCACCAGGAGGCTCCTGCTAACTGATTAGTGTTGGCATGATTAACCTGTTTCTTATCTGTTTTCTGGTCAACTCTCTGGGCTGCTTAACAAGTTCTTGTACTAGCATGGCTTCTCAGGTGGCGAGGGCCCACCTGAGGGACCTGGTGGGAAGGATTGTAGGATTGGCTTTTATGACCAGAACAGCCCGATGACCGCCCCTTCAAAGGCTGGCAGGAATTCTCACCCACTGGGGATGAGAGCTGAAGGGGGAGCATCTCAGGGTGGCCCTTGAAGCTGGCAGGGGTAGGTCAGTGATGAGCTGACAGCATGCACAAGACAACCCAGTCTTGTCAAAGCTCACAGGCTTCCCCAGTGTCATTCCCATTTCATCAGCACAGGCCCATTTCATACCTATTCTGTTATTTCTCATCACTCTCCTCACATGTCTGGTCTCTGAATTTCCCTTCAGGATTATTCTGAAATCTTAAATAAGCTGTTTACAGGACATAGATATTATTATGATTCATATTGGACTGGCTTGAAATATATTGTGAACCAGGACTGGTATAGTTTTCCAAGATATGGGTAAGTTTGTTACGGTTTATTTATTTATTTGCATTTTTGACTCCATAATCTCTTCATAAATACCTAATATTGCCTATCTGTCCAGGTCTATTTGATTAATAACTCTCCTAGCCCCCAAAGTTCTTAGCAACTTTTATAAATTTCACTAAGTTAAGACCTATGTCACCTTTCTTAGAGGGAAAAGCTGAGAATTTAGCTGGATTTCACAGCTGATGAAGAGCCTTAGTTTTCTAAACTCTGATCCCTTACCCAGGCTACTCAAACTGAGGGGGGTACTTTCTCTGTCAAGGCTGTGTAGGGCACTCAAGCTTCTCCAGGGAAATAAGGCAGAAGTGGGATAACTTTGAGAACTAACCCAGGGACTTTCAAACAGGGTAGTCACTCTTATATTTGTTCCACTAGAGGTTCAATTTTTAAGACTTTAGACTTTTTGGGCTCACCTTGGTGATGCAATGGGTTAGAGTGTAGCACTGCGGTACCCTCCACAGCTACTGCAGCATGAGTTCAACCCCCAACCAGGGAGCTGACTCATATGGCGCAAGCAGACCTCTCGTTTCCCCACTGCTCCCCTTAGCAGTGTGTTTCAGTCAATCTGCCTGTTCTGCTCCCCACTCTTCTCTGGTGAATCCTTTCACCCCCACACTTCTGGCCTGTACCCTGTTCTTGTATGCATAATAAATCTTTAAAAAACAAAAAGATTTTAGACTCTTCCTCCCCCTGGACCCAAGGCCTTTTCAGGTTGGAGTCCAAACGTGTGTCTGAACCATGTCCAAACATGGCTTTAGACAGGCAGGGGAGTTAGGTGAGACTTCAATTAGGCCTTATGCAGACAAGAGAGAGAGGTGGGATGGGGATGGTGACAAAACTTACCTCAGTTCTGTTTCATTACTCTTTAGATATTTAAGAAACTATGCCAAAATAGTATTTAACCTTTCGCAAAAAAAAATTCAGGAAGAGCGAGGAAGTTCTCTACTGCCCTGCATTTGTCAGATGGCAACTTTCAGTTCTCCAGATAGGGATGGCTCTTTGCACTGAGCTGGTAAGTATGAGGGATGGGACTGAGGCATGGAGGGAAGGGTATTAGGGGGAGGGGCTGAAAGCAGGGTCAGAGGTCAGAAGAAAACTTGTTCCTAAGAGTGACAGTCATGACTACAATATCCAGGGATTGGTCTGCCCCTTTAGGGAAAATTGGGCAGGGAAGGCCTGGAACTGAAGGGTGGCAGTGGTATGGCTGTCCAGGGAGCGGGAGAGGAGGTGGGTAAGCTAGATGAGGGTTCTCAGTGACAGTCAACTATATACTTAACTGAATTTCAGGTACTCACGCCGACAAGTGCCTGTGTCCTTAACTGAATTTCAGGTACTCACGCCGACAAGTGCCTGTGTCCTGCATCTCTCAGCTGCAGCCTATAGCTCCTAAGGTCACCTTATTCTGCCTGGACAGTGCTGGCCAAAGGCTTATCCATGCCCAACACTTCTGGCCAGCCTACTGCCTGCTTGAAATTCTGTCTCAGAAATTGGACTGTTCCTGGAAAAGTGGTGAAGAAGCCTCTAGATGTTTTGGCCTCTGGAAGAACTTCCCAAAGTGGAATGCAGGGAGTTGGGGTGGAGGGCGCATGGGCTAAGCGGATGGGGCAGCCCGGAGCCAGCCAGGCAGTTTTATTGAAATATTTTTAAATAACTTGCACGTGTTAGTCTCCTGTGTCAGCAATGCTGTGTCTGGTTCAGTGATCCCCATGGGAGACCAAACCCAGGGTTTGGAGAGGAAATGCTCTGTCCCTTGTCCCTTGAGTCCATGCTGAGGTCCCCTACATGGGGAGAAGAGCCAGTCAGCCCTTCCAGGGCTGGCACTGTCCAACGTGTACGCTCTGTCCTCAAGGCATCCTGAAGGCCTAAGGAGAAGGCCCGAGGCCACAGGCCCCACTGCTAAGAGCGTGCCCCTGGCAGCTGCAGGCTGGGTGTGGGTGGCTTGGCATGGTGTCCTCGGTGGCAGAGGAGACTGCCTGCCTCACAGTTCAGGTTGCGGTAGCGGGCAACAGCTGGTGTGGGGCGGGGGCACATGGATAGGAAGCCAAAGCTGAAGGGGCCGAGGCAGCAGCCTGGACAGGGCAGCCCCTCATCGGACTCGCGGGGAGCTGAAGGGGGCGGTGAGGGTTCTGTCCGCTCCAGGGCTGCTGCCCGGGGCAGGCTATGCTGGGCCCGGTTCCAGGGCTCCCCAACCCAGCCTTGTGGGGAGTTTACCACCACAGCTGGGGGGTTGTTGTTAAGGGGAGGTCCTGGTCTAGGGGACCAGGCCTGGGAGGCTGAGGAACAAGTGCTGATGTAATTGTCTGTGGCCACAGCTAGGGGCAGCTGGGGAGCTGGTCCTGGGGGTTCTGTTTCAGGGCTACTGCCCTCACACTCCATTCTCTCTTCAGCAGAAGGGCCCACAGCAGGAGGGCCAGGCCCTGGCAGTGCTGTCTCCATCCGTCGGGGAAGCTCAGGGGATGATGGTAGCGAGCGGCAGCGGCGGGCAGGTGTCCCGGGCTGGACAAAGGTCTCTGGAGTGGTCACCAAGGGCAGCTGGGTAGAGGGCAGCGGTGATGGTACAAGGGGCAAGGGGGCGACTGGCTTGCTGGGTGTGTCCAGGAGCTTGATCTTGCCACCCCGGAGGTCTTCCCGTAGAGAGAAGGGGTTGACTCGAGTCAGACTGTCCCCCCAGTTGGGCGGTGATTCTGGTGATGGGGGCAGGAAGAGATCTGACCGGCTTCGGGAGAGCCGGGGGTCTGGCCTGGGAAGCGTGGCAGAGGAACCCTCTTTTGGAACAGACCCTGTCGGTAGAGAAGTCTGTGGTCACTATTCTCAGCAGTGACCAGAGCTGCTTGGGGTCTCATTCATAGGGTGCCTTGGAAAGGGAAAGATATCACCTCCAGTCCCCTTTTATTTCTTCTTTCCTTATTCCCTTTCTTCAGGCTCTAGATTGGAAAATTACATTCTTTGAGATGTCCTCCAACCTCACCTCATCCCCAGCCTTCTCATCTAACAAGTACATTTTGTCTGCCCCAAATAATTCTCTGGATTCTGAGGAGAAAGGCAAAAGGGCCTTAAGTTGCGTGAAGGTCATGCTCACTTACCCTGACTGTGTGTCAGGGGAGCCCTGGGGAAAGGGGCTGGCTCAGGCAGCTGCTCCAGGATCCATTCCAGGTGCTGGGTGATTTCAGTGAAGGGGGCACGAGTGCTAGGTTCCATCTGATGGGTGAAGATAGGGGCAACTTCACTGAGGGGTTTAAAAGAGGACCCATGAGTTTTCTCCCATCATCTGGAACCCAAAGGACAGCCTGTCAGCTGATGGACAAGGCGGAGGGTGGGAGGGAGAGGGAGCTCTTACACTGCAGCAGTGGATGGCCAGGAGCAGGAAAGGCAGTGGACAGTCATCCCCGACCAGGGTCCGGAAAGCAGACACATCCAGGCCAAAATCCTATGGGGACAGAGGGCGGGCCTCCAAGTCAGCCTTCTATGGGTTCTCCTTCTCCTCAGTCAACCTCAACCTCAGCGCTGATCTTCCTCCTTTTCAGACCTATAGACCTCACTCACCTCAGTACGGGGCAGGTAGTCAGGATCTGCAGGTACTCGCGCAATGAGCTCACAGAGTACAATACCAAAGGCAAAGACATCAGCCTGGGGGTAGGAGATAATGTCAGAGGAGAAAGTGATAGTTTTCATGTCAGGTTTTTGTCAGAATATGCCAGAATTTGGAGAGGAGTCCTAATGGTTTTCATGTGTTGGAGGGGTACCTGTGAAGGACAATAGGGACCTTGGGGGTCTTCTGATTATCTTGTAGAGTTGTTGAAGACAGGGATGAGGCCTTATTAAGAGTATCTGAGGGGGTCTCTGGAAGGCCTTGGGGATCTGAAAGGCTGATGTCTTACCTTCTCATCATATAGCTCACCCCGCAACACCTCTGGGGCCATCCAGTAAGGGGAACCCACCACAGCCAATGGCTCCTTCCTTGCCCCTTCCCTGTCATGGTAGAGCAGAGTGGTCAGAAACATCCAAACAGAAAAGGATGAGGTGAGCCTCCCCTACCTACTCCCCCACCCCTTGCCCCAGAAATGTTCCTGGGGGCTTCACTTAGGTAGGGACCTTATGGTAAGTTTGGGGACAGAGGGTTTACCTCACCTATATACAGGAATCTTTTCAGCCAGCCCGAAGTCACCCACGACAGCTGTGAAGCCTCGGTCTTCCCGTCGGATCAGACAGTTCTGATACACACAGCATCCACACACCCATTATCTCCGGCTCTCTCCTCTCCCAGTATAAACCCTGAAACCCTGTCACTCCAGAATAACCCCAAACCTCTATGGTTTCTCAGTTCTCCAGGCACCCTAGTCTAGCAACATCTATCACTCCAAACACTCCCCTCAGAACACGCCCCTTTCCTGAGTACCCCGTTCTCCTCTCCCTTGCTATTCCATCATCCTCACAAACTTAGTCCCCACATTCCAACATCCACAGGCTAGGTACATTTTGATATCTCAACCCTGCTTTCATGCTTGCACCCACCTGCCCAGCCTACCTTGGATGTGAGGTCTCGGTGGAACACACCTTTGGCATGCAGGTACCGCAGGCCCCGGGCAATATCCAGAGCCAGGTGGAGCCTTACGGTCCAGGACAGGGGTTCAGGGGAGCTGAGCAACTGTTCCAGGGTCCCCCCATTCATATACTGGTGCATAGAGAGAGGAGAAGGGATATGAAAAGAAGGTTCCAGTCAGTACTCTAAAACTCACATTTATAAGCCAGGGGAACTCAGGAGAATCAGAAGGGTGAGTCCATGCTGTAGGGTCTCTCATTCATGTTCTAGGGCTGCCTTGTCCCAGTCACGTGTGACTGCTGAAATGATTACGTTCACATAAAACTAAACATCCCTTTTCTCAGTCACACAGCTATAGTCCCAGTGCTCCCTAGCCACATGTGGCTAGTGGCTGCGGTTTGAGACAGCACAGATACAGAACATTTTCACTATCGCAGAAAGTTCTATTGGATTCCACCTTTCTAGGGGATTAGGGGTCCTGGAGGATTAGGAGATGGGAGCAGCTGAAGTCTTATTTGTGGTTTGTCCAAAGGGAAGGTCAGGGATGCTTCCCAGGACCCGATGCCTGTCACGACTCCTCTGTACATACAGCTGGTCCCTGACTCTCCCTGCCTTGTGGGTGGCGAAGGGAGCAGGGGGTTCCCTTTCGGGGCGCAGCCTCACCTCTGTAAGAGCGTGCAGCTGCCCCTGGTGCACACACACCCCCATGAACCTGGAAAAGGATGGGTAAAGTAGAGTAGGCTGTAAAAGCTCCCACCGCTGCACATCCTCACTTTTCCCGCGGGATCTTTCCCCTTCCCCCCAGCACCCTTAAGGCCGCTCACCTTAGGATGTTGGGGTGCCGGAGCCTGTTCATCAGCTGCACCTCCCGTAGCGTGTTTCCCCGGTTACTGGGGAGCCTGTTCATTTTCAGCACCATGACTTGCCCTGACTGTCGGTGCCGAACCTGGAGGTGGCAAGTGCAGCGGTTCCCGAGTCCGAGACCCCTAGTTCCAACCTCGCGTCTAATTCTTGGTCCCGCCCCTCTGCCCTCTCCGCCGCTCTTACCTTGTAGACCTCAGAGAAGAAGCCGGCCCCAATCTTCTCCGCGCAGTGGAAATCGTCCACACGCGCCAGGCTGGACACGGCGCTGCGGAGAGCCCGGTAGGAGGAGGGGCGGCCCCGGCCCGGGCCTCCGCCTGCGCCCCCCGGCCCAGGGGGCCCCTCTCCCGGCGCCTCCCCGGGCCCGGGCCCAGGGCCCCGCAGCGGGGGCCGTTCCCCGGCCATGGCCGGGCCCCCAGCCCCGGCCTGCTTCACATGGCAGGGTCTCCGGGGCCCGGGCAGGCCGCGCTCGCCATGGGTACCGGCCCAGCCGGATCCCCGGCGCCCGGGCTCCCGCTCGGGTCTAGAGAATGGGAGGTCTGTGGGAGATCGTGGGCCCGCCCCCGCCTCGCCGGCTCGCTGGGCCCGGGTGG
>NW_004567107.1:65146728-65157966 GCF_000260355.1 Condylura cristata | reverse complement strand
GCGGCCTGTCGGGGGGCGGGGCTGAGCGGGCGTCCGCTTAACCCCTTCCAGCCCGGCCCGGGGCAGCGGCCACGCCCCCTCAGGTGCGCACCCCAGGACCCGTCGCGCCGGTGGCCGCGACTCCCTACGCTCGTGGGTTCGGGGCGTCGAGATGAAGCAATTTCAGGCCCTAGTTGAATAGCTTGAAGGAATGAAGAGCTGACTGCGTACGCGTAGCTCCAACGTCTTCTAGAAGCTCCGGCAGTCCTTTCTCCCCTTCCACTTGGGGCACTCGGTTAGGACCTGGCTTAGGAAGTGGCCCGATTCCTGGATTCTAAGGACTAGCGGGTCAAAAAAGTAGAGCCCTCAGGTCGTGGTACAATCAGAAGCTGCCACGATCTGCCCAATTTCCTGGCCTCTGCCCCGGCCCATTTCCCTGGTCTCGACCCCTGCACCCTAAACCTCCGGGCTCCCAGGCACTGCACCAGCTCAGGCAGTTACGATGCCCCAGGACTATAGTGAATCCTACGTCAGCCCAACCAGGAGAGACCCCAACTTCACCTCACTCCATCCAGCCTCCCTCGAATACAGTTCAGATTCCAGTGCCTCCGCCCAGTGACCACTCAGCCTGGACCTTTTGTGCGTCCAAATGATCTCTCTCTCGGCAGAGGAGTCTCCACCTGAAGGCAAGCCCCTTTTTTCCGTGAGATCCCCGCCCGTCAAGGAAACTCCCTTCAGTGAGACACCCCCTTCGGAAACCCCTCACTCTTCTTCAGTGAGACACTCCGCCCCCGTGGGACATTCCCTCAGTATGCAACCACCCTCAGTGTGTGCCAGGACCCCTCAGAGCGAGTCTCCTCTGAGCGTTCCTCCCACGCAGTGACTTCACCAGTCCTCCTCTTAGAGTGACTTCACCAGTCATTGTGACCCCACATCTCAAAGTGACTCCTCCCCTCTGTGTGACCCTCATCAGAGTGAACCCCACTCTCCTCCCGCAACAGGTTCGGTCCTCCGCCAGGTAGGAGACGCGTCTCCCCCCTCAGGCCGAAGGGGGCGCTGCAGCCGGCTTCTTTAAGTCAGCGCATACCGAGTGCGCATGTGCGATCTCTGGACCCTGCGCATCTCCGTACCCGACGCTTCCGGTTCTCCGCTAGCTCCACCCCATCCAGCGGTTGAACTAGCCAATCGTCGCGGGGTATGAGAGACGTCCCCTCCCCCCCCACTCTGGCGGTGGGGAGCCGCGGAGGCGAGAAGTAGTGGGCGCTGGCGAGCGGGTTTCCATCTAGCAGCGCAATGGAAGGCGGCAGAAGTGGAGGCTGCGGACTTAGGAGCAAAAATCTGCGACCGAACTTCAGAGGGCAAGGCTGAGTTCTTAAAAAAAATTCTCAAGTATTTGAGTATTCTCAAGTATCCTCTGTTTCTGTGGTCAGCAAAAAGAAAATATCAGCACCATCCGCATCCGTGACTGCCTGGTCCCATCAACCGTCTGGTCCCATCTTTATGAGAGTTAGAGCCAAGAAATGCTGTTCAGTTGTCAAGGGCAGAGCAAAGAATAAAGGCAGTTCTAACTGATAAACGCTGTCTGAGGTTGAGAGAAGGCTCCAGATGTTGCCCGGAGCACCGTGCAAAGGAAGGTTCCGCGCTGGTGGAAGAACCGGAGACTGACAAGCCTTCCCAGAGCCAGGAGAAGCGAGTGGTTTCAGCAACACACACTCAGCACATTCTGTTGGTGTTAACTACAGTTATACGTGTTTCTGCAGTTATATGTGTAACTGCAGTTTGTGTTCTGTAGTTGTATAAGACCCACAAACACTTGGAATTTGTTTCATTTTCTTTGAATAACCAACACCTATCAGAACCTTTATCCAAGTTTGAATTACTGTAGTTGGTAATGTTAATTCCAAGCTGAGGAACCAGGTTCCTGTTTTCGGAAGATCACGGTGGTGGTTGTTTGGTTGGTGGTTGTTTTGATTTAGGAAGGAGACTCTGACAGTGCCCCAGTCTGGAGAGAGGATGAGGACCTGAACAGAGTTAGGCAGTCTTGTGTGAAGAAAGTGCATCAACCCGAGCAATTTTTAAGTTTCTAGTTTAGATGACTGAGTGACATCAACTGAGACAAAGAATCTAGGTGGAGGATAGAGATAATCACCATCAGCTGAAGGGTGGTGGTAAAGGAAGCCAAGTGGATGCCATCATCCAGGGAGGGAATATAAAGGGTGACAATGGGGCCCTGGGGACACCAGCATTAAAGAATGAGTGGCAGAGAAGTTCATGAAAGAGAGTGAGAAGAAACAAACTGATAGGGAGCGAATCTCTTAGCCTAGTGCATGGATTCCAAAGAATGGAACATCTGCTCAAGTGTTATAAGCAACCCATTAAATAGTGCAGAGGGGTTTGCTAAAATGAGTTTTAAATGTACCTTGAATTAGGCTTTTTGTTGCTTTTTTTTTTTAACTTTTTATGATGGAAAATGTCAAACATGGGGGAAAAAATACAAAACGGGGATAGATCTATGACCCTTATTTACCTTGAGTTGGAGACCCTGTTGGTCAACATCACTTATCTCTGCTTCAGTTGTACTGTTGTCATGAGTGTGTGATGATCTTTTAGTGATGTTGGTAACCAGTGATCACTGTCTGGATTAGGTGTCCTCAAACCTGTCACTATCGACACTTTGGATTAGATGATTCTTTCCTATTATTTATTTTTTCTTTATACGTGTGTGTGTGTGTAAAATTATTCCTTTTGTGTATTTTTTCAACTCAGTTGTAATCCCCATGGACTTCCCACCACCAATTCACCCGTGTGACATCACCACAGTCCAGTGCTCTCTTTTCTATAGGGGACTGTCCTGTGCACTGTAGCATGATGGTTAGCAGCACTCTTGGCTCCCTCTAGTGGGTGCCAGCTGCAACTCCCTACAATTGTGACAACTGAAAATATCTCTAGAAGTAGCCACCTGTCCCTTAGATATAAAATTGTTCCTGATTGATATCCACTGTTCTAAATTAATTAATATATGAGTTAGAAAATATCCTTATTCTATCATTTATTTTTTAAAGGCTTATTTATTTACACATACAAGAACTGGGGTGTAGGTCAAAGGTGTTGGGGGTGAGTGATTTACCAGAGACAGAGTGGGGAGCAGAACAGACAGATATTCATTGCTAAGGGGAACAGTGGGTGAGACAGGAGAGGTTGCTGGCCATGTGGGTCACTCCCTGGCTGGGGATCAAACTCATACAGCAGTGACTGGTGATAGCTTGATAGCACTGAGACTTTAACCCCTGCACCACCAGGGAGGCCCTTATTTTGTTTGTCAGGTAGAACACTTCTACAAAGAGAAAACCATCCACATTAACTTAATGTTACCTAGAGTTATAGTTTATGTAGAAAAGAGAAGTCTGTTAGTTATACAGCTTTCAAGGTAATGAATTAATTTCCTAACATCCTTCAAGTTGCACAGTGAAGAAGTTTTTTTTTTGTACTGTTATGAACTCAAAATTAACACCTATATAGATAATGTTATAATTAGTAGTTTTTTTTCTTTCAGTATTTATGATGCTTAAATTGTTCTATTTAATCCAGTGGGAATTTACTCAAGTTAGCACCTGAGTTCCTTTGATATGACCCTTAAGGTTTCTTGCTATTTGATATGCTAAAATATTCCAGCGTTATTTTGTACATTCCTGGACTAGAGCTGCTATCAACTTTTCCGCAGTGATTCACGGTTCCCTTTAGCTGGAAATGGTATTGAGACTGCAATCTGGGGATTAGTGATACATAGTTCACTTAATAAATACAGGTTAATGAATTTGCTTATGTGTTCTCAAAACAGTCTCCGCCACCATCTATTTATTGCAAAAATTTTTTTAAAAACAGAGAAGTTGAAGGTATGCATAATGCACACTCTTACACCTTCACCTAGTTTCAACAATTGTTAACATTTGGGCATGTCTTATTTCTCTCTCTCTAGAGTGATTTAGTATACGGTGATAGATAATATGAATTTTTTTTTATTGTACCATTTGAAGATAGTTGCAGTTATCAGGATACTTGATTTGCATTACTGCCTAAAGTCATTTTCTGTGTAACCATAGTACCATTATCATGTATCAAATTACTTTCTTCATTTGGTTTCTTGTTTATTTTATTTATGCATACAAGAACTGGGGTGTAGGCCAGAGGTACAGGGGTTGGTGGTGAGAGGATCCATCAGAGACAGAGTGGGGGAAGAACTGGTGGATCTACTGAAATATACTGCTGAAGGGAGCAGAAGGCCAGATAGGAGAGGTCTGTTGTGCCATGTGGGTAACTCCCTGGCTGGGGAAGGAACTCATGCCACAGTAGCTGGTGATAGCTTGATAGGCTGAGACTTTAACCCCTGTGCCACCAGGGAATCCCCCTTGTTGGAATTTTTGTGGTCAGTTGTTTTTGTTTAAATCTTCATTTTGGCATTTATTTTGTCTTTTTCTGTACCTGTCTCTTCTTTAAAACGATAGAATCAGGTCCTCCCTGGTGGTGCAGCGGGTTAAGGCGCAGCACTGAGAAGCTAAAGCCACTTCAGCATGAGTTCGATTCCCGCCTGCCCCAGAGGTGACCACATGGCGCAGCAGACCTCTCCTGACCTGCCCGCTGCTCCCCTCAGCAGTGTACTTCGTCGATCTGCCTGTTCTGCTCCCCACTCTGTCTCTGGTGAAGACTTTCGCCACCCCTGAGCCTCTGGCCTGTACCCCAGTTCTGTATGCACAAATAAATAAATCTTTAAAAAAAAAACCAAAAAAGGCCCTCCCTGGTGGCGCAGCGGGTTAAAGCACTGCACTAAGAAGCTTAAGCCACTTCCTCATGAGTTCGATCCCCGCCTGCCCCAGAGGTGACCACATGGCGCAGCAGACCTCTCCTGACCTGCCCGCTGCTCCCCTCAGCAGTGTACTTCGTAGATCTGCCTGTTCTGCTCCCCACTCTGTTCCTGGTGAATCCTCTCACCCTCCGCATCTCTGGCCTGTACCCCAGTTCTGTATGAATAAATAAATCTTTAAGAAAAATAAACAAACAAAAAAAAACCTATAGAATCATTGAGATTAGGAATTATGTTCTATTAATCTGTTCATCTCTGTTAATTGTCTTGCAGAAATGTTTAATAAAAGTGGGCTGAATAAATCAGTATTGATCCTTGTAGATTTGAAGGACAGTTTCTCTGTAAAGGCTAGACAGACTGCACTGTTTCCTTTGCTTTGATCCACCCTCTAAGCTCAGAGCAGCACTCCCCAGTTAATAATCTATTTTGGGGGAAAATCTGTAGTTTAGTAAGTCTCACTTTGGGCTGCAAGTGAGAGAACTTAAAACTATGGTTGTGGGCTCTGGTGGTGCAGCTGGTTAAAGCTCTTCACTATGAAGCTCTCAGAGGCCACTGCAGCACTAGTTCGATCCCCTGCCAGGGAGCTGACCCACATGGCGCAGCAGACCTCTCCTGACCTGCCCGCTGCTCCCCTCAGCAGTGTATTTCGTCAGTTTGTCTGTTCTGCTCCTCACTCTGTCTCTGGTGAATCTTCTCACCGCCCCTGCACCTCCAGCTGTACCCCATTTTTGTATGAATAAGTAAATAAATCTTTAAAAAATATTTAAAAAATCCTTTTTTCATTTTTGCCTAGAAGAACTGGGGTGTAGGCCAGAGGTGCAGGTGATCAGAGACAGAGTAGAGATCAGAACAGGAGGATCTGCTACACCATGTGGGTCAGCTGCCTGGTCAGGGATGGAACTTAGGACTTAGTGGTGATAGCACTTAACCCCTAGGTCACCAGGGAGGGTCCTGACTCCTTGAGCTACTAAAAACAGAAAAGTATATAAATATCTAGCAAACTGCTGCTTCTGATCGTTTCTACTTTTTGGCTATCACCCCACAGATTTGGCTTATGACTCACCCTCATCACTGATTCCTGCTGGAATTATTATTATAATATGTAAGCATTATAATTCATAATCATATATGAAACCCCCACCTGAAACAAGAACTGAGACTTGATAATAACATACATCTAACTACTCCCATCACCATTTTTTTTTCTAAGCCAGATAAACATCTGACACTGATGTTCATCATTAACATGCTTTCCCTCTTGGTTTTTTGCACCCATTTTTTTTTAGCATAAAAAAGATTTTGTGTTGTATATAATTTTTAGGAGTTTATTTCCAATTCAATTTTGGTGGTCTCTTGATTTGAGGAAGTTTTTTCAAAGTTTCCATGATTTTCTCCAAATTTGTCCTTCTCGTGGGACTCACATTTACCCAATATTGACTTCTAATCAAATGATTTCTCTGGGATCCATGTGAGATTTTTTTTTGACTGTCTGATATATATTCTGACTGATTTTTAAATTTTGACATATAACTTTGTATTTGATTTGTTAAGTACAGAGTATTATTTTATTATTTTTTTAAAGATTTATTTATTTATTCATAGAGAACTGGGGTTCAGGCCGAAGATGCAGGTGCGTTGGGAGGATATACCAGAGACAGAGTGGGGAGCAGAACAGGCAGATCAGGGAAGTACACTGCTGAGGCTGAGGGGAGCAGCGGGCGGGTCAGATCAGGAGAGGTCCGCAGCGCCATGTGGTCACCTCCGGCCCTGGGGTTGGAACTTGCACCAAAGCGGCTGCCGCCAGGTTGCAGTGCTGCTTCCTAACCCGTTGCGCCACTAGGGAGGGCCCAGTACAGAGTATTTTACAGCAATTCCTAGTCAGTATCAAAGGCAGGACTGCAGAAAGTTGCAGACGGCCACTGTGGAGACCCCAGAAGGTAGTAGAAGGGGCAGGGTGTCGTGCTTTCCTTAGCTGGACCTTCATCTTGTAGATGGTTGTAACCTCAGCGAAAACATCTTTCTCTACTGCCACATCCACCACTGACCATTGAGTGTGGGGGCTCCTGTCAGGAGGAAGTTGTGATTGAGTTACTGTTACGACTACCACCAGGAAGAAGGCCTCAAGCTAGTGAGCATTCCTATTCACCCCTTCCCAGGCTAGAATACCCTTCTGACCTGCAGATACTCTGGCTGTGGTGGTAATAGCGTGGAGACCACCAGGGACCACTCCTTTTGAAAAAGATTTATTTATTTATGCATATAAGAACAGGGGTATAGGCCAGAGGTGTGGGGGTTGAGAGGATTCACTAGAGACAGAGTGGGGAGAAGAACAGGCAGATCTACTGAGATACACTGCTGAGGGGAGCAGTGGGCGGGTCTGCCGCGTCCCTGGCCAGGGACGGAGCTCGTGGTGAAGCTCCGGCTAGCTTCAACAGTGCTGTGCTTCAACCCACTGCACCACCAGGGAGGGCCCACCAGGGACCACTCTCTACACAGATGGAAACAATAATACTCAACAGGCCACTTCGCCTGTAGGAGTGAGCTGTGGCCCCAAGAGGAGTGTGGCTCTTCACAAATCATAAATCTAACCTGTCCCCTAACTTGCACTTTGCTCATTCTCTGATTTCAATCGCCATTATCTTTTCTTTTTCTCTTTTAAAAATGTATTTATTTAGGGCCCTCCCAGGTGGCGCAGTGGTTTAAAGCACAGCACTAAGAAGCTAACGCCACTTCTGAGTAAGTTCGATTCCCGCCTGCCCCGGAGGTGACCCACATGGTGTGGCAGACCTCTCTGACCCACCCGCTGCTCCCCTCAGCAGTGTACTTCGTTGATCTGCCTGTTCTGCTCCCCACTCTGTCTCTGGTGAAGCCTCTCACCGCCCCTGAGCCTCTGGCCTGTGCCCCAGTTCTGTATGCACAAATAAATAAATCTTTTTAAAAAATTATTTATTTATTCTACATTATTCTTTATTTTGTGCATTTTTTTCATCTCGGTTGTAATCCTGGCCATGGTCTTTCTGTGGCATTTGCTCTAGTCTTTATGTCAAAATTATACCCCAACTTCAAATTTAAAATTTCCATGTTTGAGCATCGCAGATTCTCCCCCCTGTACCCCCAATCTCTGTTACTGTCCTCAACCCTTTCCTTTCTTCCATTCCCACCAAATCCCAACCACACACTATGAATTGTTGTTTAGTTAGAATAAGCAGGACATTTGGCTAATTGCTCTTTATGCATCATTTGATCTATCTTAGCCTATTCAATGAGATAGTAAAACTCATTTTCCTGTTTTACAGATGGGATGAATTCAACAAGGTCCATTTCTCTAGTGAAGTCAGGATTTGAACTTTTTATGTGATGGTACTTTTGGTTCTTAGTAAAAGAAACCATACAGTGGCACTATCTACATAATTTCATATAAACAGTTGGTTAATTCAGTGGCTGTACATCAGCATCAAAGACCCAGGCCTTCCTACAACATATCCTTGTACTCGTGCTGTCTCCTGGCTCCTCAGCCTCCTCAGCTTTCATATTGCCCAGCAGAGTCCCAGCCTCACATGTGCAGAACTCCTACAGGCAGGAAAAGACTCTCTTCTATTGTGCATACTTTAAAAGGATAAATAAACGTTCCCCAGTGCTCACACTCCCTCCAGCGGGCTTCCCCTTACCATCGGTGCCACAAGCCCGAGCCCAAGCCTAACCAACTGGCAAGGGGGGAATGGAACCATTTATGATGGGCTTAGACTAATCCAGACCCATTCTGAGAGCTGGCTCCGAGCTTCCCCGAAGTTTTAAGTTGCTCAGAAAAACAAGTGGAAGAACAGAGATGAGGGCTGAGACTAAGTCTTAGGTGTGCAACCAGCATTGTCTGTTACAGAAGTCCTGAGTCCAGGCTGTCATCCTTGATGCGCTGCTGCTATTCTGGGCCCTCCCTTCAGCTTCCACCCTCTCTCTAGCATATTAACTGTGAGCCAGGGCCCCTGCAGTGTCAACGCTCCTCGGCAGCACAGTGAGTAATATGAAATATATTCCTTGGGGCCTGTACTCTCGTGCAGTTCCTGGGCGTCAGTGACGTGTGCTTGTCTGCCCAGGCTCAGTCTCAGGGCAGAGTGAACAGAAGAGGCTTTGTCCCCTGGAAGGTGGGCTGTCCGCCCCGCCTCAGCCCCAGAGAGGAGTCCCCAGGCCCCCTCCCCCGTTCTGAGAGAGCTCTTCTTCAGTTCTTATTTCTGTTTTCTAAGAATTTGAATTGTTTCTTAACAAATTCTAACTTGCCCCGTAGTCTTTTTTTTTTAAAGACTTATGTATTTATGCATCCAGAACTGGGGTACAGGCCAGAGGTGTAGGGGCAATGAGAGGATTCACCAGACAGAGCGGGGAGCAGGGAGCAGAGGGGTAAGTAGTCTGCCACGCCATGTGGGTCATCTCCCTGGCCAGGGTTCGAACTCGTGCTGAAGTGGCTGTGCTAGCTTCTCGGGGTTGTGCTTTAACCCTCTGTGCCACCAGGGAGGGCCCTGCCCTGTATTCTTAAACCCCAACATTACCCGCCTATCTCCTTCCTTTGAAATCCCATGGTGAACTTACAAGCCGGTCATTGATCTTCCATGTGTTAGAAACTTAGAGAGAATACTAGACAATGGGGAAGAAAATTTAGTAGCTGTGAGACAGATGCTAAGAGTAAGTTCGTCCCTTCATACACACTAACTTTATTCTTAACAGCATCTTGGTAGGTTTTCTTCAGCCACATTAGTAAAGTGTAGGGAATTCGGGTTCAGAGGAGGTTAATCACCTGCTCAGAGAATGGCCACAGCCATCAGGGCTATGACAAGCTATGAGAGCCTGCCCTCCCCCCACGGTCCTGGCTGCAGGGCATCCACACACTTTAACCTGAGCCTCACAGCGGTAGCAGGGGGAGCAGTAGTGTTTGCACTGTGAATGAGGGTGGTGGGGTTCAGAGACACTAGATGACTGACTTGCCCAAAGTCACAGGGAGCTCAGTTTTTCCGGCTCCTCTCTAGGGTACAACCTGCCACCATACAGGGTGCCCAGCGGAGTGTGTTGGTTGGATGTTGATCTGGATTATAGTAGAAAATCAGTAATTAAAAAGGTTATTACTGAAAATAAACCCAATGTCTAATAAAACAAAGGGTCCCCTATCTGTTGCCTGTCATTGATCACCTGGCCTCTGAGACTTATTCCCCCCCCCCCCCCCCCCCCTCACTGTAAGCAGACAAAGGGCAGAATCCACATCTCATTCAGGTGCTCAAGCAGGAAGGGTTCTCTTTTGAGGCAGAGCTCAGTGGACCCAGCAGTGTTTACTCTCCCACCTCAGGGCTTCCCTCGGTCCTGGAGCAGAAGCGGTGTCCTCAGGCTCCTCTGCCCCAGGGAGCAGGACTGCACTTATCCAGGGTTAGACAGACCAGGGCGACTCGTGCCCTGGCTTGGCCCTGGCAGCCATCACTCCAGTGTCCCCTCCCTCCTCTCCTCCCTTCGCCCCGCCTCCTGTGTCAGGCTCAGCCCCCAGCCCTAGACACCACGCGTGCACACCAGGACCTCTGCTCCGAAGGAAACAAAAGCAACTGCCAGGGTTTCCAGTACTATGACCGGCACCTTCACACCAGGGCTAGGCCTTCAGGACCCTCACTACATCCCGGGGTAAGACTGCTGCCGGTGGACACCCTGCTTGCTACTGGAAGTAGGGTTACAGGGGTACAGGACTGGACCGCCTCGACCTCGGGGACAGACAGACACTCAGGTCGTGGGGGCCCAGAGCTGGGATATCTGTGGTGCTGGATGAAAGCGCAAAAGCAGGGACTGGGCGGCCCGCAGAGCCTGCCAGGAAGCTTTGTGTTTTCCTCTCCATGGTAACAGAGGGGAAGGGCTGAAAACCCAGAGCGCTAGAAATGCCCTCTCCCCTCTGAGTCCGGTCAAGATCAGGGCTTCAAAGGTTCTCTCGGGGTGGGGTGGGGTGGGGCAGAGGATGGAGGTGAGGGGAGTCCGTGCTGCAGGTACTCTGGACACTGCCCACTTCTTCGGTTCAGCATGGGCCAGACCTATGGGCAGATGACTGGTAAGCTACTTCGAGGTTCTCCTGGCCTAGCCTGGCCCCCCGCCCATCGCACACTTCTGCCTCCCATTCGGCCTCCAAGATCTCCTGAGGTTCCCAGAGGAAGCCTGCCCGTCGGGCGTGGGCACGAACGGCTCAGTTCCAGCATGATCCCCGGGTACACAGGTAGGTACACCGGCGTGAGCAGGCCCCGGCCCCCAGAAAGTGTGTCCCAAACACTAACAGCAACCTGCCTTATCCCCTGCCCGTCCAGGTTTTGTGCCCCAGGCACAATTTATCTTTGCCAAGAACTGCAGCCAGGTCTGGGCTGAGGCTCTGGCTAATTTTACTCAGAGGC
>NW_004567107.1:65119899-65146388 GCF_000260355.1 Condylura cristata | reverse complement strand
ACTTCCCTCCGCAAGGCTTCCCCCTATTCCATGGATGACAAAGACCCTCAAAAGTTCTTCATGTCAGGTGAGAGGAGCGGGCAATGGCCAGAGGCATGGGAGCCCCTCAGGACGTCTGGACTCAGTGTCCCGCCCCTACAGGCTTCACGGGCTATGTGCCCCGTGCCCGCTTCCTCTTTGGCTCCAGCTTTCCTGTGATCACCAACCGGGCCCTGCAGGAATTTGGACGGATGCACTCTCAGGGCAGATCCCAGGAGGGGCCCACACATCTCCCCCCACTCCCCAGGAGCTACCCACCTAACCTGGGCCTGATACCTCACTACGGGGGCTACGTGCCAGGTGAGGATGGCCCAGGATGAGGCTTTGGGGACAAAGATTTGTGTGTGTGTGTGTGGGGGGGAATGTAGATATGGGTGGAGGTGGTTTGGAAGTTGGAACTGTAGCTATGGGGAGGACCTCAGACCACATGGTTCAGAAAAGGGAACTGAGGTAGCTCAAGTGGGGAGTAAGACCCGACTTTAGAAGGCAGACTGGAGGGTCCAGGCAACCGGCTGAGGAATAAATGGCTTTGCCATGCCACTGGCTACGCATGACAGATTCTCTTCGCCACACAGGGTATAAGTTTCAGTTTGGCCGCACGTATGGGCACCTCACCCAAGATGCTCTGGGTCTCGGCACCTGCAGAAGCAGCTCCTGGTGTAGGGACACCTGGACTTCGCGTTCTCTCTTCCCGTCTCATCTTACCCAGCCATCCACATGGGCTGGAGGATGAGGGGAGGCACAAAGAGAAAATGGTTGGAGGCCAAGCACCTTTTTTATTAATAGGTGTAATAAATAAATAAATAAATACATAAACAGAAGCCTGGGCGCCTCGTCCCTCTTCTGACCACCAGACACTGGTCGCAGCCTATTTACAGCTGGGGCTTAGGAGCCTGGGCCCCAGCACTGCCACCCATCCTTCTCACCATCTGGCCGAGGGAACCCTGCACATGGGCCTCTGGTCACCTCACTCCACAGGGACACGCTTGTCTGTACCCATGGAAACGCTGGCCCACACAGGTCAGGGGGATCCTGGCAGCCCAGTGCTGTGTCCCCTCCCTCCTTTCCTGGGTGGAGGTCTGGATGAGGTCACTGGGGCAGTTAAGGGGGGGAGTAATTAATACTGAGCACAGGGATATGTGGCCCCCAGATCTCGGTCTGTTTTCTGTAGCCAAGCCGGAGGGCTTGCAAGGGCTCTCGGGCTGAGTCTGGGGGTGGGAGTGGAGGGGGGTAACGAGGGTCCCTGAGGCCACCAGCATGCACAAGGCCTCAATTTTGGCTGCTTCCAGGGGTTGAACTTGGAGTTGGGGTCAAGGTCACATAGGCCAGAGGCACCAGGCCAGTGTCAGTGCCGCGGCTGCAGCGCAGCCAGTCTCCTCCCGCGGGCCCCAGCACCCGTAGGATATCTCCCTTGTGGAAGCTCAGTTGTCCGGGGCCTGTGGCCAGATGGTGGCAGAGTGCCTTCACCTCGCTGTGGGAACAACAAACGGCGGTCAGAGAAAACCCACAATGCTGAACCCAGTCCCAGTCCTACTTCCTGGGGCTCACCACGGAGGTTTGGAGGGCAGGCCTGGCGAGGGGGGCTCCTGCAGGCTCTCCCTGGGCTCTGGCTCCCGGCGGGCACCCACTGTCTGTGCCACTCGTTGGAACATGGACTTGTCCAGGCTCAGCCAGTCCGAGGGTAGCCTGGGGGAGAGTGGGCGGGGCTCTGGCTCTGACCACACCCGGGCTGAGCAGGCTCCCCAAACCCCTCCACCTCCACCATGGGCCCACTCTCACCTGTTGGTGGGTCGGGCTTCCCGTTGCGTCTTCCGGGACCCAAAGAGGTGTCCCCACTTGATGCCGCCAGGTGAGGGCTCTGGGGCTCCTTCTTCATTTTCTGCTGGGGGAGCAGTTGGCCCCTCTCTTTCTCGACTGCGCCTCAGTTCAGCCAGCACAGAGTCAGGGGGGCTCCCCATCCAGAAAGGCCAGCCCCTGTCCCGGCCAAGTGTCTCCTCAGGGGCAGGGCAGGCTTCAGCTCCCTCCACTACGCCCTCTCGGGGAGGTGGTCCCCCACCTCCTGCCCCCTTTTTCTTCTCACTGCTGCTGCCACAGCTGCTATTGCTGCCACCACGAGGGAACCGAGACCCCTCCGTGGAGCCGTCGATATAGACCTGGGAGCTCTGCATGAGCTGGTACCACCAGCCGGCCTGCCCACCTCGGGCCCAGCGGCCACGTCCTGCAGCCCCCGCAGCCTCTGCCACCTCTTCCGTCTCCTCCTCTTCCTCCTCATCTTCTCCACCTTCTGGGGCACCCACACCCTTCACTCGCTCCCCATGGGCTGCCCTGTCCATGTCTCCAGGGCCCTCCTGGCACCGAGCCCGGGTCAACTGGAGCGTCGAGTGGGCAGAGAGCAGCAGGTCCTGGGACACCCGCAGCAGTTCCTTATGCTGCCGCTGCTGCTGCCCGCTCTGCAGCAGCCGGTGCTGGAACAGCAGGTCGAGGCTGAAGGGCAGCAGGGCCAGGGGCTGGAGCAGCAGCAGCAGCTCCTCGAAGAGGCCAGGGCACACGGTGTGTGCCGCACTCAGGAAGCCCCACGGCTGGTAGTGGGTCTGGATAATATCTAGGGAAGAGAGAGAGGGATGAGCTGCATGAGAAGCAGAGCCTGGCCTGGCTGTGGGCCTCTGGAGAATGCACGCAGGGTGCCAGGCTGCGTCCGGCCACGCGGATGTCCCGCAGTGCGAACGGTGCCTCCCGCGGTCGCTCAGGGCACAAACGTCACCACCTGACACTGCAGCCCTGAGTTCAGAGGAGACAGGCGCTGGGGTTGCTGACCACCCTGACTTCTGGATTGCCTAAGCATCTGCTGACTCCAGGACTCTAACTGAAGCAGAAGCTGAACAGGGTTTGGGGAGAAGCTCGAGACTTGGCGGAGAGCTGGTGTGGTTCCCCTCCCCACCTCCGGCATCTGAAGCGACAGCCGTGCCACCCCTGTTGACCTCTGAGGCCCGGCCTCTACTGAATTTGCAGACAGAGCAGGATTCTGGGCATTACCTTCATGGTTATAGAGGTGATTAAACCAGAATTCCAGGGACCGGATGCTGTAGGGAGACAGACAGGTGAAGAGTTGAGTCTTGTGTGGATACAGAGCAGATACAAGGAGACGGCCAGGGGTCAGACACAAGTGGAGGTAGAGGGGAACACTGTTCTAGGGCAGGGATGCTATTTGGTTAGCTGCACGTAATACAGTGCTGGGAAGTGTGGGGAGGGGGCAGGTGAACATGTGACTATAAACCATTCACTGTCTCCTGGAGTGGAGTCAGTTCACACAGGACCCAAGGGACCATGGTGGCTACTGAGAACGAGCTCAGGGCCAAAGGGGATGACCTGGCCCATATTTGAGAAAGAAGAACACTATGCAGTGGTGTGGGCCCTAAGGTGGCTTCAGGTCGAGCTGGATTTGGAGACAGTGCTGGAATGAAGAGGATCAGGGCTTACAACACTCAGAGAAAATGACAGACCAGATTAATTTCCAAGTGAGTGAGATCACGGATTTGCAAAGCAGTGAGGGAGGAAGTGGGGTCGCAGTGGGGGACCAGGGGCCTATCGAGAGGCTGTGGCCGGGTGGGGAGAATGTGAGCCTGGGCAGATCATCCTTTCTGTTTCAGTGTAGGGAACTCAGAGGCGCGGAGTCCAGGGGTCTGGTGTTTACGGGCTTTGTTGCACCACTCACTTGAGCAGGCCGAGGATGAAGGCATTGAAACGCATGGTGTGACTGGTGAGCTCTGGGAACTGGCTGACTTTGTTGTAGAGGCCATGCAGGACCTTGGTGGATGGACCTGCAGGGAGTCAGAGTGGAGGTCACATGCCCGATCTCGGGAACCTCACTCAGTTCTGCCCGAGGCCCCTGTCTTGTCCTCTGGCACTCACCTAACTGTGTGGAAGCCTCAACCACACTCCATGGCATGTTCTTCCTCTGCCCGATGATGACATCGAGTACAAAGGCCTTAAGCCCATCCTCCAGCACAGCCTGGACCGCAGGGCACAGGTACTTCAGAACCAGGTGGCCAACGTTGGGGCTCACAGAACTGTTGCCCAGTTTCGCCTGCAGATGCAGTGAGAAAGTACAGAGAATTATGGGAAGCCTGACTGAGGTCCTCCCTGACTCTCAGTGCTAGGGTGCTTCTCTGGGCCCGCCACCCCTAAATGCAAGAGAGGAGGGGAAGGTGGTTGTGCAGAATAGGCCAGGGTCTGCAGGGGAGAGCTCAACCCTTCACAGTGGCTTGCTTACTTTCACCCCAGGATCCCGGCTTGTGCCAAAATGGGCCACTATGAGGTCCACAGCGGTGTTAACAGCTTTTACCAGGCCTGAAAACAAGAATTTGATGTGAGCAAGTCCTTGAACAACCAGCGGCACTGATTCCTCAGTGTGTGTGTGTGGGGGGGGGTAGGGGCAGGGGTAAGGTGGGGTAGGCTTCTGCGCTCTCTCTGTTCCTACAGCTGGGCCTCGTCAAGGCATCCAGGTCTGGCTCCTTCCAGTTTCTGCTCAATTCTCAAGACTCTCTCTTTTTTTTTTTCACCTCCCAGCTTGAGGACTCCACTCAAGATCCTAACTTTCTTGCTTTCTTGCTCCAATTCTAAGGCCATCTAACTATCGGTCTTCTCCACTCTGAGAAGCCAGGCTCCTGGCTGCCACTCACACCCACGCCTCAGAAGGGCACTTCTATGACGTGTGCCTTGCAGGGCCCACCGCCACTCTCTCAAGTCACGTCAACCTTCACCCTTGTCTCGAGGTCTTGGTTCTTCCCACAGGGAACAGAGGTCCTGGGTCAGGAGTCCTTCAACTTCCCTCTCCCCAAAAGGACAGAGCTGTATTACATCCACCTCTGAGCCCCTCCTGCTCCCTCTAGCCTGCTTTCCATCTCGGAGGAAGGTGGCTGTTCCCTTCTGGCCTGAGGCTGGGGTCCTTTTCCCCCTCTGAGCTTTGAATCCTGCACTCTGCCTGTGCAAAGACCTGTGGTGTCACCTTTCTCCCTTTTCTCAGGCTTCTTCCCTTAATCCCACAATCACGCTCAGGTTTCTTCCCGCCATCTCACTGAAGAAGCTCTCACTGGTCCTTTCCAGGCTAAATAGAGTAGTTCCTCGTCAGTCCTTATCTTCCTAGATGCTGTCACCGTGGTTATCCATGTCGCTAGGCCTGGTCCTCCAGCTCCCCCTCACCCCCACTATAGCTCGTGGCATTTATTTACCTCACGGCAGTCTCCCTCACCACACTTAGCTACCTCAGGGAAGAGCAAGAAGCCTGGTTCTTAAGCCTCTGCTAAGTGGCCCCGGCTCACTGGTCTACACCCGCAGTACACACACAAGGGGCCGCCTCTGTCTTGTGCGCCCTAAGCCCTTCCCAGCACCTGGGGTTTCCAAACGGGGAGATACTCTGCAGGGCTGGTTAGTAGGGCACCAGGCACAAACAGGCGCACATGACAACAGAACTACGGGCCTGAGCAGGGTGTAACATTCACCTTTTTTCTGAAGCAGGTCGATGGATATGGCTTCTGAGCTGCCGTCTGGGGACAGGCAAAACTCAGCTGGAGGCTTCTCAGTCAGAGAAAAGGGGTCCTGAAAGTCGGGACAGGTCAGCGGTAATGGCTTCACTGCTTGACCTGGAAAAAAGCGAAAAACCAATCCCGACAACTGTCTTTCCAAGAGCTGCCGCTCAGGTCCTCAGGCCGGCAGAGACTGGCCGGCGCTGGCCCCGGCCCTCGTCCCTCTCGTCCCTCCCTGCTGTGGCTGGGCCTGCCCTGTGTGCGCTGCGGACCTAGCCACACACCGTTGAGTCGGCAGTTCAGATGGCCAGCAGCACTGAGGGAGCCAGGGAACTCAAAGATGGGGTTCCTTCGGGCCAGCCGAGCTTCCTGCGGCCTTCGGTCTAGGCTCCCCGACAAACCAGGCGGCCCCAGTGGGTTCTTCCTCCTGTATTCCCGCCATTTGAGTGCTTGAGGGGATAGGTGGTTAGCTGGAAACAGAGCAGAGAGCAGGGGACGGGTAAGAGTTAGCAGGAAATCACGTTTCATATCCACCCACTAGGCCCCTACAGAACAGGAGGTGTGGCCATCAGAGGATAGTAAGCCGAGATAACTGGGCAGGGAGAGGCAAGCATTTAGCCTCTGACCCCAGGATGGAGTGTAAGAAATGGTTCTGAGGGAAGGAGAAGTGTTGGGGTGAGGGCTGGGGTGGGTGGGTGAGTAGAAGAGGTGAGCTCATACCATTACTGGGTCTGGAGGCCATGCTGCCCTCACCGCCTCCCCGGACCAGGCTCTCGGCTCGGCTGAGGTTAGATCTCCAGGAGCCCAGAGGGGGCAAGCTGCCTGTGCCATGGAGTCGGTATTCAGCCAAGGTCACTATCTTCTGATCCTCTTTCTGTGGCTGCTGGGAGGTGGCAGTTCGGACAGCAGGACAGGAGTGGTTCCATGGGGGTGAGCTTTTTGTGGCTGTGGCCTGCTCTGGGGGAGGGGAGCAGGAAGTGGAGGCTGAAGAGTCGGTGCTGGGCCCAAAGGGGCCAGCACTCCGGATTGGGGAGTAGCTGCCCAGGGGTGATGGCCGTGAGGTTTCTGGCTCTGGCCCGGCTTTCTTGGCACCTCTGCTGGCGGATACCACTGATTCCCCTGAAGGAGCTGGGGCTGCGACTTGAGTAGCCAAGGAGGCAGGCTGCTGTGCACGGCCGCAGCCCGAGAGGGTGTAGAGCTGGGAAAGGCTGTGGAGGGCGCGAGCCTTGCTCAGCTGCTTGGGGAAGTGGTGCTGGAACACGAAGGGCTGGATGGGCAGCGTGGTTGGTCTCTGCTCCTTGCTGTAGCGAAGGACTGGCCGGCTCTCGGCACCACCCCCTGTGGCAACAGGGATGGAGAGGGATCAGACAGACAGACAGACAGACACTGAGAGGAAGAAGGGCAGCAGGGAGGAGATGATGCTCCCGGGGGAAGAGGGAGAGATGGGCAGGGCCTGGGCTGCAGGAACTGAACAGGGCAGGACTGAGCCAAGTCTGGAAGTGGCACCGCTCCCTTCTTCCTTTTCCTGCTATTCTCATGATGCCGTACAGTCTTGTACCCCTTGGTCGGTCAGTCCTTCATCTTCCTGACTTTAAGGTGTATCTTAAGGCTCAATTCTTATACCTCACTTCACATTTTCTTCACTGCGTTTTTCAAGCTTGGAAAATCACATAGGAGACTCTTGTACCCATAGCTTTATCCCTGACCTTGCTGATCTCTAGATTGAGGGTTCTGCTCCCACTTAAAAATTGCTATTTTAAAACAGCTCTTTTTTCCTTTCTCCTGATGACTTGCATTTCTGTCAGTGAAAGAGCCATCATTTTCTTTGCTTCTAAGGTCCTTAAAGAACATGGAGTCAGAATCAGATTTTCAGGTCAAGATGTTACTAACTTCAAGCTTTCATTCATCCCATCTCCACTCAACCTGACACATTTCACTCTTGAGCAAATCTAACCATAATAAAACATTTTATGGGATGCCTGGATGAGTCTCTGGTCACCCCTATCCAGCCCACTCCCACTCTTTCACGACCCTGGCACTGGAATCTGAGATTCCACATCTGCTGCCTTTACACGGCGTCTGCCTTTACACGGCGTGTGGTCCCCAGGACTGACCCTCTCCTGTCTTCTCTGTCAGTCTTTAGGTGAACAGTCCTCCAACCCTGGAACTGTGGACACCCTGCGGCATGGATAGTTGGTTCCATCAAGCACTGTAAACACCTCAATGAACACAAGGTGGCGCTAGAAGCACCCACGCTGCTGAAGCCCTGGGTGTGGCTCACTGCACAGGTAGCTGCTGATACTGGCTGGGGTGGGCAGCACTGTACCTTCGCTTGACAGATCCAGACATTGCAAATTTAAACAGAGTAAGTCATTAGTCCAAGGTCACACAACCAAGAAGTAGGAGAGCTAGAATTCTGCCTGAGAGTCTGACTTAGGGGTCAGTGATCTTTACTTGATTTCACTACACATGGGGGCTTCCGCAGGGCTTCCTCTCCCTGATCCCTTCCCATTTATTCACTTCAGGAAGCACCCCCTAATGAGGATTTCAGGATTAGCCCCACACTCCCAGGGGAGTTTCCAGACTACACCCTCCTGGCAGCCCCAAGGCTAGAGCAACCTGGCTGCCCCCCCTTGCTCACTGTGCCGCAGCCACACTTCCGTCCCTCAACACTCCCCCCCCCACCCGGGTTTCGTTGGTTGTTGTTGGGCCGGTTTTTTTTTTTGTTTGACTTTTTTTCATTCACCAGGCATCAGCTTCAACATTTCTCTAGTGAGATCGTTTTTGATAACTCCAGCCCCTCTGGCAAATCACGGTCTATCTTTTCTTTTTAGAATTTGCATACTATCAGAAATGACCTCGTTTATTGCCTACTACTGCGCAGAAGGGTTCCAGAAAAGCAGGGAGTTTCTTTTGTTCATTTATTGCTGTATCCCCAGTGCCTCTAAAAGACCTTGCTATAACATAGGCACAGAATAAAGATCTGTTAAATGGATTAAGCCCTGGGATCAACCTTGATTTTATTGCACTCAGAATCTTCTTACATAAACCAGCGTCCTTCCTAAAATACCAATTTTATTTTATCCTGTGTCCCTTGTTTTCCACAGAATAAATTAGTCAGGTGGGCGTCCACCTGTCCAGTCACAAAGTCAGCTGCTCTCACCTCAAAATTCCACACCGACCACCCCACTTACAGCCCACCACTTCTGGGGTGGTGGTGGCGGTGGGGAATGTCTTCTTCCTTTCCACTTATTTAAATATCAAGTTTCAAGACTGAGCTAACCTTGGAGTTAGACCCTCCCAACCAAGGGTAACTTTGTTACGCTTCTATAAGTATGTTTGAATTAGATTATTTATTCCCACTCTTTTAAAAATCCTCCTGTTAGTTCCCAGGGTGGGATTTGAGGGAAAGGAGTAAGATCAGGAAAGAAAGGGGGGGGGCCTATTGTGGCGAGTAGGTCTGAGGTTTGTTCCCACAGGGAACAGAGGGAAAAAGTTTTCTTACTTTTCTCTGTGATAGTCCCTAAGAAAATTGGAGAAAGAACACATTCACCCAAGTCTGCTCTTCTCAAGGTGAGCCAGTCGCAGTCCCTCCATTCCTTTTTAAAACGGAATGTCTGGAAACTTCCAGGTGAGCCAAAGCAGATTAGTTTGGGGTAGGAAAGGAGACTCCCTACTGGAATCTATAAAAAGATCCAGTCATTTTAACTTTTAGGAAGCCCTTCCAAAAAATGCTGACTCATTCTGAGTTTGCAATCAATTAAATGTCCTAATCAATTCAAGTTGACATATCAAACTTCCAATCGCATTTCCTATTGGTCCCTTCCTTATTAGCTTATTAGATCCTTTAGGATCTTGATCCATTTTGTTGTTCAGGATCTCAAAGTGATCTCAGCTTCTTTCATCATTCCTGAATTCATGAATGGTCATTCATATGTTAATTACATATTGGCAAGAATCAAGAGATGAGCCCTGTAGGGCACTGGAGATTTATGGAACAGAGCAGAATTTCAACATGAAAGTCTTCTCTAAAACAAACAAACAAACAAGCAAACAAACAAACAAACACTTTTCCTGCCCTCTTCCCACCTCTGATCAAGACTGCATGGCCCTCAGACACCAGCCTAGATGAACCCACCAGACACTGCAGTCTGAAGAAGAGGGGTAGCAAAGGACTCCCGCCCGTTTGGCTGTTTCTGTCTGGCTCTTTCCTAGAGCCCTCCAGCTCCATGGTAAGTCCTCTGCAGTTTAGGAGTGTAAAGTCACTCGCCTGCCTAGCAGCAGAGATACTACCACTTTTAGTCTTTAAACCACTTTTATTGGAGAAGTCAACAGACACAACCTATGGGTCTGCCCCCCACTAGTGCTACAGCACCTGATTTACAGCCTCACCCCCACCCACTTACACCAACCCCTCTGAGGTCAGGTTTCCATCCCTCAAATGCTGCTTTGGGGATCCCCTAACCTCAATCTTAGCGATTTCTCTCAGAACTCATTTGGTTGAACTGTATTCTTTTTGAAACTTTTTCTTTGGTTCCTGTGACTTCACGCTCTCCTGGCTCCCCCTCTCTTTTCTTGCCTAGTTATTCCGCCTCCTTTGAGAGTGGCTCTGTTCAGCTCTTAAGCCCCTATCTGTTTCTTCCGTAAGTGGTTTTCCTGGATGCCCTGGTCCACTCATCACTTCAATTGCCATTTTTACTCCACCTATGTGCCAATCGCGGTGGTCTCCTGACCCCCAGAAGCCATCCCTTCCCATCCACTCCCACCCAAACAACCTTGCAAATCAGAGCATACCATTAAGTCGATACAGCCACCAATGTCAATTCCCTCCTTGAAATTTTTCAACGGTTCCATTCCCACGCTCCTGTGATTGCACCAACCTAGTTGCTGTTTCTGGAAAGCTCTTTTAATAACACTATCCAATGAGCCTAGATGTTCTTACAAGTCTCCATAAAGCTCATCCCTAATCGTCTCTTTAGATTGTGCTTTAACGTTAGCCGTGTTTGCAGTCTGTCTTGACATTTAACCTGCATCAGATATCCTTTTCACAGACCAGTGCCATGCACCGCCATTTCTGATTTAATTATGTATCGCCTTTTTTGCCTCTATCCTTGGTGGGAATTCCCTAAGGACAGAAACTGTCCCTCTCCTCTACCACCAAGACCCACTCAACACAGAGGGCTCATAAAATAATTACTGAAAATATAATAAAATAAACAAGTGAAGAGCTGACCTAGGAGGTTTATGGGTCAAGAGTCAGGTCCCAGGCTCTTTGAAGAGTGGCTGTGGTCACTGGCCACTGACACTAGTGAGGTGTGCTTGTTGGACATAACCCTGAAGCAGTCTGTCCAAACTGAGCTGGCCTCTTAGTCTTTTCCCAGTAAATCCACGCCTCTCTTTGCAGTCTTTCCCATGCTAGCGTCATCTTTCCGGTCATCAGGCTCAGAACCACTCTGAGTATTTCCTTTCCTAATACGCCAACTTCTAAGCTCTGCTGATTTTATTTCCTCAGTCTTTTTATATCCTCTGTGCAGCCCCCAGCCCCCACTAGAACTGCAGAACATGCCTGGACTGGACGTTGCCCCATGGGCTGGGGACCTTCCAGTGTCGGCCGGGTGGCAGAGCCCACCACCGCGGAGACCATGCATATATCCTGCCATTCCCCAGCCTCTAGGTCCTTACCGTCAGCTCTAGCTCTTGCATCCCGCTGGGTATGGCTGTTGGCTGGGCTCCCTGGGAGAGCAGGCCCCGGATCCATCAGCTGGGCATGGTGTCCAGCAGCTCTGACGCCAGAAGGTGGCATCTCACTGGACTGGGGGCTCTGACAGACCTGGGTAGACCAGGACTCTGGGCCCACTAGGTCCATGCCTGGCCCCAGGGGCATGGGTGGTAGGCTATGGCTACAGCGAGTGCCCGCATCCAGCGTGCCCACCTTATCTTGCTGGGCTTCCTGGATGGGTGAGAACTCCTGGGACGAGTCCCCAACACTCACTCGAAGTGGGGGCGAGCCAGAGCCTGCAGCTTTCTTCCGGCCCTTGGCAAGCTCAGCAAAGGAGGTGACCCTCCTGGGTGGGGAGCTTGGCCCAGCCAGGGCTGCGGGGCCCTCACTCAGGCGCACTGGGCAACTCAACATGCGTTCCAGTGAGCCCAGGCGTGCTGGGGGGCTTCGCTCAAGGCTGCGGTCATAGCTTCGGGAACGCTGACGTCCGGTGCTAAGGTTGGGGGGTGAAGTATTAGTGTAGACTTGCCCCTCAATCACGGTAGGGCTCACAGGTACAGCTGCTTCCACTGAGGACCCCACTGCTTCTTGCTTCTCCGGCTGGACTTGTGGCTTCTGGAACAGGTAATACTCAGAGGGCTGGCCGGGCCCGGGGCCTGTGTCTGTACCAGGGCCTGTGTCTGCGCTGGGGCCTGGTGTGGGACTTAACTTGGTGTGTTCCTCAGAGCAGCTGGTGATGGAAGAGCCAGCTGGGCTCGGGGATGATTGGGAGGACAGGTCACAGGTGACAAGTTTATAGTAATTCTGTGTGGCCACAACAAGGCGGGCCTGGCTCTGGAAGCAGGCTGTGAGGTCAGCCACTGCCGGGCAGGGCTCACAGTGTGGGCGGTAGGAGTTGCAGTTGGCATCAAGCTCAGGAGATGAGGCATGAGGACAGCCATAGCCCCCTTCCCTTCCTCCACTGTCAGGGTGATGGGACTCACAAGACATCTTGGACTCGGTAGGGGAGGGCTGCAGGTCCAGGTAGAAGGCGCCGGGGTCTGAGTGGCTGCAGAAGGAAGAGTCGCTGCAAGACTGCGGGGCAGAGTTGAGATTGGCACGGGGATTGCCATGCATCTTGTTGTAGAGGGTGCTGAAGGTGACCAGCACACCGTCTGAGCTGTTGCAGGATGAGTCACTCACATAGCCCATGGACTGGTCAGCCGCTTCAGACTGGCTAGATGTGCTACTGCAGCGGCAGTGCTGGGGTCCCGAGCCTGAGCACCTGGGGTTCCTTGGGGACTCATCTGAGCTGAGCTTCCATTCCTGGTCAAAGGAAAAGCCAGAGGTATCACTGGCTCCACCCCCACTGCCGCTGCCCCCGGGACCCCCACACTCATCCAGCTCCATGGTCTCTGTTTCCGGCTCTGGCCGGCAACAGTGGCCGGTGCTGCATTGCTGGGCATCCAAGGTGGTCACCGGCTCCTGCTCCTGCCCCTCTACCACGCCAGCCCGGCAACGTGTCGCCCCCCACGGTCTGCCCACTCTGGGGCCAGGTGGTGGCAACTGGAAAGAGGAGAGATGGAAGGTGGGCTGGCCAGTTCCGTGCAGGTGGAAGGACTGCTGGGTGGCACTACTGCCAATGCTGTCGTCATATAGGTCACTGAGTCCTGGCTCAGCCACACCCTCCTGCAATAAGAAGGGATTATGTCGCTTAGGGGCCCCGGGGCCTCTTCCATCCCGACCCCTACTCTTGGTGCAGTCTGCAGACCGTGCAGATCCCCCGGGAGCAGAGTGAAGACTGCTGTACAGCAGGGAGTCGGCTTGTCCGAGGTCTTGATCAGCCTGGGCGATGCCCAGCTCGGGTGGGCAGAAGGGGTTGGGTCTTGTGCCCCCACCACTTCCACTTGCCCCCCCACAGCACTGCCTGTCTGGGACTTGACAGTGCACCAAGGGGATGTGGTGGACGATGAGGGTCTCTCCAGTCAGCTTTGGAGGACTATCCATTCTGGAAAGTTCGAACAAGGGCATCAACAGCACCAGACACTGCCCCCAGAGCCCAGTGGGGCAGAACACATTTCATCAGGAGAGCTTGGCACCTGGAGAGAGAGGGAAAGAAAGGGAACCTAATGTCACCTCCCTGGAAGTCAGGGACATGCCCTTCCCCGCATCATTTTCAGAATGGATGAGCCCAACAGGAGAAAAGACTTGCAGAATCAAGACAGAGCTCGACAGCACAGCTGCGGGGCGGGGGCTCTCCCGCCACCCGGCACTGTCCAGGCCCAGCTCTGAGCTTCCCCTTTCAAGTTCACCATGCAGCCGCTTGTGATGAGTGATCAGGCCATTTTCATGCCACACATGAAACTCTGGAACCTCGGGGCAGCACTTCCCCCTTCATTCTAAGGACCTTTCCTTGGAGGTAAACAAGGATTAATTCCGAGTACAAACAAAAGTATCGGAGAGAGGCACAAGTCAGAGGCGACTGTGTAGGGGGTCTGCAAGGGCACTAGGCACTGAGAGGACACAGACGCCTTAGACAAGTTTATCTCAAGGGGGACATCACGAATAATACATCATGTACACATAGCAGTAGGCTATAATTTTGCAAGAAAAGTATTTTAAAATCCACTATATCGTTTCCCGAGTGACTGTTACCTTGGGCCCTTGTTCCTTTGATGGCTGTGGGCTCAGAACCCTCAGGCTCCCCACTACTGTGCTGGAGCTTCTTGAAGCAGAGATGGAGTTGGGCATTAGGGAGCCCCTTCCTTCTCAGTGGAGGTGGGGTCTATTTTTTTTTATCTCATCTGTGTTCCTCTCATACAGCATCACATAAAGCCCAATAACAGGAGAGGTGTGATACAGTCTCAGTAACTCAGCTAGTCTTTTGTCTAGCTCAGGATACAGGTTTTCTGAAGTGCCCTAAATCTAACCAGTTTGATTGACAGCTTAGAACTTTAGGTACAGGTGGGGGTGTGTGGCACTCTAAGAAGCCCAACCTTCCTGGTTTTCCCTTTGATAGGCTCTCTCTTACTCAAGGCCACCTGGACCCAAGGACACAAGAGCCCATTCTGAGCTGCCCTGGCCTCTTGGCCAGACTGTGGCAGAACAAGCTCAAGAACTATTCCCCTGCGTTACAAAATTGGGTCCCAACAACCTGCTTTTAGAATCCTCATATCTAATTTCTTCTAATTCAGTCATTTCCTCCCGTCCACCCACTAGAGTCAAATCTCCCATCGCCTAAGTTCTCCACTATCTAGTTGAAACCCTTCAAGTGACCACGAAAAAAAATTATTTAAACCACAGGATCACAGCTTTTCACATGGAGTGCAGTCAAGAGCTGGTAAGTCATGCACACTCAAGGACATGAACAGACAGCACGTGAGAAGAAGCACTCGAATGGCTAATAAGTACATATGTGAGGGGCCAGCTCTTAAAATACTATATTAGAAAGGCTCCTTTGTTGCACGTGTAAGCTTTTGTGTGTGACTGGGGTAAAGAGAAGCTATGGAGAAAGCAGAAACTAGAATGGCTAACCGCAGCTACAAGATTAAGTTATAGAAGAAAACAGAAGAAAATCTACTAGCTGAGAGTCTCTTATATCTGATACCAAAAGCACGCATGACAAAAGAAGAAAGAGATAAGGTAGTCTTCATAAAAATTAAAAACCTGGGCCCTCCCTAGTGGTGCAGAGGGTTAAAGCAGTAGCACTGCAAAGCTGGCTGTGGCCGCTTTGGTGCAAGTTTGAGTCTCGCCCCAGAGGTGACCCACATAGCCTGGCAGACCTCTCCTCTCTTGACCAGCCCGCTGTTTCCCTCATCAGTGTACTTCGTCAGTCGGCCTGTTCTGCTCCCTACTCTGACTCTGGTGCATCCTCTCATGGCTCCTGCACCTCTGGCCTGTATGCCAGTTCTGTATGCATAAATAAATAAATAAACCTTAAAAAAGGGACAAAACTATTAAAAAAAAAATGGAAACCCTTGTACCCCAAAGGACACCCCCCTCCAATGGGAGAGAACACTTGCAAATCATGTACCTGTCAAGAGACTTTTGATCAGAATATATAAACAACTCAATAATAAAAAGATTAAATTAGGCCCTCCCTGGTGGCGCAAAGGGTTAAAGCACAGCCCTATGAAGCTATCCACAGCCACTGTAGCATGAGTTCGATCCCGACCAGGGGGGTGACCCACATGGCACGGCAGACCTCTTCTGCTTCACCCACTGCTCTCCTCAGCAGTGTATTTCAGTCAATTATCCTGTTCTGCTCTCCACTCTGTCTCTGGTAAGTTCTCTCATCCCCCTGCAACTCTGGCCTACACCCTAGCTCTTGTATGCATAAATAAATAAACCTTTAAAAAATACATTAAATTAGAAAATGGGCAAAAATCCTGAATAGACAGTTCTCCACCGAAGACATACAAATGACCAAGAAGCACGTGAAAAGATGCTCCACATCATTAGCTGTTGGAGAAATGAAAACCACAATGAGATTCCACTCCAACCCCACTTCAATGGCTAAGATGAAAAAGACAATATGAATGGTGGCGGTGGCAAGATGTGAGCAGTGGGAACCCTCCCACATTGCGGGGAGCATTATAAAATGGGGCAGTCACTTTGGAAAACAGTCTGGCAGTTCCTCAAAATGCTTAACACAGAGTTACCACATGGCCAGCAATTCTACTACTAGGTGTGTACTAAGAGTAGTGAAAACACATGTTCACACAAAAACTAGTGTGTAAATGTACAGATAGCACTGTCACAGCAGCTAAAATAGTGGGGATAATTCAAATGTCTGTCAGTAATGAAGGATAAACAAAATGTGCTATATAGAGAGCGTGGATCATTATTAAATAAAATATAATAAATAAAAGGAATGAAGCACTGTCACGTACCACAGCATGAATGGACCTCAAAAAAGCATGTAAAAGGAGCCATTCATAAAAGGCCTCATTGGAGGTGGTGTGTGGTCGCCTACTCATGAGATGCCAGAATAGGTGAATCCAGAGACAGAAGAGAGGTTAGACCAGGAGGCTGGGGGATGGGAGAGACTGCTAATGGGTGTGGAGGTTCTTTCTGGGGTGATGAACATTTTTTGAAATCACAGTGCTGATGGGTACACAAATCTGTGAACGAAATCAAGACGACAGGATTTTATGGTATGTGAGTTATGCCTTAACAAACCAGCTGATTACAACGTTTTTTAAACAGAAAACAAAAAGACGAAGCTGTATAGAAGGGTGAAGGAGAGGTCAGGAGTGGGGGACTGGACATAGGCAGAGACAAGGCTGAGAGTGAGAAAAGAGAGGAACACATGCCGTTAAGGATCGGGTTTTGAAGAGAGCTAGAGGATTTTTTTTTTTTAAAGATTTATTTATTTGTACATACAGAACTGGGGTACAGGCCAGAAGCTCAGGGGCGGCGAGAGGCTTCACCAGAGACAGAGTGGGGAACAGAACAGGCAGATCGACGAAGTACACTGCTGAGGGGAGCAGCGGGCGGGTCAGGAGAGGTCTGCCACGCCATGTGGTCACCTCCAGGGCAGGCGGGAATCGAACTCATGCGGAAGCGGTTTTAGATTCTCAGTGCTGTGCTTTAACCCGCTGCGCCACCAGGGAGGGCCAAGAGCTAGAGGATTTTGAGATGCTTTGCTGAAGGTAATGAAATAATTTCCCGGGTGTGCCCCCCACCACAACCTCTTCATTTCTTTCACCAAGACAGCTTTGGGTTCAAATATATATGCCACAAAAATAACAGAAGGTTGGAATTTACTAAAATTAATAATCTATAATTAAAAATATGGGAGAATCATTAAAATGATGTGTTGACTTGGAAAAACATTCACAAAGTCTTAGTGTACATAAGATTACAAAGAAATGGACCGTAGACACTGTCTTTTTATAAGAACATAATGTATGTATCTGGCTAAATCTGTTCAGGTTGCCATAACAAGATACTTCCAACTGAGTGATGTAGAAATAGCAGAAATTTATTTATTTATCTCAGTTCTGGAAAGTCAGAGATTAAATGGTAACACGGCTGCATTCTGGTGAAACCTCTTCCTGGTTCACTGTTGGTGCCTTCGAGCTGTGGCCTCACTGAACCCTGGTTTATAAGAGCATTAGCCCCATTCTGAGGGCACTGCCCTCACCACTAATCACTTCCCATCTCTTACTATCATTGTCTTTGAGGGTTAGGATTTAAACATTTGAATGGGGGTGAGGGTGGGTGAAGAGTGGGGTGGGCGGTAGAATGAGGTGGGGGCAACATGCTCGGAAGAAAAAAATTAAAAAAAAAAATTATTTATTGGACCCTCCCTGGTGGCACATCAAGTTAAAGCGCAGCACTGTGAATCTAGCCACAGCACTTCAGCACTAGTTTGATCCCTGGCTGAGTCCTGTATATATAGATTCAAAAAAAAAATCTTAAAAAATTATTTATTTATTTTTGCTTAGAAGAACCAGAGTGTTGGCCAGAGGGGTGTGTGTGTGTGTGTGTGTGTGTGTGTGTGTGTGTGTGTGTGTGTGTGTGGCGGAGGGAGTGGGAGCGAGATGATTCACCAGAGACAGAGAGAGGAGCAGTGGGTGAGACAGGAGAGGTCAGCTGTGCCAAGTGGATCAGCTCCCTGGCTGGGCATGGGGATTGAACTCAGGCCTTGGTAGTAATAGTGTGGAGACTTAACTCCTAGGCCACCAGACAAGCCCAGAGGAAAATTTGAAAGCACATATAACAAAATTTTAACAGTGTTACTTAACTCTGTTGAGAAGTTTTGGGTTATTTTTAATTAGATAATTTTAAATTTAACTTTTGACCTTTTATCTGTATTTTCTAACTTTATAATAAATGTCCATAATTTAATTTTTTTTTCTTTAAATGCCATGAGCACGGTAGGTTCAGGAGGGAGCTTCTGCCTACGCACAGTACTGGATTTCCCCCGGGTCCACCACAAAGAGGCCTGGACATATAGCACAAAGATTAGAGCATCAATGGGCTACAGCCGTCACTCATGTCCAGTGGCTATTCCTGCCTGCACTTAAAGCACCGTTTTCCAGATGTAGTCACAGTATATACCACACACATTTATAATTCTGATCCACAAAACCATTGCTGGGTGATATGTGCACTCATATGGAAAGACACTGACAGGAGTCTAGAAAGCAGAACCTCTGAGCCAGGGGCTGAGGACATGGGGGTGATGAGGGAAACTTTTTGCCAGTTATATTATGTTGTGATGTTTATACATCTGCCACCCCCCCCAACCTCCCCCCCCAGACTAGAGAGGCTCCTTGAGTTCAGAAACAGTGACCTCATCTCTGAGACCCAGGGACCTCCACATAGTGCTCGGGGCTAAGTAACTGGCAGGGGCCCAGTTACTTGCTGACTCCTACCTCACCCACTTGAAAAACCAACTTGCCTGTCTTTTTATTATTGAGTTGTGGCTATTAAAAATTCATTCTGGGCCTCCCTGGTGGCGCAGCGGGTTAAAGCACAGCACTAAGAAGCTAAAGCCACTTCCCAGTGAGTTTGATCCCTGCCCACCCCGGAGGTGACCCACATGGTGTGGCAGACCTCTCCTGACCCACCCGCTGCTCCCCTCAGCAGTGTACTTCATCAATCTGCCTTCTCTGTTCCCCACTGCTCATGCCTCTCACCACCCCTGCACCTCTGGCCTGTACCCCAGTTCTTTATGCATACATAAATAATTCTTCAAAAAAAATTCATTCTGGAAAAAGGGGAGCACTTTGTCACATAAAAGTCTTGAGAATATTTTCTCTCAAACTATGGTTTGCTCATTTGTTTTCTTAGTGTTTGTTTTTTTTTTTTTCGTTTAAAGATTTATTTACGCATACAGAACTGGGGTACTGGCCAGAGGTGCAGGGGTGGTGAGAATTCACCAGAGACAGAGTGGGGAGCAGAACAGGCAGATGTACTGAAATACACCGCTGAGGGGAGCAGTAGGAGAGACAAGAGAGGTCTGCTGCGCCATGGGGGTCAGCTCCTGTTTGGGGAGTCAACTCATGCTGCAGTGGCTGTGGATAGCTTCATATTTCTGTGCCACCAGTGAGATCCTGATTTCTTTTTTTTTAATGCTTAAAGCTTTCTGTGTCCTGTCAAAATATTTATCCCAAGATCATGAAGACATTTTCCAATTTTCTTTTCTAAAAGCTGTATAGTCCTAGCCTGTACATTTAGGTTGTATCAAATTCCCTTTTAGGTTTACAGTTTTTTTTTTTTACTGGTTGATTTAATTTTATCTCATAGTTTTGTATTTCAGAAAAGGTCTTACTCTTTTCTGATTTCTAATTAGCGTAAGAAAATGCCTGCCAAAATTCAGCCAACAGTAGGGAAACTTTGCAGGCAACTTGTGAGATATGGTCTTCAATCTCTGCCCACAACACGTGCGTATTTTTCACAAAGCACTTTTTAATGTATGTTATCCTTTCTTTCTTTTTTTTTTTAAAGATTTATTTATTTGTGCATACAGAACTGGGGTACAGGCCAGAGGCTCAGGGGCGGTGAGAGGCTTCACCAGAGACAGAGTGGGGAACAGAACAGGCAGATCAACGAAGTACAGGCGGGAATTGAACTCATGTGGAAGCGGCTTTAGATTCTCAGTGCTGTGCTTTAACATGCTGCGCCACCAGGGAGGGCCTGTATGTTATTATTTCTTAGTGATCCTTAACAACCACTCTTCATGGTAGGCAGAGTCCTTTACATTTAATAAAATATGTAAATGAACACCCAGAAAAATAAAGTGACTTGCCCAAGATCACTTAATGAATAAATGACAGAATTAAGACTGGAGGAAGGGCTCAAACATTTGCTCTCTCTTGTCAGTTAAGAATGAAGTGAGATGATGAACTTCATGTAATATAAATGTACGGATTTTTAATGATGCACACCTAAAACTTATAAGGCAAAATTACTCAAAAAGAATGTACACAGCCTATGTGACTCAATTTCAAACACTACACAGCTCATTTATTGAGAGCACATCTCCCGGGCTTCCTTCCTGGGGGTAACTTGTTCTACATCAAGTTAATACTGTGCTCCATGAGCTTTAATAAGAGAAAACAATGAGGTGGGAGAGCTCATCCCAGACTTTTTGTGCCCTGATTAAATGGAGAAACATGGGAGAAGACGGGGAAGGAATAGAGAATGTGGAATAGCAAGAGTGAAGGAAAGCTCTGTCAGAAGATGGCCAGATGGCCCCCTACAAGCTCCGCCTTTTAGGTAAATACAGCACAAAGCGTGGACGTGCAGCTCTCCAGAACAGGAGAAGTTCAGCTGAGATCCCTTCCCCTGGCCCTCAGGGGAAGTGCCTTTGGTCTATCATAGCAACACTGTTAGTGATCACCTATCAAACACTTACAGGTAACTTACACACATTATCTCAATTTCACTATAACTCTTTAAAAATCAGGCATAGCCATCCCCATTGTCTGGGTGAGAAAACCTAACCCAAGCTAAAGAGTAGTCAGTGACACACAGAGTCATACATGATGATACAGCTGAGATGGGATCCCAGGTTCTTAGTTCTCTCACCACCACCACCCTTCCTAAAGAAAATGATCAGGGCCACACCCTCTTCCTAAAGTCCCAGCATCACCCTGCTGCCCTGCAGCTGTTTCCTGCCTCTCCAGGACCTCCCGCCTCAGAGCCTCCATTTGCAGTTTGTATCTACCAACTACCTACTTCTCCATTCCCGGACTTCTCCATTCCCTCTCATAATGCTGCCCCACGCTTCCTCAGTCTTCAGTCCCACCCCTGCCCTGCTCGGCCTGTCCTCTCCCTGTCCCAGCACTCCTTGCCCTGCTCCGTGGCTCACATTCCTAGATGCTTCGTGGGAACTGACACCCTCCCACAACTTCCCAGCATACTCCCAGGCATGTCTGCACACTGTCAAACTACTGACTCCTGTTAGCCTATGTTTTTGAATTTTCTACTAAGGTGATCGATGGGAACTTAAGGCCCTCTTTCTAGCTGCTCTGCGGAGGAAAATGTTCTAGACATTAGAAGAAAGATTCTTCTGGTCCCCAGCATCTTCCTGCCAACTGCAGACCCCTTTCCCTCATTGCTGGAGTCTCTGGAAGGCTGATGGGGAAGACAGTCGGGATTCCTTAGCAATCTGACCTTGACCTGAGGCCCTGATGAGGTGCCTCAGTGGAAGGGACAACCCTTTCCCTCTGGGTCCTTTCCTGGGAGGGGCTGAAGGAGGAGAGCAGGAAGATGCTTTTGGGAGTATCAGCTTATGCTGAGGTACCTTCCTGCTGGGGATCAGTCTGTGTAAGGTGTAGAAGGCATTACAGTGACTGCCCCCGCCCACAACCCCACAAACACAGTGGAGCCTCTTGGTCAACATTCTCTCTCATTCACCCTCACCCGGGCAGCAGGGGAGACCCTGGCGGCTGTGTGTGCATGTGTGCCTGTGCCTGGAAGGAAAGGACGGCTTACTGCTTCCCAGCCCTCCTCCTGAAGCTTCATGATCCCTCATGTTCTCCATCATAAACTCACAGTGGCTTTAGAGGGTGTCTCCTCCCATGAAGCCTTTGTTTCTAGATATGATCGCCACTCTGACCCACCCTGTGGCATCCTCATTAGAAATACCCAGGAAAGAAAGGATATTATTATCTGCTTTTAGACAAAACAGCACTAGCCCAGCTCTGCTGTTCCCCAGCTCTGCACCACAGCCTCAGTGTATGGCTGGAGGAGCCTGTGTAATGTTCGCTCTCGGGCTCGCTGTCACACTCCCTTCTCTTTCTCCAGCGCAAAGACAAAGCCAGCCGCCCAAGCCAGGGCCCAAACGAGCTGACGGGCTACCCCCGGCGGCTCTGCCCTGCCCCTCCCCCCCGCGCGGCTGAGCCATACCTCAGTCGGGAGCCTGGCGCTGTACCCCGAGGCTTCTGTTCCTTTTGCACTCCAACCAAGCTCTACCTTGCCAGCTGCAGCCGAGGCACGGGCCCACAGGACCACACAGGGGCCACGGGGCCGATTTCCTGGGTCTGATTTCTGCTAATACAATGGCATCGTTGCTAATGCAGGGAGGCTGCGCAATCCCAGCCCCAGTATCCTTGCTGCTGCCACCGCCGCTGGTGCTGCGGTGACGTTGCTGCTAGGAGAAGGGGGAAGGGAAGGAGCAGGCTTGCCCACAGCGCAGCGCCGGGCTCCCGCCCTGTCAGTCCCCGCGGGCCCTTTGGCATCGGGGAGGAGGAGGGGGCGGGGGCGAGCGGAGTCAGCCTCGAGGGCAGCGGGTGCTAGGCCTAGGAGGAATATCCGAGGCAGTCAGCGAGGGAAACGCGGAGCGCGAGGCCGGGCTCCCCTCTCGTCCTCAGACTCTCAGGGAAAAAGTCCGGGCAGAGGCTTTAAAGCTTCCTTCCTTCCTCCCTCAGGCCCCTCCTTTTAGATCTTGGCCAGAAACCTCTCCCTCCTCTTTTGCCCACAGTGAATGACTCCTTGTTTTCTAGTTTTTTCCCTTCACCAGGATTCCTGACTAGCCTCAGGGTGGGGCAGCTAGCCTGGGGTGGAGGGGTGTCCTGAAGCCCTGAAGGGAGGCTGCAGAGACTGCTTGCTCATCATTCCACCAGCAGCAATCCCAAGTCGGCCCTTGGGGATCCCAGTTACACAACACTGGGTATGAGTCTCCAGAGAAAAGGGGTCTGTCTCAGAAAAAAAGAAAAAAAAAAGGACTGGCCCTTGGGCAGGCTTCTGCGTGCAGGGGAGGCAGTGGGTCTGGGGACCATGCTGGCTGCGGGTTCTCTTCCTAACACAGGGTCCAGTTCAGTTCCCCGATCCCAGTTCCGGGCCTGCTGGTGGGGCTGGTGCAGAGCCAGGCCCGCTCACCTCAGCAGTGTGACTAAGTGATGACCAGAGTAGAGCGGGGTATCTGGGGAGGCAAAATCGTTTAGCCAGGCCAAGGGGTCAAGTCTATCTTCTAGGGAAAGGAAGGCTAAGGAAAGGACCTCCCTTAGGCCAGAGAAAGCCCTTAGTGCTGGCAGAGCCTTGGGGAGCCCTCTGCCCCTCCCCTGCTCCACCCAGCTCAGGTTCTGGGTCATTTCTGTGCACACTGATCACCAGTGGA
Organism: Condylura cristata; assembly: GCF_000260355.1. Taxonomy (NCBI): domain Eukaryota; kingdom Metazoa; phylum Chordata; class Mammalia; order Eulipotyphla; family Talpidae; genus Condylura; species Condylura cristata. The sequence continues at coordinate 65,123,053 of NW_004567107.1, read as the reverse complement.
GAAACCACGGGCACAGGCAGCTGTACGTAGGAGCACTGTTTCTGTCTGCTTCCTGCCACGGCTGCTATGCCACACTGGGACAGAGTTGGCCTCAAGATGCGCATGACTCCCAAGCATTAGCCCTGCCTGGGGTTCTTCCTGGAGATGACTACTCTCCCAACACCACAACCAAGCTAGGGGTTTCAGGTCCCTGCAAAGAGGCCTTAGATTGAAGGGCCAGGAGCATAGCAGTCACCTCTCAGGAGCCTGAAGAGTTGTAGCTTTTCCCTTTTCTTGTTTCTCCTATTCGCTGTGAGGCTCGTGTGCCCACTGACCACATGCTGAGATGCAGTGAAAGGTAGAGAGACCTTCCAAAATTCATCTCCAACCTTGACTTGAGGGGCCATGGTCCCTTTGCTCCTAAAAAAGCAGGGAATAAGGCTTCCCGGTGGCAGAAGGGGTTGAGTCTCAGCGTTATCAAGCTACGGCCAGCCACTGCAGCATGGGTTCGATTCCCCGCCAGGGAGCTGTCCATGTGGCCAGGCGGACCTCTCCTGTGTCACCTGCTGCTTCCCACAGCAGTGTATTTTAGTGGATTCACCTGTTCTGCTCCCTGATATTCTGCTCCCTGGTCTCTGATGAAACCCTCTCACCTTCCACACCTCTAGCCTACACTCCAGTTCTTGTATGCATAAATAAAATAAAAAATATATCTTTTTTTTTTAAAAGCAAGGAAACAATGTTAAAGGGAAAGGGGGGTTGCTGTTCACAAAACTAACAAACCACCAGGATGTTGAGAGGAGCGGTAAAGGTGTCATTGTTCTCCCCTCCCCCTCGCTGATGCAGGCCTGTGGGGGTTAGGGGGTGCATGAGCAGCTGTAGGTCAGGGCAAAGTGATGACCATGACCAAGTATTTGGAGTTCTAACTTCTTTTTGTAAGAACATTGGTGTAGGGTCTGGTCTGTCCCTGGAATTTCTGAGACTAAGCCATGCACTGCATTGGGGAGTCTCTACCGAGGAAATGTTTCCAGCTGCCTGTAGAAGGTAGAAGCTGTCATATTTTCAGTGCTTGACTTGCTTCACCACATGACCGACTTCATCACCCTTTACTTGCTACCCAATACTGCCAAAGATTTATAGGACTTTTGATGAGAGATACATTATTTTCTGACCAGAGACAAAATACAAACACTACCACATTATAAATCACAACTATCTCCTAACTAGTCTCCTCATGTGCAGTTTACCTTCTAGTACTCCCAGATTCACTCTCCAAAGCACCATCTGTCTTCCATATGTCATTCCTGCCACTCTTCCTGTCTGATGTCTGATGTTTTTCCATCATCCAGAAAGCCAAGTTCAAACCCTTCCTTGCTTCCATATGATCCAGCAATTCCACTCCTACATATCTACTCAAAGGACACAAAAACATTAATTCAAAGTACACTTGAACCCCTATGTCTACCGCAGCACTATTTACAATAGGTAAGCTATGGAAACAACGCAAATACCCAAAAATAGATGACTGGATCAAGAACACAATGGACTATTACTCAGCAAACAAAAAAGATAAACTAAACTCATGCCATTTGCAGCAACAGGGATGGAACTCGAAGGGACTATGCTCAATGAAATAAGCCAGAAAGAAAAAGAAAAAATTTTGGTTGGGTTTCATGTATAGGAAGAATGCAGAGGAACCAAATAAAGAATCAGGGAAAAGTAATTATAATAAAGTAATAATAAAAACCAACAGGCAACTATAAATCAGAGACATCCTGCAAGACAGACGGAGGGAATAGGGTCAACAAAGAGGAGGGAAAAGGTAAGGGACTGTGGTGCTGGTGCACAGTTGAATTGGTGATGGGAATTTTGGTGGGAATTTTACACCTGAGAGGAGGAAGTGAACAATGATGCAAAAAGTATATAAAATAAAATCAGCCAACCAGACAAATAAAAAACCCTTCCTTTTGGTTCTCAAGGTCCATCTTCTTGGCTGTCCATCCCCTTTCTATTCAGCCCAACTTCCCACAACCCATCCTGGAGTCCTTCAATCCTGTTTCACAACCTCATTTGTACTTTACTGCCTTTGTTCATTCAGATTCTCCTGTCTATTATACCCCACTATACTCAGAATTATCCAAACCCCACAAGTCCCAGATCAGCAACTCCCCCAAGCCTTTGGGTTGATCTGATCCATTCAGAGCCAGAGTGGTTCCTCTGTTTCATGAAACCCTGGTAGCATGTTTTTATTTTTTTATTTTACAGACACACAAAGAAAATTCCCACACAAAAAATCAGAGGGTCAAAATAGGATTGCCAACCTCTTACTGTTAACAAAAATAAGAAAGCTTTCCATCTGCTATCATCACCATTCATAAAAGAAAGTATACTGTTATTACTCTTGTTATTTCACTGCACACTGATAGAAACTTCACCAGGAACCAGCATCTGTTCATGAGAAGTTCTGAATAAGTTAGTTGATATGGTTATTATTCTGACCTGTATATCTGTCTTAATATTGTTATCTCTTTAGTCCAAGTTATATTCATTTCTTTATGCCCAATACCCAGCAAATAAGACACGATCATTTTTATTCTGTTTCCCATAAAACTTAGCACAGTATTTGGCATATATTGTAGAAAGTAAGTCAAAATCTTGTTGATTAAGAGCAGTCTAAAAAAGAGATGTTCTTGAGTGTGAGAGTGACTGATGGGCAGATTTGACTCAAATGAAGAAAAGACCATGGGTATTCTTAGGGAAGAAGGAATGGTGAGGGATGGAGGGGGGCAGGAGAAAGGTCTATTAAAAAGGAAGCTTAGGGACAAAAAGTTATGGTTCTTCATGATCTTGAGTTAGTCAAGACATTCTTAGACATGATATTAAAAGTAAAGTGACAGGGCCCTCCCTGGTGGTGCAACGGTTTAAAACACAGCACTATGAAGCTGTTCACAACCACTGCAGCACAAGTTTGATCCCCGGCCAGAGAGCTGACCCACATGGCGAGGCAGACCTCTCCTGACCTGCCTGCTCCTCCCCTCAGTGGTGTATTTCATCAATATGCCTGTTCTGCTCCCCACTCTGTCTCTGGCGAATCCTCTCACTGCCCCTGTACCTCTTGCCTGTACCCCAGTTCTGTATGCACAAATAAATAAATATTAAAAAAAAAAAGTAAAGT
>NW_004567107.1:65093926-65116674 GCF_000260355.1 Condylura cristata | reverse complement strand
TTTGCAGCAACTTGGATGGAGCTGGAAAAGATCATGCTTAGTGAGATAAGCCAGAAAGAGAAAGAAAAATACCAGATGGTTTCACTCATAACAGGAGTATAATGGACCAGGTGAGAAAATAACAAAAATAGTGTACAACCATATACCAGAGACATTTTGTGGGGGTGGAGTGGGAAATGGGATCACAAACGGGGGGTGAGGGGTGAGGAGGGGAAGTGCACGGGATTATGGTGATGGCACACGGGTGACATGGTGATGGGAACCCTGCGGGGATTACAATTGAGATGGAAAAAAAATGCACAAAATGATGTAAAAATAAATTGTTATAAAATTAAAAAAAAATGGAGAAAAATTTAAATTGTTGGAATTTAAAGGACACTCTTTAAGATAGTGAAAAGATAACCCACTGAATAGGAGAGTTGCAAATCATATACCTGATTAAGAAACTTCTGTCTCAACTATAAAAAGAACTCTTACAACTCAACATTAAAAAGACATATAATTCAAGTAAAAAATGGGCAAAGGGTCTAAATAGAAGACATCTACAAAGCCAATAAACACACTTAAAGAAGCTCAACATCATTAGTGAGTAGTAAGTGTGAATCAGAACTGAAGTGAGATGCCACTTCACTCTATGAGGATTGCTTAAATAAAAGAGACAGACAATAGTTAAGTGTTGATGATATGGAGAAATAGAACTGTGATACATTGCTTAGTAGGTTATAATGTGGTTCAATAACTTTGGGAAACAGTTCGGTACTTCCACAAAATGTTAAAGAGTTACCATATGACCCCAAAATTCCACACTTAGATAGATGTATCTGACACAAGCTATGCAACTTCTATTGACTGACAAATTCTGGATAGAAAAGGAAAATCTCTGAAAAATCAGAATTTCCACTGCTAACTTATGTTACGACCTCCCTTTTTTGTATAATCATAATATCAAAAATTTCTGAGCAACCATCAGTTTACAACTGGATTGCCTTAGCCTCATAAGGTGGCTGCCTGGTCCAGGCAAGCTGCCCTAGGGCGGGAAATTCCTCTGTCTCCTGAGACAAAAGGAAAGCCCAGGAAAAATAAAACCCCAGGGCATAAAAACTCCCTGGAAACTTCCATGGTTTCTTTAAATAAAAAGCAAATCTCAGATAAGACTTCCAGGGCATAAGGACTCATGGGCAATTTTAAACCTTGTTTACAAAGGTGTTGCTTAATATACAACTGTACAACTTTCTCTTAACTTTACTCCTTTTTAAAACAAGCACTAACTACTCTCTGCTAGCCTTAAATTAGCCATTAGCTTTTCTTTAGACGATCACTGATAACATTGCTAACACAATTTATTACTTCCCTAAGACCCCTATAACCTTTTGCTAACAAGCTCATCCTTTCCAAAACCCCTCTTCCCTTGAGTTATAGCTAAACATCTGTACACATGACAATTATCACAAAAATGTATAATTTAGTATACCATAAAATGTTAGGAAGAAAATGTTTTGTTCCCCTTGTCCTTGAAAACTTTTTTATGGCGATCCCTCATTAACTTACCCTATGCATTTAACTATTTGCTACACAGTATAAAGACCTGCTGGAAGACTTGAGCAGGAAGACTTGCACCCAACTCTGACTCCTGTGTCTTCATCACACCCGCTCCCCTCTCCCCTTTTGGAATCTCTGCTCGCCAATGCCTTCCCACCTTAGGGCCCTGCCTGTCTCACCTCCTGACACCTTGATAGTTGGGGCTGGTCCCCAACATATATCCATTTATATTAATAAACATGTTAACATTCTTATATACAAATCTTCATAAAAGCTTATTCATAATAGTCAGAGTGGGAATGACTAAAATGTCCATCAATAGATGAGTGGATAAGTAAAATGTGGTATGTAAGTCATAAAATGGAATATTATTCAGCAATGAAAAGAAATTAAGCACTGAAACATGCTACAAAACAGATAAGCCCTGAAAGGTTACATATTATTCGACTTTATATGAAAATGTTCAGAGAGGCAAAAAGCAGACAAAAAGCATATCAATGGCTACCAGTGGGGTGAGGGGGTAATGGTAAGTTAGCAGTCAATGGGGATGGGATTTCTTTTTGGGCTCACATAAGTGTTCTAAAATGAGGTTATGGTGATAGTTACATAGTTCATTGAAAATACTAAAAACAATTGAATCATATATTTTAAATGGTGAAACACATGGTGTGTCAATTATATCTCAATAAAGTTGTTTTAAAATAGCAGCAGTGAATGATGTAGTTCAGCTTCACAGAGGAAGACGCCTTTCAAGGTCTTGTAACTAAGGGGGGCCTCAGATCTACCAGAAAGCAGTGGCCTGTCAATCCAACATCCTCAGTCAAGTCCCTTTCTCATCTGCCTTTTCAATACCAACATTTTTAAAACAATGAACTATGCTAACTAAACATTGCTCTTAACTACTAGAAGTTTATCATGTTGTAATATTTGAACTGTATTAAAATCTGAACTTATAATATTTAAACTCTCTAAAGCTTAGCTATCCTCTCGCACAGAAATCTTCTTTTCCTTTTCGCTTATGTAACACCAGCCCTCTTGGTTCTACTTCTTACATCATTCTTTCTTTGCTATTTGATAAAATAATAATACTTGGCTTATATTTAAATGCAGATTTACAGCAAGGCTCAGAAATGAAGTCTTTTCAACCTGGGAAGTTTTTGGCTGCTCCCATTATGTTGTTGATTTCCAAATTTTACATTCTTCTTGAACTCCCAGAGTCAAATCTGTTAGTCTATTACATACTTCTTATATTACCTCAAATTCAATACATCTGAATTGATTTTTTAAATTGTTTATCAGCTTCTTTGAACTACCAGTAACTCATGGTAGAAAATATGAGACTCATCTAGATGAGTCTAGTCATCTAGACTCTCTCTTCACAATTAATCACCAAATCAGGCTGAGTCTTCCTCCCAATTTAGATTAATAACTTATTATGCTTTTACTATATGTACAATTCCCAACTTATGGTAGTAAGACTTGTGATTTTTTTGGAAAGATTTATTTATTTATGCATAGAGACTGGGGTACAGACCAGAGGCTCAGGGGTGGTGAGAGGATTCACCAGAGACACAGTGGGGGACAGAGGAGGCAGATCAACAAAGTACACTGCTGAGGGGAGCAGTGGGTAGTCAGGAGAGGTCTGCTGTGCCATGTGGATCACCTCTGGGGCAGGGATTGAACTCATGCTGAAGTGGCTTTAGCTTCTTAGCGCTGTGCTTTAACCTGCTGTGCCACCAGGGAGGCCCCAAGACTTGTGATTTTTTAATTTTTTTTGACTTATGATCTCTGACTTCACTATGGTGTAAAAGCAATATGCATTCAGTAGAAACCATACTGAGAGCTTTGAACTGTAATGTTCTCCTAGGTTTGTGCTAAGCAGGGCAATACTCTGGTGATGCTGACAGTGGCAGTGACCCAGAGCTCCCTATCTATCAATCATGGGCCAAGACACTCTGTAGACTGTCACTTTCAGTATAGTAGTCAATAAATTATATGAACTATCCAATAGTTTATTGTAAAATAATAAAATAATAAAAGCTTTGTGCTAAAGGACTTTGCCCGACTAGTACAAGTGTTGTGAGCAGGGTAGGCTAGGCTTAGCTATAGTGATACACATTAGATATGTTAAATGCATTTTTGATTTATGGTATTTCCAACTTAGGACAATTTGTATAACCATTCTTTGAATTAAAATTAGTTTTATGAAAGAGAAATTTGAGGCTCGTAAGTTTACTCGCTAATTAAATGTCTGGGGTTCAGATGCATATCGAGACAGATTCCAAAGTCAGTGTCCTTAAACACTTGTTACATTGTTTCTCCAATCCCCCCCCAACTCTTGTCATCTTAAATCAGATCTGTATTATCTCTCCTTTAAATTAATTTCCCCAACAACTGCTGTTTAATATGTCACTTTATCCAGTGATTCCCTATTGCCTACAGAATAATCCAAGCTCTCAGTCTTGGTGTTCAAAGTCCCACCCTACTTATCCAGGCATACTCCACTAAATGCCAAATTTTAACTCACTTCACTGGGAAGCTATCTGGAAGCTATCTCCCTGTTCCCCTTGTCTCTCCCAGACCCATGAGTCTCCCTTAAAGATCTAGGTCAAATTCTACCACATCTGGAAACTTTTCTTATCATGGAAGTTCTTCTGACTTCCCCTCAGTACTGTGTGCCTCGTTCATTTGGTTCATCACATTCTTTTTTAAAAGATTATTGATTTAGGCCCTCCCTGGTGGCGCAGCGGGTTAAAGCACAGCACTGAGAATCTGAAGCCACTTCCGCATGAGTTCGATTCCCGCCTGCCGCCTGCCCCGGAGGAGACCACATGGCGAGCCAGACCTCTCCTGACCCGCCCGCTGCTCCCCTCAGCAGTGTACTTCGTCGATCTGCCTGTTCTGTTCCCCACTCTGTCTCTGGTGAAGCCTCTCACCGCCCCTGAGCCTCTGGCCTGTACCCCAGTTCTGTATGAATAAATAAATAAATCTTTAAAAAAAAAAAAAAAGATTATTGATTTATGTGCACAAGAACTGTGGTACAGGACAGAGGTGTGGAGGGGTGAGAGGATCACCAGAGACAGAGTGGGGAGCAGAACAGGCGGATCGACTGAAACACTGCTGAGGGGAGCAGCGGGCGAGGCAGGAGAGGTCTGCTACGCCATGTGGGCCATGTGGGTCAGCTCCTTGGCTGGGGATCAAACTGGTGCAGTAGTGGCTGTGGATAGATACACAGTGCGGAGACCCAACCCCTTGCACCACCAGGGAGGCCCTTGTTTCCTCACCTCTCGATGAGAGCATACTTTTGTTATGTTGTACCTTGATAAGTAATTTTGAGTACAGAGCCCTGGAACTTAGTAGTGCACCACTGATACTTATTTCATAAAGCTACTGACTGGCAAGCCCAGCAGCTTAGCTGAACACAATTCAGCAAATATCCTGAGAATAGGATATTTGATGAAAAGGAGAAGAAAAGAGAAAAGTAAAAAAGGTAACTATTAGTACAGTGCTTAGTAAATACATCTTTGATGTCAAGATCTTATATTCCCAGCCCTTTTTTCCTCTTCATTCATACTGAGAGTAGAGAGATGACTGAGAAACCATGTCTTCAGTCACTATTTATTTACCATTTATTCTCATAGTCATGACCCTGCAGCAAAAGTTGTAAGGTGGCAGCCTGACACATTGGTATGACAACAAGTTTAATGTGGTTTGTACCATCCACTAAGTTACCCAAAAAAGGGATCTAGAAGTCATCCTCAATCCCATCTCCTGCATCTTCAATTATCAATTAACCTAGAATTCTTTGTAAGATAGAAATCTGATCATCAGTGTTGTAAAGCTCTTTAGTAGTTCCTGATCATCTTTAGGATAAAAGTCCAAATTTCTGGGCCTCCCTGGTAGTGCAAAGGGTTGAGTCTCAGCACTATGAGCTACTCAGCTATTGCCAACATGAGTTTGATCCCTGACCAGGGTGGTGACCCACATGGTGCAGCAGACCTCTCCTGTCTTACCCGCTGTTCCCTTCAGCAGTGTATTTCGTTGATCTGCCTGTTCTGATCTCCACACTGTCTCTGGTGGGTCCTTTCATCACCATCCCCTGTACCTTTGACCTACATTCCAGTTCTTATATGCCTAATTCAGTTGTGGGAATGGAATGCTAAGAGTAATAAATTTTGTGTATTTCTGAGAATAGAAGGAAAAATAAAGAATATTAAAGATTAAGAAGTAAGAAGAAGCACTCTAGATATCTAAAACGAAATGAACTTAGGACTTGAATCGACTTCAGTGGCAGCTAAACAGAAACTTAGTTGAAAAATTTCAAAGATAAGAACGATGAGATTTAAAGTTTTAAGAAAGCAAAGCATTGCCTCACCACTTCACAATCTTCACAATCTACCCTTCCACAAAAGCAACAAAGGCGAACAAACCAAAGTTTTTTTAAAATAAAAAATTTCATGCCTGAGGCGGGCGGGGGGGGGGGGGGAAGAGCGGGGTAGGGGGTGCCATTAACTCAGTGAGCACAGTCTTCTGAGACTCCTTGAATGGCACAGGTATTAGAGACCAAGTGCCTGAGAGGAGGAGGAGTACTAAGCAAGCAGAAAGGGATTTGCTTGAAATGTGCAGAGAAAGCTGTCAGAAGGCCAGGCCCCGCCATTAAGCCCACACTACCAGGAGGTCACCCTCCTCCTGCTCCTTCTGGATTACTAGGGGTTTATTTTCTGGAGAAATTTAACTTCATCAGACTCAGGAACAGATGCAGAAGCAAGCAGGATGTGGGAGCCCTCGAGACACAGGGAGAGTCCGTGAAACAACTGTAAGGCAGTTTCTAGATACCTTCTATTTCAGGAGACTACCACAGCCACTCTCAGCCCCGGGCCTCCTCTCCCTCTCTGAGGATACTGCTCTACCCCAGAGACAGGACTGTCAGGCACAGATGTGGGGGAGCCGCCCCGCGAGAAAGCTGGCCCGCTGCCACTACCCACCAGGCCGCATGCCTGCTGCTCTCATTCTTGTCTGGTTCAGTCATTTTCTGTGATGGTTGGAAATGATGATTTTCTTTCTATATATTATTCCTTCCACATTGATTGGCTGGCATTCTAACATAAGAAAGAATTCTCCTTTCCTCCTTTCCATGATCTATCTATTTGGTATTAATGTAGATGCTTAGATTACTATTTTTTTTAGATTATCATTTATTTATACATACAGAACACGGGTACAGGCCATAGGTGCAGGGGCGGAGAGAGGATTCACCAGAGACAGAGTGGGGAGCAGAAGGGGCCGACTGACGAAGTACACTGCTGAGGGGAGCAGCGGGCGGGTCAGGGGAGGTCTGCCATACCATGTGGATTAACTCCTGGGCGGGGATCTAACTCATGCTGAAGTGGCTTTAACTTCTTAGTGCTGTGCTTTATTTAATCAGCCGCGCCACCAGGGAGGGCCTTACTATTTTTCTTTAATTCAATAGATGGTAATCCGTTGCGAGTATTACTGATTTTGATTATCCAAGATGAGGTACCTTTTGGCTTTATTTCCCTACTGTGAAGACCTTTGTTACTATGCATAAATTTTTTAAAATGAATGACTTTAGAATAGGTTTTAGAACAGGTGCAAAGATTGTTCAGAGTTTCCTTCTTTCAACCAGTTTCCCTAAAGTTGTCATTTTATGTAATCATGGTCCATTTTTCAAAACAAAGAAATAAATATCGAGTACATTACTGTTAACTAAACTTGCAGACTTTATTTGGATTTTGCCAAATTTTCTACTAATGTCCTTTTTCTGTTATTTGGCATGTAAAGAAACTAAATATATGTAATTTTCATAGAACATGTTAATTAAAAGCAAGATAAAACCAATTCCCCCAAAGATATGTAGATGACACCAGAGGCTGTAGATAAACAGCTTGGATGGTATTAGAATAGCATAATGAAGAAAAAGATTGCATTTCTCACAGTCAAGACACTGAGTAGTTTTGGAAACTATCCAGACAGGTAATTTTTAGCAAAAGCAAGCAGTACTAAAAATAGTCAAGACTATGTGATCTTTGTCTCGCTCTGTTCCCAGTCTTTCCCAATAATCACTCTGCTTGCCTTTCACCTCAGGACACTCCTTTGGAAATCAACAGGCAGTAGTACTTTCTTGAGCTGACTTAGTCAGGTTGTCTCTCCTACCCCCGTTGTGTCTCCTACGCCCGCAATTCCTTTTGGGCGTTTTCCCCCGCAGACTGCAAGGTGGGTTCCAGTAGGAAAGGCCAGCAGGCTCAGATCACAACAAATCTGTATCAACTATGTTGCACTATATTCCCTTCTCTCATCTATGAGCTCCCAAAGGCCGTTACTTAAGTAACATCACCTCAGGAATCAACTAAGCACTCACTCCTGCTCTGTATAAAGTACTGTTCTGGATGGTTGGGGCAACAGCCCCACTTGAGGGGTTCATAATGTCAGTACATTTCCACTGTGCCTCTGGAGAGGGCTGAGGCAGCAAGAAAGAAGCTCAGGATGTGGGACAAGGGTTACAGCAGTGACTTCAAACTCTTTTTCAGCCTTAATACATGAAACAGCTGCTCTGGCTGAAGCAGGGCTGCTGAATAGTCCATATACCCCACTCCCTCTCTCCACTATGGAGGCCCCAAAAGTACCTCCAGGGAAGTGTGAAACCCTCCGGGCGAAGGTCTAATGAGCATGGGTTGTGAGGGTTGGGGAAATGAGGAGTGAAAAGAATGATTAACTGATTATTAAGGAAAATTCTCTTTTCTCTCTCTCCTCATAGCCCCCAAATCAAGTTTGGGAAATGATGTTAATTAACTGTACTTCCTTCCAAATACAGAAGTGAAATTAGGAAAATCAGTTTGCCTAACTACCTTCTACTCCTGCCAGATTCTATGGCCATGAGATTTGATGGAGACAAGTGCTTCTCTTTGACGTGTGAGATGAATTTAGAGAGTGAAGAATTGGCCCTAACTGATTCCTGTGGGTGCCTAGGCTGAGTTGCAAAGAGAAAAACAATCTGGCAAATGTCTGGGAGCATCTGGCTGTGGCATCAGGACTCTGAACCTACAAATGGAGTAGCCTAGAAGCTTGTCTGTCTTTCCTCCAGTTTTTGTGTAGTGGCTCCTAGCTGAGGAGACCCCTCTTCCAAACTGGTATCATGTTACTTTGGGCATGCTGGGAGCGTGCTAGTAGCCTGGCCTGCAGGGTGATCCCAGACACAGCCAGCTGCTCCCGTCTCAGACCTCCCTAATACAGAGTCCTCTTTCGAAGCAAAAAGCTTGGTTATTTTTGGCTTCTGTAACATAAATATGTTACAGAAAAGTTCACGCCTAAAAGTCAAATACAAATACTTGAAGAAGGACTGTCTCTTTCTTGGAAATACCTGGTGTAGATATATCTTCTTTCCCCTAAGTCTGTTTCCATCCTCATGACCTGGAAACACGTTGGCATCTATAATATTATCAAAGTCGCTGACAGAACCCCCAACAAGTGCCAAGTTTTACCTTTTAGTATCTACTGTGCCTGAAGCTCCCATTCAGTATAAATGCACACTGCACTACTGGGAACTATACCCAGGGGAAGAATAAACTAGAACCCTTGACCCTCACTTAGTAGTGTAAAGAGTCACTTTCCTTTATTCCATAGGAATCTATAAATAATAAACCCAGCTTTGTCCCAGCATCTCTCTGCTAAAAAGAGATTATGCCTCTCCGTGGAGCGGCCAACAAGCGCATGCCTTTCTCCATTAGGTCAACCACTTGATTCCCTCCTTAGGTCAACTAACAACACCCATTTGAGGCACCAGGATGAATCAGGTGACCTCTTAGGGGCCTTTCAGCTCAAATTACAAAAACAAACTAAGCTAAAACCTGCCCCCCAACAGCCACCCCCCAGGTAAGTTTCTTATGCCTGGTGCTCATCTTCTTGCCTTTCAACATAAAGGTAAACACTATCTATACTCATAGGTGCCTCCCTCTACTACATGTCTAACACTGGCAATCTGCGTAGATTCTGTCTCTTTTGAAGATTAGGAAAGATTTAGTTCCTACCTTGACCAATTGAGTTCTTCAAATGAGGGGGTGAAGGATGCAGCAGTGAGTGAGGCCAGTGGGACACAGCCACTGCTAGGGGCGGATGAGCAGCCAGGGAGCTGGAAACAACCAAGGCCAGAGATGGTGTGCGGGTCAGGTCTGAGAGCCCTGCACGGGAGCCTCTGCTGGAAGGACAGCTCGCACAAGTGTATTTGCAGAAGTGAGATAGCAGGGACCAAAAGGGTCCTCTGCTTCTCCTTGACTGTGCAGCTTTTCCCTGGCTGTACCTTCTGGCTCATGGGCACCACAAGCAAGGCCAGAGTGCGTGCTGCTTCCCCTCCCCCAAGGCAGTGGACTGAGGCATGTAAGCTGCTGTCAAATCAGTCTGTCAAAAGCTGTAAATAAAGGCCACATATGCACCGTCAAATAGGCTATGAGAAGAATCTAGATTGAATTACACAAGCCAGTTGTGGAGAGGGTGAGGGGTGGGGTGGGGAGAGCTGGGAGAAAGAGAAGAGAGGAGCCTAACTGCCCTTCAGGAAAACATTTCTCTTGGACAAGCCCTGGCGGCGCAGCAGGTTAAAGCACAGCACTGTGAGGCCGAAGCTGGCCTCGGCTGCTTCTGTGCAAGTTCGATCCCCGCCCCGGAGGTGACCCACATGGTGTGGAAGACCCACATGGCGTGGCAGACCTCTCCTTGTCTTGCCTGTCGATCTGCCTGTTCTGCCTCCCACTCTGTCTCTGGTGAATCCTCTGGCCTGTACCCCACTTCTGTATGCATAAATAAATAAATTTTAAAAAAAAAGAAAGAAAGAAAACACTTCTCTCAAGCATACTCTTTCTGCCAGAAGTCATCAAAGCCATCATCCCCCGGTCTGGCCTTACTCTCGGTAGAGGGCTGCTAGTTCCTGAGATCCTCAGTCGGAGCCAAAGCCTATTCCAGCAGGTGACTTATCCTCCAGCAGACATTAGATGACAGTCTCTGATCCAGCCCACCATGCTTGGTGAGGGCACTGGGGTTGCCTCACTGGCAACAGATCACTTCTGTATTTGTTACTATATTTGTTGTAGTCAGAGAACCAAAGTGAGAATGAAGTGATGTTCACTTAAACAAAAAATTACAGGGCAGCTGGCTGACATTGGGTCTGGGTCCGGAGTGTTCAGGGCCTACGTTGTCTAGTTATCATTCGGAGCTTGGACTTTGGTGTTAACAGGCCTGGGTTCAAGTTTGACACATTCTTTGCCATTTGTGGACTCTGGGGTGGTATTCAGCTTCACTAAACTTCGCTTCCTCACATATACATCCATCACCATCTTTTCCCTCAAAGGCCTGAGGCATAAAAAGTGCCCGGCACAAGGTACGAAATCAGTCCTGATCACTGCTACTATTGTGTCTTTGGCAGACGGCCAGTGGTGTCCTTTCCTCTCTGTTTAATTTGCCGGAAAACCCAAAAGCTCCAGGTCCAGGGAGCCAGGAGGCAGATCTTGTAAAAGGACCAAAGAATTGGGAAGAGCCATGTTCCGTTTTCTCTGCCTGGGCCCGTCACCCTATGCCTGTTCTACTTTGCACTGGCAGGTGGCCCGGTCTCCTAAGGCTCTCCCAGCTCAAGACCCTCCCCAGCTCCTGTGTTACCTGTGGCGGGGCATGCTCCCAGACAGATGCTGCTGCTCCTGGGGCCCCGGGTCAGGTCTCAGTAGGCCCAGGAAGGAAAGTCTGATCTCAGGCTGGCAGGGCAGTTCTGTCCAGGCTGTTGTCTGCCCATCACAGCTGACTGTGAGGCCTATAGGTTAATAATAGCAACTCTGATGCCAATGGATTAAGACAGCGTTGTAGGAGGTGTTTATTTTTACACTCTGGCGTCAGTATCAAGTTCTACTGGTTACTGCCCAAATCTAGGGCAGCATGCTGCTATAGGAGTGGCCCCAGGCTGCTCCAGGTTGCCGGGTTGGATTCTGGAGGAAGCAGGCCTTGTTGAACACAGTCCAGCATTAGCAGGAAGGAACAGGGAAGGAAAAGGGAGCACATGGAGCTCTCTGCGTCCAACTGTCTGATCCTCCATCTCTGGGACCGGGTGCCCTGGACTGCAAGCTGTTTCTCATCCTCCCGAGTCTGGCAGGCTCTGGGCTGGAGGCCTCGTGCGTTGTTGTGGACCGGAGCCCACAAGGACACACATTGGCTGTAGTCAAATTCTCTGGATAAAATCGAGGAAAGATGTCACTCAACTAAGCAGAGGCTCAGACTGTCAGTCACAAGCCCAGAGCGATGACACAGTGAGGGCTGTCACTGTAAAGATTGGGAAAAATCCACCTGGGAAGGTTTTACAGGATACTTGAGATAAAGTGTGATTAGGCTGGTTCTTTATGGGTCTGCAGAGTTTTCAGCAGGTATATCAAGTCCCTAAAAATTTATTTGGTCAGAAATTCTTTCCTAGATCTGACACAATTGCAGAGACATACTAAGAAACGAGCCCTCATCCACTCAGGAGCTAGCAAATCTCCTGAAAGCCTCTTTATTCCCCGGAGCATGGAGACCTCACACTTCAGCCACAGTGTCTGGAATTCCACGGTCATCCTGCTTCTCTCCCTGCGTGGTAGCTCCTGACACAGACTTTTTGCCCCTGCAGGCAGACAGGAGGATGAGAGGCTGACAGCTGGACAGCTGATGTAAACAGCTGCAGCCTGGCCTGCCGAGAGCCGTGTGCCCAGCACGCGCGGTGGAATGACAGCTATGTGCCACGCACCAGGTAGGAATGCTGGAGCACACAGAAAGCAGCCGGGCACACAGTCAGAGACTCCATGGTCCTCCTGCCCGGGGCTGACTCATCACCATCATCAGTGACACAGCCCATCCGAATCTTGAGGAGCGAGGTTGCTGGCAGGAAAGCAAGCTGGTGAACCACTCGGTCAATACATTTTTTCCCCCCTGTCGTTCAAGGCTTATCCACCTGGTCATTAGAACAACAATGCAGCCTCAGAAACAACCAGATTTGATAACTGGAGATAGGGGGTTTGATCTCCGCTCCAGCTGGAAGCTGCCGGTGCCTAGGCTGGTGGCAGGATGCCCACGGACAGGAACACTGCTTTCATTCTTGGCTTTTCCTGTGACTTGCTGGGTCATCTGGGGGCAGGGTACCTGTCCTCTCAAAGTTCTAACTTTACCCTCTGGAGAAGGGCCTAACTGCATCCACCTTCTGGTGTTATGGCAAAGCAACATATTTGAATAATTAAAAAGTAAGTAGCAACAACTGTATATGGATGTCTGTTTTTTGGGATTAAAGTATTTCAGAAGTAACATGGTCACCCATGCACACAGGTAGAAAGAGCCTGGTTTTTTCCTTCTAGGTCACAGTGGTCATGTTGGGAAGGGAGCCTGACAGGTACAATTCCTTTATTTCAGGCCTATAATCCCACCTCTGGTTTGAAGGATAGTTAAAATAATTAGGACTGGGCTCTCCCTGGTGGCTCAAGGGGTTAAAGTGCAGCACTATGAAGCAGCAGACCGCTCCTATCTCACCTGCTGCTCCCCTAAGCAGTGTATTTTGGTCAACCCACCTGTTCTGTTTCCTACTCACTCTGGTGTATCCTCTCACTGCCCCTGCACCTCTGGCCTGTACCCCAGTTCTTGTATGCATAAATAAATAAATCTTTAAAAAAAATAATTAGGACTCTGGTTACCTAGATGTAGGTATTCATTTTTACTAATGTCAACAGAGAAACGCCTCCACTTATCTCCTTGTACTTCATCTACAAATCTAATTTCGCCTTGTGCCTGGGTCCAGGACATGGATATGAGGTTTACATCACACTTACAGTCTTCAGCATCAGGACCTGGAAATCAGACTTGGCCTACAAGCCCCAGAAAGCAATGCTGGTAGAAGGATGTACCCCACTGCTGAGAACAAAGGCAACACTGTTTCGGAAAACCAATACAAGCCTTCACTCTTCCAGCCCAGCAATCCCTCAGTGTGGGGTTAGCTTGCCAGGGCTCCAGAGTTCTTGGAGAGGAAAAACAGAAGTCCATTCTTCACTGATGCTAACATCTTTTTTTCTACAAGTGCCCACTTTACTATCCAAAATTGATGCTCCAAGGGGCCTCCTGGTGGCCTAGGTGTTAAGTCTCAGAGTTACCATCCTTCAGTTTCAGTTCAATTCCTGATCAATCTTAATATATCTGCCTGTTTGGCTTCCTACTCTGTCTCTGGAGACTCTTCTCACTCCCTGTCCTCTCCACCCCCCACCTCTGGTTTACAGCCCAGTTCTTCTGTGCCAAAAATACATGAATAATACAAAACCCCAAAACTAATGGTCTGACATCCTGCAGCTTCTGGGGAGACCTGTCCCCTATTCCAATCATCTGTAGAGCTGGCCAGACAGTAAATATTTAGGCTTTGTGACTACATAGTTTTGCTACTTATCATTTATATGTGTCCATATAGATTATATATTACATGTATAACATTTTATATATATATGTAAAACTTTAAAAAAACATAAAAACCACTGTTTTTACATAGTTTGCTGACTTCTACTCTAGACCTTAAAGACCTCTCTCTTCAAAGTCTATGTACCAAAACTCTGACTCTGCTGGGTCTGCCTGCCAGTCTCTTTCCTTTGTAGGAAGGATGGATGGATTTCAGAAGCAGCTCCCGCCTAAGGAGGACTGTGGACTGTGAAGGCAGACTGGGGGTTTATTTGCATTACAGCTGAGAGTCTGGCTAATTCCCTTCATATAAAGTGCTCCACAAACATCTGTGGAATGTGGCTTGTTGCATTATCATTCTGGAGTGCAGACTGAACCATAAACAGTCTGTATCTTTGTGCTTAATAATATAATCCATGCCTCTAAAAGACCCACTTTTTTTTTCCTTCTTTCCCCCAAGCTCTAAACCCGCACTTGAATTGGCTCAGCTCCCAACCCCTTTCTCCTTCCCATCTCTTTCATTTCTGTATTTGGCTGTGGCTAGCGAGGAAGCTAACAAGACAGATAGGTCTGGAAACTAAATATGGATGAAAGGCGTGAGGGAAGGGCTGAGTTCATTTTGAGCAAAGACTTAGGGCTCACTGAATCTAAGCTCTATCACAAATAGTTATAAGCTATGGCTCACACTGTTCTAGAAGCAACCCATGAACAATGTACAAAGGGCAAGGAATTAGTGGAATTACAGCCCCCTACATACTGTGGACTAGAAGGAAGCAAATGACATACAGCTAACGACCAATTTTTGTAATAATAAGTTACTAATCATCTACTATGCCACCCACTCTTTCATATGTTTGTCATAAATACATCTCTGGTCTTCACATTAACCCTGCAGCATAGTTATTATTATCACTCTTTTACAGTTGACGGGACTGAGGCTCTTGCAAAAATGACTTTATCTAAGGTCACAGAGCTAGAAAGTTAGGGAGCTGGGCTTAGAACTCGTCTCACTTACTTCAATGCTCTTATTCTTTCCACTGCAATATATATGAACATCCTTGGTGAAGAACAGTAAGGGCTTAGTTTGGGTCCCGCTTGTTCTAAATGGCTGCAACCTAAACAAAACTGCCCTTTTGTATAGTCTGAATTTCCATGCATGACAAGGTGCTTCAAAACACAAGCATGACAACTTTGCACGGCAGTGATGCAGGTCAAATCAATACAGCTATATTTACAATAGGCCAGGGCTTTATTCGAGCTAGTATTTATTCTATAAGAATAAACAAGATTTAAATAAAAGAATAAATAGGATATTAATATGCTTTTTTTTTTTCAGCAGCAGTATATCTTTGTATAATCAATGTTATTTTGTAAACAGTTTGGCTGAACTGTAATTCTTCATCTTCCCAGGTTCCAGATTGTTAATAGCCAATCAAATATCTGTTCTTCCTTTCTCTTTCAAATTAACAGACTGGTGATACTCAGCTGAGTACAATGCTCCTCAACTGATTCTCCATTCCATCTTCCCTTGAAGGTGAGTGTGGTCATTCGGTGAAGTTATAAACAGAACTGTGGCACTAGTATTCTGAGTATAGTCTATTTATAATGAACACCCTGATACACACTTCCTCCATCCTGATACTGGGAAGGTGGGTGTGATGGCTAGAGCTACCGCAGCCATTTTGGACCACAAAGATGACCCAGGTATATAACAGAGGAAAAAACTGGAAGGGGCCTTGGTCTCTAATGACTGTTGAGTTACCCTATCAGTCAGGAATTCTACCTCTGGATTGAGAAAAAAATAAACTATTTTACTTAAGTCACCAATTTTGGATTTTTGTAGTCATATCCATTTCTATTTAATATATCTACCACATTCCAAAAATCACCAATATTAATTCTATCTACTCTTTCCCATCCCCTGTGTTCTTATTTATGACCAATCTATCTTCATTACTCATCTCAATTGCTACTTTAACCTGTAATTGGCCTACTTTCCTAGAGCCATCATTTAAAAAGGAAGTTCATTTGTATTGCCCTCTTGCTTTAAAACCTTTCAAAGATTTTTTTTAAAAAAGATTTATTTGTTTATGCATACAAGAGCTGGGGCATAGGCCAGAAGTGTTTATATGGGAGTGGGGTGGTGGGGGGTGTTTGAGAGGATTCACCAGAGACAGAACGGGGAGCAGAACAGGCAGATGTACTGAAATACACTGCTGAGGGGAGTAGCAGGAGGGTCAGGAGAGGTCTGCTGCACCATGTGGATCAGCTCTCTGGCTGGGGATAGAACTTGTTCTACAGTGGCTGCAGATAGCTTCATAGTGCTGAGGCTTAACAAGACTTTTCCATAAAACCCAAACTCCTTAAAGTTATACTCTGCCTTTTATAACAACTCTTCACCCTCATCTTTTGCTACTCCTATCTTGTCCTTAAGTTATACACCACCTCTGTACTAATTAAAACACGCCCCTCCATCTGTCTGCAGGTTTTCAGCTGAAACATCACAAGTTTAATGGCTCTTCCTAAACTCTATTATGTGCCTTGGTTATATGCTCCCAAAGCATCTGGCATTTTGCTGCATTGTGTTTTATAACTGTTTATTTGGCTTCTAACACTAGACAGCAAGCTCCAGGGGACAGGAACCCATTTATCACTATAACTGTTATATGCTAGAACCTAACAATGTCTGGCATACATAGATTAATATTTCTGAAAGAACAAGTGATCTTTTCCAGAGCATGGCCATACAACATTTATCAAAATTTGAAGTAAGTATATTTTTAGTCTACTTCTAGGAAATGTTATTTAAGAGAAATAACATGGGGAAAGCACACAAAGATTTCGTATAGACATTTATGTTTATCAAAGTACCATTTATAAAAGCACACTTAAAAATATTCTAAAAGCTCTCTCATTAGAGAATTGATTAAATAAGCTAGGAGATAATCCATACAACAAAATATTCCATCAAACAAAACTGTTAAAATTTCTGTTGCGTACCTCCTTGGTGGTGCAGCCTGCAAGCGAGCTGTAGCCACTTCAGTACGAGTTCAATCCCCAGACCTGGAGGTGACCCACATGGTGCAGCAGACCTTTCTTGACCCGCCTGCTGCTCCTCTCAGCAGTGTATTTCAGTCAATCTGCCTGTTCTGCTCCCCACTCTGTCTCTGGTAAAGCCTCTTGCTGCCCCCGTACCTCTGGCCTGTACCCAGTTTTGTATGAATAAATAAACAAATCTTTTTTTAAAAAGAAGAATTACTGTTGAAATAAAACTATGTCCTTGATGTAGGCTCTTTAAAATAAAGCAATTTATACAGTATAATTCATAATATGATACAATTTTTATTTTTAAAAATGCACACACATTTTCTTCTTTATCTGTATTTTTTGAGTTGTCTGGCAGTGAAGGGCTGATGGACTCTTTTGAGTTTAGGATCCTCCCAGGCCTGAAAACCCACACACATGGATCAGATCAGGGCAGACATGAGGGGCTACCACTGACTGCCCACAGAGGACAGATACCTGCAATGGAGCAACAAATATTTAGCACTATGGCATGTTCTAGAGCAAATTATAATTCATTAAGGAAACTGTTATTTGGAAAGATTCAAGTTACATTCAAAGTTCTAGAATGCCTCGTATTAGCTTGAGAAAATTATGTAAATAAAAACAGTGAATTAAGATAAGAATATCCTTGAAACCTGTGACTATTTCTGTCGTGAATAATTTAAATACTGGCCACACCTAAAGAGGGAAGATTTTCTTATCTGCCTTTCTTGAGTTAGCTGGTACATTAGTTCACAAGTGGACATAGACGTGATGGGTACCGTTATAGGAATTAAGACTACAAAAATACAAAGGACTACACTGTTAGGAGGTAGATTATAAATACGAGACACATTTTCTCTGTTGCATGCTATGGATACCGACTGGTTCATCTCTGCAATCCCTTAACCCAGCCCAGAGTCTTGCCCATGGAGATGCTCAAAAGGTTCACTGAATCAAACTGAGGAGGACATGAACTTTCACCAAACTAAACTGGAAACAAAGTCAATCCAGTAGTGAATTTGGTTCACTACAGTTGGGAACACACTTAGACACACTTAGTTCTAGTCCTCCCAGCTGAGTGCGATGTAGGAGAGGATAAAGGCAGTACAGTGGTGGCTTCTGGAATGTGCAGGGCAAGTGTGCCTAGGTGCAGCTCTCCCAGAACTCCTCTCACATCCAGCCTGCTCTTTCTACTACTAATGGGAGCTGCAGAGTGAGAACCAGAACAGCATGTGCTAGCCAGTGTGGCGGACACCCCTCCCATTACTTCTTTTCTCCCTTTTCACCTCACCAGTCTTCAACTCTGCCCTGTGAGCTGCTTCCACTGGGGCTGCTGAGCATCCAGGAAAGAATGTAGGATGTGTCTCAAAAAGTCCAACATGAGTTGAGAAAGAGTTTGTTTTTTTCCTAAAAAAGGGCAGTCTACAAAGTTACATAAGATCCGGCTCTCTTTGCTGGGAGCTTTTCCAACTCCAGCCAGAGAGATTCCTCAAGCTGTTTAGAGTTTAAGGAAAAGGGCTTGGAATTTCCTGCTTGGCCACCCTACATTGAAGCCATCTCTGGGGAGAGGTGAGGAGGGTCTAGCAGAAATGGGTTCCCACTAACTCTTAGTTGTGGCCTCACCAAGTTTCCCTGGGGACAGGAAATAGCATGATCCATTTATAGTTAAAAATCTCAGAACAAAGACAAGTATCACCGCCAAAACCAGAGGCCAAACAGCATCAAGCCTTTGTGGCCCCACCCAAAGGCAGCAGGATCTGGCAATCTAATAGCCCAACCGGGAAGCATGTCAGCATGTGGCTTCCTGCCCTGCTTCAGGCAGATGTGTGGAGGAATTTGTTTGGAGGTCAGGTGCAAAGTCTTGCCCAAGGACTAAATGAATCAGTCACTAAACTTTAACTGAGCACCTATGGCCGGCCAGGCACTGTATTATGTGAACAAAACAGAACTGGTGTCTACCTCATAGAGCTTGTAGCTCACCTGGGAGAACTACCCAAATAAACACCTGAGTGTAAAACTATTAACTAGGTTCTGGATGTGCTGCCTGCACAGGAAGACAGCTAACACATAAAGCCAGTGCTGCCCAGGGAGGCCAAGTAGCATGTTTATTAATCAGGGACATGTTTATACTGCATTGGCAACTGAAACTGTATTTGAACTGAAATGCTGGTCATTGAAGGAACTATTAGAATCTATCAATAACCTGCTCTCCACTGGGTGTAGTGGGAGTTAGAAAATGTGAAAAACATCTAGTGTAGTATGTAGTATTTATTGAGGGCTCAACAAATGGCAACTAAAATAAATTAGGTTCTTTTCTAGACTCTAAATCCCTCCCTAGCCTTTTGGAGACTGTATTACGGCTCAATGTACAAACAGGAACCTTGTCACTGTCCTACCACCTCAAATTCTTTGACCTTTCTTCACAACTCTCTGCTTGTTCCCTGTAAGTGGGAAAATGGCTCTGTCCCAGGAAACATCCCACGGGAAGACAAAGAAAGAAGGTTAGAGTGAATTGGCAAGTTATCTGTGAATCAAGAATTTCCTACCCCATGAACACAGTGAATTCAGGTACATGACTACCTGGGATTGTTCACTGCTAGCAGAATACATAAAAGCAGCCCTCCATGTAAACTCACAGACTGACAAGATTCTCCTTAAAAGGTCTAATTATTCCTAGACATGTATATCATGTGACCCTCCCTAAATCCCATAGCTTCTCTTTTAATTCCTATAATCAGTGTTCTAATTCTAGGCCTTCCCTCAACACCTCTTTCAAGGGTAACTAATTCAATCTTTAGGCAAAGATTCCTATGGGCCAGGAATCAAGATTATTACTGGGAATATTGTGGTGAGCAAAGTAGATATTATCCCTGACCTAGTGGAGCTTGGGATCCAGTGAAGGATGGCAATCAATCACAGAAATAAAAATATAATTACAAAGTGTGGTAAATGCCATGAAAGAAATTACAGGGCATTAAAAGAATCTAATTAAGATTAAGGACTTGATTAGGAGGTCAAGGAAAACTTCTGGTAAGAAGTTATCTAAAATGGAATCAACCCAAATGCCCAAAAGTAGATGACTGGACTAAAAAGATGTGGTACATATACACAATGGAATATTACTCAGCAACCAAAAAAGAAACACATGCCTTTTGCAGCAACATGGATGGAGCTGGAAGGGATCATGCTTAGTGAAATAAGCCAGGAAGAAAAGGAAAAACACTGGATGGTTTCACTCAGCAGGAGCATAACGGACCAGTAATTATGAACAGCCATATACCAGAGACATTTTATGGGGGTGGAGTAGGGAATGGGATCAAAAACAATGGGGGGAAGGAAATGCACTGTACTATGGTGATGGCACAGGGTGATTTGGTGATAGGAAACCGAAGGGGATTGCAACTGAGATGGAAAAATGCACAAAATGAAGTAAAAACAAACTATTATATTATAAAAAATAAAACAAACAAACAAAAAAGTTGTCTAAGTTGAGTCTCGAAAGGTGAGAAGACAGGTAAAGTGTGGGGAACAACATTCCAGGCAGAGGGAAGGATATGTGAAAGTCCCTGTGGCGGAAAGTGGTAGGTAGCTTAGAAATACTCAATGAAAATCAGAGTAGCTGAAAGTATCCATCATATTTGACAACCAGGAATTCACTGGTGATCTTGACACAAACAATTTCAGGGCAGTGACAGGAAATGAAATCAGACAGGAGAGGGTTCAAACAGTGAACGGAAAATTAAGTGGAGACAGCCTGGGTGGCTAAGGAAGATTGCTATTAAAGAGCATAATGGAACATTATGAGATGGGTCAGAGGACTTTATCAAATTAATATATGCACATAGTTATAAAATTAAACAGTCCTATAAAGCTTATGACAAAAAAAAAAATTCCCAGACTCCATCCCTTTGTACCTCTGTGAAACTAGGTTCTCATAGACCACAACCTAGTGCAGTTTCTCATCTGGTACATAAGCCTATGCTTATAAATAAAATGCTTATTATTTGTAGATTTTAAACATTCTCTTTTGACTTCCTAGTGTGGAATATAAAAAACTTAGCACCATTATACCACCTTCCTCACAATTTCTGGGTTAACTTATTAACCAGTATTTACCATAACCTGGTAACTTACAACTTCTAATACTTGACTCTTTTGGTTTGTTTAGTTTTCTCTATTTATCTCTAATCCTTCCCAAATTCTCTAGAAAAAATATAAGAATCCCTGTTAATATAATTTTCTAATGGTCAAACACAGTTGCTTTTTTCTGTGTTTTTTTTTTTTTTTTTTTTTTTTTGTGAAAGATATTCCTCCTGTTCTCATACATTCTAAGTTGATCATTATCATCTGGCTTTCTCTTATCACCCTAGGGATAGCCTTTCCTTTCTTCTATGTTAGTTGTCTATATTCTAGATTCCATGATTTCTCCTTTCTTGATTACTCTCTCATTTAGTTGAAGAATATCCTGAAGGAGCTTTCTAAGAAATAATACTAGGTAGGAACATTTTTTAAATTAATGGCTGAACAACAACAAAAAAATTAATGGCTGAACAAATATTTTTAAAACTTTCACAGTTGATAATTTGCTTGCACATAAAATCCCATGCTGGAAATCAGTTCTGAGAAATCTGAAAGTATTGCTTCACCACTTACCTGGTTTTTACTTTTTTTAAGCTTTTCTTTTAAAGAAGATTTTAAAAATTTCTTCATATTTGGGGCCTCCCTGGTGGTGTAGCAGGTTAAAGCACAGTACTAAGAAGTTAAAGCCACTTCAGCATGAGTTAGATCCCTGCTCCCGAGGTGGCCCACATGGCGCAGCAGACCTCTCCTGACCCGCCCTCTGCTCCCCTCAGCAGTGTACTTCGTTGATCTGCCTGTTCTGCTCCCCGTTCTGTCTCTGGTGAATCTTCTCACCACTCCTGCCCCTCTGGCCTATACCCCAGTTCTGTATGCATAAATAAATAAATCCTAAAAAAAAAAAATAGAGTGATAACTAAATCTGCTGGGCTGTACAATGTTTTTTGTACAGACAATGCTTATGAGCAGTTGAGTACAGACATGGAAAGGGGGAGGGGTTTTTCAGACTTATGGTTTTACTAAGTTAATAAATTTTTAAAATGAAATTAAAGGACAACCATTGAGGGTACTTCAACTAATAAGAATAAACTGACCCACAAGCCAGTCAGTAACATGGATAAATGCTTATGAAATAATGTTAATTAAAAGAAAGTAGAATGCAAAACAATTTTAATGCTATAATTATATTCTTGCAAAATTTAGACATGCAAATAAACAGAAAGGATAGGCAGAGGGGATTATAGGTAATTTAATTATTTTATTTTGTTACATTAATATCTCATTTTAAAATTCTTTCTTACAGACATACCTCAGAATTATTGTGGCTTTGATTCCAGGCCACCAAATAAAACAAATACCACATAAAGTGAGTCACACAATAGTTTTGGTTTCCCAAGCATAAGAGTTATATTTACACTATAATGTAGTCTAGTATGTCTAAGAAAACCAATGTTCATATATACATATATTAAAAGTACTGCTGGGCCCTCCCTGGTGGCGCAGCGGGGTAAAGCACAGCACTGAGAATCTAGGGCCGCTTCCGCATGAGTTCGATTCCTGCCTGCCACGGATGTGACCACATGGCGTGGCAGACCTCTCCTGACCCGCCCGCTGCTCCCCTCAGCAGTGTACTTCGT
>NW_004567107.1:65056149-65093046 GCF_000260355.1 Condylura cristata | reverse complement strand
AATTTTTCCTTTGCATTCACAACTTCACTTATTTGTGGCAAGAAGAGTAGCTTTTGGCTTATCCCTGCTGTGGGCAGGCTTTCCCCACTCAGCTTAATCACTTCTAGCGTGTGATTTAGAGTGAGGAATGTGGGAGGCCATGGTAGAGTTATTAATTTGTCTAACTCTGATGTTGTTATGGCTCAGGAATAGGAGGCCCCAAGAAGAGGGATTGGTGGGGGGAGAGGGACACTGGGTCAGTGGTACACACAACTATATTAAATTTGCCCTCTTAATATGGGCACAGTTGATGGCACCCAAAACAATTATCATAGTAACATCAAAGATCACCCATCACAGATCACTGTATCAGACATAATAAAGAGAGAAAAGTTGAAATATTGTGAGAATCACTAAAATGTGACAGAGACGCAAAGTGAGAACACGCTGCTGGAAAGATGGTGTTAATATACTTGCTTGACACAGGGTTGTCACACACTTTCAATCTGTAAAAGGCACAAGTCTTTCCAAAGATCTCTGATGGGTGATCGTTGATGTTACTATGATAATTGTTTTAGGTGCCATGAACTGTGCCTATATTAAGATGGCAAGTTTAATATAGTTGTGCGTGCCACTCTAGTGAGGTAAAGCTCTATATATTTATCTTAATTTTAGGAACTTCTCCTTTTTGCTTCAGTTCATGCTTAGTTAGCTTGGTTCATAGGGATTTTTCTAAGGCTTTTGTCTACTATTTATACCTGGCCTTTCTGTCTGCTTTAAAATTGTTTGATAAGGCTAACATCAAACTAATCCTGGTGGCCTTTCTGAATGTTACTAACTTCACAGGTCTTTGGGGAAAGCAAAGATATAAAGCAGATTTGATGAATTAGGCTTAAAGTCAGTCCAGCTACCATGATATATCCTACAAATATTTACTGAGCTTGTACTGTCTGTCAGGTACTGTATTAGGCACCAAGAATATACAGCAGACTATGAGCCTAGCACAAGCTGAGGCTAGAAGGATGGGCAGGAGATAGCAAAACCTTTGGATCAAAGCTCACTTTCAAAAGGGCCCTCACATCCCTCAAAGTCGTAAGTACAGAATCTTAAACTCTACTACATTTAAAAACTCAGGACTGTCTAAGATTTAAAATCACAAACGTTAATGGCAGCAGATACTCGGCCTCTGAAATATTCTCCCTTAAAATCACACAGCAGTTGATCTGAAGGCTCAATTTTAATATGAAAGATCGGATGAAAAAGTTGATGAAAAATTTTTAAAGATTTATTTCTATTTATTTATGCATACAAGAACTGGGGTGAAGGCCAGATGTACAAGGAGGGGTGAGAGAATGCATCAGAGACAGAGTGAGGAGAAGAACAGGCAGATCTGAAATACACTGCTGAGGGGAGCAGTGGAAGAGACTGGAGAGGTCTGCTGCGCCATGTGGGTCAGCTCCCTGGCTGGGATCGATCTCTAGTTGCAGTGGCTGGCGATTGCTTGACAGTGCTGAGATTTTAACTCCTATACCACTAGGGAGCCCCAGTTGAGAAAGAATCAAAATCCATTTCGCACATAAGTTAAAGTTTGTACCATCTTTCCATTTTGTGTTTGGGAAGCTTGAATTTGTGTCTAAATGTCTGTAGCAGTTTGTCAATAAAGTTTAGTCTTTTTAAATTAAAAAAAAAGGCCCTCAAATTTAATCTTTTATCATTCTATTCAAATGAAGTTATAAATGTGATACTGTGATTTACACTAATAAATATTTGGTCTTTATCTCTTTTTCTGGCACAGAATTCCTAAAACTCTAGGAATTTGCTAAATGATGGCAGCCACATCGGTGTTTTTGTTATGGTAATGAGGTGATCACAACTCAGGGTGGGTTTTGGGGGAAGTGCCAGTGGTGGATGAAGGTTGAATCAATCGCCAGTGGTCAATGATTTGATCCATCACCCCTATATGCTCCATAAAAAACTAAAAAGGCAAGGGGCTGGGAGGGCATGTTGATCTGGGAGGGGGAGAGGAGAGCCTATGAGAAGCACAGAGGCCCTGTGCCCTCTTCCTACACCTCTCATCCACCTGGCTTTTCCTGAATTACGTCCTCTCACAATAACCAGGTAATGTAGTGAGCCACTCTAAAAACTGAATGGGGGTGGGAAACTGATTTATAATTTGTCAGTGTTATAACTCGTCAGGTTACTTCTTTGCACCCTCGAAGTAGTGAAGGGCAGAGCCGTTAACCTGGGGAGTTGAACCCTACCCTTGACAACACCCTAAAAGGGGGAGACAGCTCCCTAAAAAGGGGAGGTACTGAATTCCCCAGCCCACCTAATGAGAGGAGAAGCTGAGCGGCCAGCTG
This sequence comes from Condylura cristata, assembly GCF_000260355.1. Taxonomy (NCBI): domain Eukaryota; kingdom Metazoa; phylum Chordata; class Mammalia; order Eulipotyphla; family Talpidae; genus Condylura; species Condylura cristata. Next base: position 65,090,707 of record NW_004567107.1, on the reverse strand, counting down.
AAGCTGTATGATAGGGAAGGCAGGTGGGCTTGAACAAGAGACTAAGAAGAGCTCTGATTCCTGCGCCCTGATTTGCACCCTGGTACTGCTAGGAAGGAGACATGGAAGGAGAGTCACGTGTGTAGACATAATGGAAAGGGACATGTAAGAGAGACACGTGGGGAAGCTGGCGGATGGCGGCGGGGCTCTTGATGTGGTTATCTCCTTTTGTCCCAGATTTCTCGGGACCAGCTTCAGAGCCCCTTTGCTCTATTTCTCTGCCAGAAGGTGCCTTAGATTTGTGGCAAGCTTTCAGGCTTAGAGGCCCTGCTTTGAGCCTATCCTGTTTAGCTGGACATTTACCCACAAGGGTATGGGTAAGTTGGGGTGTTTTATTGGGACACTAATATCCTTTCTTCTCTCTCTGTACACAGTAATTCTACTGAAGTTCTTTCACACTCAGAGCCTGCTTTGCCTTAGGTGCGCAAGGATGGCTGCGCACCCTTTAGACTGTGCCAGTTCTGGAGTCCTGGGGTGCCCCTCAGTCATGCGCTAGCAACCCAGCTGGTGTTTAGAGAGTTGCTTGCTGGCATGGAGGAAACCTCCCTCAAACACATTGAAAATTTGCATTCCTGAACACTGTAAGAGTAATCATTTAAAAAAAAAAGAAGCTTTAGGGCCCCTCCTTTGTGGCGTAGTGGGTTAGGACACAGCACTGCAAGCTAGTCCCAGCCACTTTAGTACCAATTCAATCCCTGGCCCTGGAGGTGATCCACATGGTGCGGCAGACCTCTCCTGACCCGCCCGCTGCTCCCCTCAGCAGTGTTCTTCATTGATCTGCCTGTTCTGCTCCCCACTCTTCCTCTGGTGAAACCTCTCACCACCCCCTGCACCTCTGGCCTGTACCCCAGTTCTGTATGCATAAATAAATCTTTTATTAAAAAAAAAGCTTTATTGATTTATAACTCTCATATCACAAAACTCACCTTTTTAAAGGGTATATACTTCAATGTTGATTTTGTTCCTATTTCCATTACCATAAACTAATTTTGGAATCACTTCATGGCCCCTGAGACAAAGCTTACACACAGTGACCCTGCATCCCACACATTATTAACTAACTTACTACTTGCAATAATTTTTGGTGAATTCCTCAGGATTCTACAGATAAGATCATGTCATCTGCAAGGAGAAACACAGTGATGCCCCACTGATCACTAACAATGTTTTGGTCCAGGATTGATTATCCAGAACATAGCATATGGAACGGAGGTCCCACAAGTTACACCACATACCCCATGAGTAGCAAACTGTACCATCCACACTACGCACCAGTAGTTGCATTTCTTTTCAAATCTGGACACCTCTCATTTTGTTTCTTGACTAACTTCTCTGGTTGGACCTTCCGGTTGTCAAACTTAACAGTGGGGATAGTTCTGAGAAATATCTTGTTGGGTGATTTCCTCATTGCACAAGAATGTCATGGAGTAACCACACAACCTAAGTGTTCCAGCCTAGGCTATCTGCTATATATACACCTTTGGAACCACCATCATACATGAAACCCACTGTTGACTGACATGTTGTTAGGTGATGCAGGCCTGTACAATGTGGAACAGAAGTGATGAGAACAAGCATCCTTATCTTAGAGGAAAAGCTTCTAATTGCTTTTACCCATTAAGTGTAATATTAGCTATAGGATTTTTGTAGATGCCCTTGAGGAAATTTTCTACTATTCCTAGTTTGTAGTTTGTTGAGTTTTTCTGTCATGAATTTGTTAAATATTTTTTTCTGAGATAATTCATGTGGTTCTCATTCTAAATAGTAATTTTTATTATAAATTTTTAAAAAAGATTTATTTATTCACACAGAACTGGGGTACAGGCCAGAGATATGGAGGGTGAGAGGATTCACCAGAGACAGAGTGGGGAGCAGAATAGCAGATGGTCAAAGTACACTGCTGCGGGGAGCAGCGGGCAGGTCAGGAGGGGTCTGCCGTGCCATGTGGATCTCCTCCAGGGCAGGCGGGGATTGAACTCATGCAGAAGTGGCTTAAGCTTCTTAGTGCTGTGCTTTAACCCACTGCGCCACCAGGGAGGGCCTATTATAAATTTTTAATGTAAATATTTAAGATGTACCAAAATTATTGTAAAGCTGCTTTGAATTTCAACCATTTTTATTATATGAAGACTTAAAAAAATGGATGGGCCAAGCTCTCTATAGACCCCTGAGAGACTCTGGATGCAAAGACTACTTCTGCCTCTTAAGTGTGTACAGTTATGTAAATAAACATGTTAAACTGTTAGAATGGAGCCCAAGACTAGGTCAGAGGAAGCACAGTAGAAATTACATGCGCGAGTTTGAAGGGGGTGATCAGAAAAAATTTCAGAAATATGAGTAAATTCTTAAAGAAGCAAGAGAAATATGCATGCATGTCAGGGGAAGGATTTAAGAAGAGAGTTCTTCACATTCAGTAATGAGAAAAGAGGAAATCTTGCTTTTTTCAACAACATAGTGAATGTGAGTTCCCTGGAACATTATGCTAAGTGAAATAAGCCAGAGAAAGACAAATACTGTCAATGTGGACTCTTATATGTGGAATCTAAAGAAGTCGAACTCATTGAAATAACGGAATGGTGACTGACAGGGACTGGGGCTGAGGAAAAACGGGGAAATGTCAGTCAAAGGATTCAAGTTCTACTTGTAAGATGAGCAAGTTCTGAGGATGCAGTGTACACAGCCCGGTGATTACAGCTAATGATACTGCATATACACCAGAAAGATGCTAAGAGGGTGGATCTTAAATATTATCACCATAAAAAAGGAACTTGATAACGTAAAGTGACAGAGTGATACACTACTATGAAGTGATTACCTATTGCAGTCATTTTCCAGTAAAGAGTATAAAATCAATGTATCAGATATACCTTACAAAGAACGTTATTTGCTATTTATATTTCAATAAAGCTTGAGAAAGAAAAAAGAGCTTCTCAGAGAGATTTGTGCTCAACAGTCTAGATTCAGGAACACATAAGAGTCAGTGTACTTACTAAGAGAAGCACTGAAATCATAAAAGGAAACTAAAGATTTTACTATTTAGAAATTGTAAAATTCATGTCAAAATTGTAAAAAAATTTGTCACATAAACATTTGACATAAACATAACAAAATGTTAAGTCTAATATGTTAAGACTTTATGTAATAACTAAAAACTATTTTTTAAAAGAAATAGTGACCAGAATGCATTATATGAGATATATGCTTTCAGCAATTTTTAAGTTGCAGCACAATTGTTAATTATTAGCATAAAGCTGTATAGTAGATCTCCAGAACTTACACAACTTGCAGAACTCAAACTTTATACCCAAGGAACAGAAACTCCCCATTTACCCCAGCTCCAATTCCTGGCAACCACCGTTTTACTTCCTGATTTTATGATTTTGGTTATTTCAGATAGCTCATCTTTTAAGTGGAATCATGCAGTATTTGTCCTTCTAAGACTGGCTAAAATCATTTTAAGATCTTTATAGAACAGTCAGGATATGAACAAACCTTTCATAGAAGAAAGAAGAGAATAAAGCTGATGAATATACAAAAAGCTTTAACTTTTTTAAAAAAGATGCTTTTTTTAAAACCAATTATTAGATAAAATAATAATGGATAATTCTGGTGAAGGTAAGTAAAATAAGCATTTTCACATTTTGACAATACATTCTGATATAACCTAAATAATAATTTTGTTAAAATTATCCTCTGTCTATCTAAAGTCTTAAAAAGGTTTAACTCGGCCCTCCCTGGTGGCACAGCGGGTTAAAGCACTGCACTGAGAAGCTGAAGCCACTTCCGCATGAGTTCGATTCCCGCCTGCCCCGGAGGAGACCACATGGCGTGGCAGACCTCTCCTGACCCGCCTGCTGCTCCCCTCAGCAGTGTACTTCGTCGATCTGCCTGTTCTGCTCCCCACTCTGTCTCTGGTGAATCCTCTCACCCTCCGCATCTCTGGCCTGTACCCCAGTTCTATATGGATAAATAAATAAATCTTAAAAAAAAAAAAAAAGGTTTAACTCCTTTAACTCTCCTTCTAGAATTGTAAGGAAATTACCAGAGATGTGGACAAAGATTTGCATAAAGTTGTTTATCTCAGCATTTTTAGGAAAGTGAAAACTATTTAAAAAACCCCAAAAGTCCAGTATTTGGGCTAAGTAAATTATGGCACGCCTAAACACTGGGTTTCTTACACAGCTAAGGGAAAAGACAAAACTTGAAGGCAAGGTACAGCTCTGAGGCGAACAGCAGGCGAAGGGAAGGGAGAGGTCAGACCAGGGGAAGGAAGAGCACCAGGGGGTATGGTGAGAGTACACGCTGTCTTGGTGGTGGGAATTTTATGGGGATTACACCTGAGAGGAGAACTCAAATATCCTACAAATGAACAACAATGTAAGGGAATAAAAAGTAAATTAATTTAAAAAATTTTGCTTTCTAAGAACTTGTCGAACATATTTTCATTTCATACTCGTCTTTATTTTCTGGACTCTCCTTCATGAGCAGATGATTTCATCTATCATTAGAGAAATTGTTTTTTCAGAAAATATTTTTAAACAAAAATCGAAAACTTTTTAATTTTCAGAGAAGACTATGACGATGCACTTTATTTCATCTTTATAAAAAACAATGAAGGTTAAACATTTTCTAGGTTAGAAGTCTGAGTAGCTAACAGCATTTCCTTAGAAATATATTCCACAATCTAATTATGAATGAATGTGAGTTTTATAATCTTAATCTCCAAGAGAAGAAAACCTAATGTGGATATAATATGCCCCAAGTAACATTCTTAGATGTCTTTAACTCTTGGGTCTTATACACTGGGGCTTTTGCCTTAAAAAAAAAAAAAAAAAATTCATCAAATCTGAAAACCAGTGATTTAAGTTTTGGCCTAAAATCAAGTCTTAGGGAAGGCCTAGTGGCGCAACAGGTTAAAGTGCAGCACTATGAAGCTAGCCCAGTCACTGCAGCACAAGTTCGACCCCCCTCCAACCCAAGGAGGTGACCCACATGGTGAGGCAGACTTCTCCTGAATGGCCTACTGCTCCCCTCAACAATGTACTTAATCAATCTGCCTGTTCTTCTTCCCATTGTCTTTGGTGAATCCTCACACCTCCTCTGCACCTCTGGTCTGTACACCAGTTCTGTATGCATAAAAAAAAAAAAAAACCTTAAAAAAAAAAGATCTACTCAAAGTGTGGTTCTATAGACCAGTAAAATCAGCCTCAAGCGAGAATTTACTAGAAAGGCTAATATTTGGGTCAATGCCCGAAGCATTAGTGAATCAGGATTTCAGGGGTTATCCAGGTGATTTTTTTTTTAAAGATTTATTTATTTATGCACACATAACTGGGGTACAGGCCAGAGATGCAAGTGCAGTGAGAGGATTCACCAGAGACAGAATGGGGAGCAGAACAGGTAGATCAACAAAGTACATTACTGAGGGAAGCAGTGGGCAGGTAGGAAGAGGTCTGCTGTGCCATCTATCCAGGTGATTTTTTATGCATCCTCAGTTTAAAGAGCACATGAAAGAGGAAATGGGCAAAAGAAGAAAGGGATACTTACAGGAAAGGAGGTACAGAGCCTTCCGATGTTTAATGTATGAAATAAAACATCATCACTATTAAACATTCTTAAAACAAAGCTTTCTTCCCTTCACTCCCAAAACAAAGATTTTTTTAAACTTAATTTTAATTGAAGTAATATTGGAATATCCTTATCATGTATTACCACAGTCACCACCACCTCACCCACATTCCACTACCCTGGTCCATTGCGCTTCCTTCCATCTTCCAAAAAAAGAAAAATTCTTTAAGGGTAGAAAAAAATTACTAGTACAGGTCTTAGGTTAAAGGTAAAGGGATCCAAAATTTATTACTGTTTCCACCCACTCATTAAATTAAAGCCAAGGGTTCCACAAGGATTCCAGTTCCATTAGGGAACTGGATGTACGCAGAATATCTGGTTATATTTTACTTGAATCAAGAATGGTTACTGGTAGATGATGGTAAAAGATGGTAGAAGATGATGGGACCCCAAACCCAATCATTTTTTTCTAGTTCTTTCTACACTGGAGTCATGATCCAGGAGAAACATCTATTTGTCAAAGCCTCTCAAACTCTGCTTTACAAAGTTCCCTCAAAAGACTATGAAAGGTAGGTGAAGGCGCTGGAGACAAAACAAGGGAGCAAGAAAGAAACAGGTTAGAATGCTTCCCCAAATCCCTGCCTTCAGCCAAAAAAGTGCAGTTTTTATCTTTTTGTTTCCATTTTCTGGTAACAGACTTGTACAAAGAGCTTTCCTCTAAGAAAAAAAATTGAAATTCAGTATTTTCTACTACAGCCTCTCACAATCCAACAAAAAGCCACCGCTGGCTGGTCTCCTCATGAGATCTTTTAACTAGCCATCACCACACTTGGTTGTGGGAAAGAGCTTGCATATGCACAGTGGGGCAGCCAGTGCTGCCAGGGTGCCCTCCAGTAGGCCATCAACCACTATGACCAGGGATGAATAAGCTGTTTATCACATGCAAGTTGCTGTGTTGGAAGTCAGGCAGAGGTACCTTACACAATCAGCCTGTCACTGAAACAGACACTGCACAATCTAAGAAGTGAACTAGGGAGTAGGTATAAAATACAGTAATATTTTACAGAGGTAGGACAGCTTTTGTACAAACAAGGAAGGGACATCCTTGACAGCAGCCCCCTAGCGAGACTCATTCACATTCACTCCAGCAGGGCTCCAAGCCTGGACTTTGCTAGAACTCCTCTTTTGCCAGAACTCCTCTTTTGCTGCCGCAAAAATCCCACCTTGCCAACTCAGTTGTCTCACAATTGTGAGACAATCTTGTCTTAAGCTGCTAAATTTGGGGGTCGCTTGTTATAAGTGAGACAAATGTTTAAATCATTATTTTTGGGGAGGTATTTAAAAGAAAATGATTAGTCTTACAGAAACACTCTAGTTATCCAGAGCCCTCAGAGCATAGGTTGATCTGGCCAACAAAGTGCGGTTATATCTTCATTCAAACAGGTAACAGCATACTTCAAATAACAAGACGAAAACATTTTGGAAGAGAAACAACTCCAGGATAAATGGGCTCAGATGCAGATCCCCATCTTTCCCTTCAAGTTTTTGCCTTTTCCCTTAGAGTTGTCTGAACCCTATCTATACCAATTTCAGAAATACTCTGTTCTCCTTTTTCCCTTTACCTGATCACGGATAAAAATAACTTTCCATTTTTAACTAAGAATATTAAATATAAGGCTATATATCTTAAAAAAAAAAAAAGAATTATGCAAGAAAGAAAAGTACAAAAATAGAAAAACAAACAAGTCAAATATAGATTTTAGGATACAGAAGTAAACAAGTTAAGTATAGACTTTGGATCCTAAGATAACTAAATTCTAGTTAGAAGTTGACTGGCCCTGTTTTTTTCTCCACACAGTTATCAATCTATTGTCCTTGACCATGGGACTTTACACAAGAATTCAAAAATACAGTAGACATTTCAGAGCTCAATTTCTTTTTCCTGGAGAAGAAAAAAGCCTATCTTATTAAACCAAAGCAGAGGCTTTGGTTTAAGCCTCTCCTTTTAAGTATGAGAATTAATTTCTAAAAAGCCTTGAGGTAGTCTGGTAAACTTTAAAAATTTACAATTTTACTTACATACTTTTGTTATGTGTACAATGTATAGTCTATAATGATGTTTTCTTGATAACTCATTGTTAATATTAATTAACATACTAGGCTGAAATACAGTTTTGTTCTTAGTGTCTATTAAAGGCTTGTCATAAGACTCTGTGCTAAGAGTAATTATGGTTCATTTTGCCATTTCTGTTCAACATATCATATATATACTATTACAGCATATAAAAATTAACATGAAATGGATCAAAGACCCAACCATGAGATTAAACATTAAAAAAAAAAATCTTAAAATAAAAAAAAATAGGAAAGCTTTATGACATTGCATTTGGTGATTCTTTTTGGGTATAACACCAAAAACATAGGCGATAAAAGAAAAAGAAATAGGTAAATAATAGCAAAAATCCTAGCCAGAGTAATTAGGCAAGATAAAAAAAATAAAACGCATCTGCATCTCTGTTTGTAGGTGATATGATCTTATATGTAGAAAGCCCTAAAGGGGCTCCTGGGTGGACCATGTATTAAGTTTCAGCATGTACCACTGCAGCCACAATTTTATCCCTCACCAGGCAGTTAACACACTCATGGCACAAAGGACCTCTCCTGTCTCACCCGCTGTTCCTCTCACCAGTGTATTTCAGTCAATCCGCAGGTTCTGCTCCCCACTCTGTCTCTGGTGAATCCTCTAGAGTGCAAGTCCGCCAGCAAGCACGGACACACACACACATACTCCTCTTGCCTATACTACAGTTCTTCTAGGCAAAAAACAAACCAAAAAACCCCACCAAAAAAGCCTAATGATTCTCCCCAAGCCTATTAGAATTTGTAACTCCCCTAGCAAAGTTACAGGACACAAACTCAACATAAAAAAAGAACAAAAAACAGTTGTGTTTCTAATTACTAACAATGAAAAATCTGAAAAGGAAATTAAGAAAATAGTTCTATTTACAATAACATGCAAAAGAATAAACTACTACGAATAAACTTAACCAAGGAGGTGGAAAGACCTGTACACTAAAAATTATAAAATGTTGCTGGAAGAAATTAAAGATGACACAAATAAATGGAAAGATATCTTGTGTTCATGGACTGTAAGACTTAATGTTTTTAAGAAATCAACATCAGCCACATGCGACACCATGGATGGACATTATGCTAAGTGGAATAAATTAGTCATGGAAAGAAAGACTGCCAAGGAATATATGATAGCTGAGTATATGAGGTATCTAAATTCATGACGCAAAGAGTGGAATGGTGGTTGCAGGCAGGTAGGGAAAGAGGGAATTAGGGAGTTACTGTTCAACAGGATTCTAAATGAATAAATTCCAAAGATGTGCTGTATAGTCGACAATATGCTTAAAATTTGTTAAGAGGGAAAATACCACATTAAGTGTTCTTTCCATAATAGTAAAAAGATGTCACTACTACGAAAAGTGATCTACAGATATCATCCCAAGGGATCCTGAATGACCAAACCAAATTTGAAAAAGAATCAAGTTGGAAGATTCACATTTTCTGATTTTTAACCTTTACAAACCTACAATAATTAGGAGTATGGGACTGGCAGAAAGACAAGACATATAGACAAATGAAATAAAATACAGAGCCCAAAAGTAAATGCTGGTGTATTTGGTCAAATGATATTCCAAAAGGGGAAAAGAGGAAAAGTCATTTCAGTCATTTCAAAAAGTGGTGTTGGGAAAATCAGACAGCCACATGCAAAAGTCTGAAGTTGGGCTCTTGTTGAACATATCACATAAGAATTAACTCGAAATGGATCAAAGACCAAACCATAAGATAAAACAACAACAACAAAAAAAACTGAAAAGGGAGAAAGCTTCATGACACTGAATTTAGTGTAATTTTTTTAATATAACACCAAAACTTCGGCAACAAAAGAAAAAAATAGGTAAATTAGCAAAAACATTTGTGTATCAAAGGACACTATCTAGCAGAATGAAAAAGGATGGGTGAATATATTTTTAAATCATATATCTGGCAAGGAGCTTCTGTCCAGAATATAGGAAGAACTCTGATAACTGAACAATAGAAAGATATATACCCTAATTAAAAAATGGGCAAAAGACATCAATAGCGTTCTCTAAAAAAGATACAAAAAATGGCCAATAAGCACATTATTCAATACCACTAATCATTAGAGCAGCACAAGTCAAACCACAATGATATAATACTTCAAGCTCATTAGGATTACTATTACTAAAAGAATAAAAGCAACAGAAAGTAACAATTATTGATCAGGATGGACAACTAGTCGGTATGTAAAATGATGTGGGTATGTAAAATGGACAGCATTACCTTGCTAGAGGGTATGTAAAATGATGTACCGCCATTGTGGAAAATGGCAAGGTAGTTCCTCAACAAATTAAACAGAATTACTCTACAGTTCTGCAATTCCATTTGTGGATATATACATACACACATACACACATGTATATTCTAAATGAACAAATTCCAGAGATCTGCTGCACAACAGTGATGTGTGCGTGTGTGTGTATACCCAAAAGCACTGAAAACAAGACTGAGATCAGTATTCACAGCAGCCAAAATGAAAGCAACCCAGTGTCCATTAACGGAAGAATGGATAAACACAGTGTGGTCTATACTTACAATGAATATTATTCATTCTTGAAAAGGAAGTAAATTCAAATATGAGACCACATGATAAACCTTGAATACTATGTCTGATGAAATAAACCAACTACAAAGAGAAAAATATTATATGACTAGGCTTACATGAAGTACCTACGCCAGTCAAACTCAGAGAAAAAGAAAGTAGAGTGGTGGGTAGGGGGTGGAGGAAAAGGAAATAGGAATTATTGTTCAGTGGTTATGGTATTTCAGTTTGAGAAGATGAACAAGTTTTGGAGAGGGATGCTGGGGACAGCTGAACAGTAATATGAATGTTCTTAATGCCAGTGAAATGTACACTCACAAATGGTCAAAATAATAAATGTTATGTATATTTTCCCACAATCAAAACAAAAAAGTGCAAGAGAGGTTCGGCTATGAATTATACTCTTTCATTAGAAACTAGCCCCACCCCGAGTTGTCTCTTCTCAGAGCAATGTTGATATCTGGCCACTCAAAATAACATGCTCATTTTGTATGACGGACTCATTTTTCAGGAACTACAGTATTAAATGTTTAGGTCTGAATGGTTGTTTTCTGGGTAAACTCAACACTGAAAAATCAGATTATCAAAACAGAGCCCGCCCTTTCCCTCACATGAAGTGAGCCATCACAGTCAAGTGACTTTTAATAGGGTGCTCAGTCATGGTGCATGAGTAACAGAAGAAAGGGGTGAGTTATTGTCCTAAATATGCAGAGAGAAAAATAGAACACAAAAGTCTCTCCATGAACTAGGGGCCAGATTTAGCAAGTAAAAATACAGGATACTCAGTTGTTTATCTGAAATTCAAATTTAACTTGGCATGCTGTATTTTATATGGCAACACTCTGAAGTATTAGAAGTGAAGAGAATATAAGCCAAAATCAAATAATTTTTTATATTCTGGGGTTACTGAGGTCTTTACAGGGAGCCCAGATAGAAAAGCCTATGAAATATATTTGTTACAAAAAAAAAAAAAAGCTGGTTGCCAGACACTATGCCCTCACTGAACCCAGTTTAGGAGGCCCTCACTGCTTTGGGGTTCTGTGATCTAAAATTTACTTTATAGAAATAGGTTAGCGGGTAGAAGAAAGGCAAAGTGGAAAAGGATAAAGCAAAGTAGAAATGGGTGAGGACACACTCAGGCTCCCGTTAGGCAGATCTGGCTTCAAAAAGGGACCTACACATTTGACCAAAAAAATCAGAGGAAATGAGATTTTGACCTAACCGAAGGAAGAGGTAACAGTGGTGGGGTGCAAGCCGAGGCCACACAGCAGGGTGCACAGCTAACAGAATACTTGGTATGTCCTTCCTTTCCCTAAATCACACCACCCTTCAATTTCCAAAGAGCCTCCCAAGAAATACCAGTTACTTTTTTTACTTACCTAATATTCTGAGCCCTAGTTACAATAATGTCTCTACCACTCAGCAATGGCTTCTTAGCTTATAAACCTGTATAGCTTTCCAGCGAGTGTTTCATTACTCAACAATATCATCTGCTTCCCCATGGATCAAAAATGAGAACTCCAAACCCTGTCTTACCTTCAGGAAACTGAATTTGTTCAGGTCATCGCCCTAGGAATCAACAAAAACAGGTTTCAGGCTCTTGGTTCATTGAGAAGTCCATCCATAAAATGCCCCTGTTCTTGTTTATTATTGGCACGGTTGACATAATGGTAATCCCTGTTTGACTCTGGACTACTGGGATATAAATGGCCTATAAGGCCTACAGTAGTGTTTAGGAATCTTGGTTATCTCTATCACACTGGGCCTGTCTGGGATGTCTACCCTTCCAAGTGGGGTGGGGGAGAGTGGGGGGTTGGGAGGCAGGGAATCCAGAAGCTGAAGGGTAAAATAGAAAAGCTAACTAGAGTCCTCCATTCCTCCAACCCCAAGCACCAGCTGACCAGCTACACTGAATCAGCTTTAAAGGTTGTGGCTGGCCTCCAAGCCTTTTCCCCCAGAGTAGACTAGGGCAGAGAAGCTGGTTATCCAGGCAAAACTCTTTTTAAGATTATCTGGGCAGCCTCTAAGGCACTAACCAGTAGGAATGTCTGCAGCCGGCCCTGGCATCACCCTCCCCCCCAGGCAAAACATAAACAGCTGATACACTGAACAGTCTCTGTACATGAAATCAGCGTAGTGAAAGATTCAACATATTGTTTTATGCTCCCATTGCGGAGATGCTCTTCCTTTTTCCTCCCTCATGTAACGAACGCACATATCCCACCAAAACACACTGCCTTTCAGTCTCTGCTTCGGGCTCACTCATTCATTCACTCATCCATTCATCAGATATTTACTGGGTGCTATCATGTACCAGGTACCTGGTTCGGCGCGGACATACAAATGCAGTATGGTCCGTGCCTCCACCGCAGTCTTCCAGTGTCCACAGGGCCAGCATGGCGGCCCAAAGCCAGACCCGGACAGCGGGATCACTGCGCCCTTCTGGGCAGGTAAGCGCGGTGGAAGGGGACTGGCGAATTGCCAAGCCAAAGGTTTCCCGAGAGACAAGGGTGCTGGGACACACTTGGCCAGGTCCGGGCCTGGGGGCAGAACGGGCGCACTCTCCTCGGGGGTGTCGCAGGACGTGGGGGTACAAGGTGATTACTGGGCGCGACTCAGCTAAGGGGTGTCTACCGCCAGTTTGTGGAGACGGTTAGGGTGGATCTGGGGTGACGCCCAAAGGGATGGTTGGTCCCGGGTGTCTGAGCGTTCACGGAGGGTACAACTGATGGGTCAAGAGGAGGTCTGAGGATGAGACCTACCTCAGGGGGTCGGAGCTAGCCCGCAGGGTGGAGCTGAGGAGACCTGGGGGAAGGGCTCCGGGGGAGGGCCGAGGCGCAGCCGGCAGGGTGGTGGGCAGAGGGTCTTCCTCTAGGCGATCTCAGCTCTTCCCGACCCCGGCCTCAGAAAAGGGTTCCTACCTCGTTTCTTGCTTCAGCGTGGTCCTTTGAAGCCGGCAGCTGCTGCTGCTGCGGCAGCGGCGGCGTCCGGTGCCCGCCAAGGGTCGCGCTGCATCCAAGACGGGCCCGCACCCCCCTCCCCTGCAGGCGGGTTGGTAACGCCCGGTCGCCCCTGCAGCTGCGGTGCCGATGGTCCAATCTGGCTCGCTCTCCAGCCGCCCCTCCGGACGGCGCGTTGGTTCGGCCCGCTGGACGCGCGGCGCTCGCCCACGTCCCCGCGCCTGCCGCGATGGGCGCCGCGAGTCACGCGCAGAGCTTTCGCGCTAGGAGAGCGGCGAGGCTGCAGGCGTGGCCACGCCCCCCGTGGCCCCGCCCCGTCCGTTGGGGGCGGGGCGGGACCAAGCGCCGCAGGGGTGCGCTGGAAGCCGGTGACCGCCTCTGGCGCAAGCCTGTTGGCCGGGAAGGCAGGTGCCCTTGGGCGCCCATGTTCGCGTTAAGCAGCGACTGTCAGCCCTGACATCCCAGTAGACCCGCTCAGTGAAAATAGGAAAACAAAATAACAGAACTAGGCCCTGACCTCAGTGGAGACCAGTTGAATCGGAATCGTTGGAGGGCAGAGGTGGTGCCCAAGTGTGGGGGTCGGTGGTGCCTAAGTTTTTATGTTTTTATAAACGTCCCGTGCATAGCCAAATTTAAGAGGCCCTGGTCCCACCCGACAGTGATTCTCTCCATTGGCCTGAACTTCAGTCAGGCATCTCTGCTGGACTAGGCTCCACCTTGGGCTCCCCTCTTTGTCCTTGTAAAATCCTGTTTGGGCAAGAATCCCGCTTAGTCCCTCAAGTGAAAATTGCCGCCCTTGTCGGTTGACCGTTCTTGCTATTTATTACCCTGGACTGCCTTTAACCAGAATTCTCTTGAGTCAGTCTAGCAGGAATATATCCCTCCCCCTGGTGTTTCCTTCCAGTAATTGGTATGGCCTGAATGTTTGTGACCCTCCAAAGTTCAGATAATAAAATCCTATATTAATGGTGACAGCTTAGATGGGGCCTTTGAAATGTGATCAGGGCGTACAAGTGGAGCCCCCATGAACAGGCTCAGAGCTCTTTCAGAAGATGGCACAGTGTTCCCTAGCCCTACCTGCCAGGCGAGAACACAGAAGTCTTCCACTTCCAGCCTGGGGGCTACATTTCTTTTAGTAAGCTACACTGTCAGTGGTGTTTTGTTACAGCAGTCTGAACACACTATAACTATAATTTTCCATCCATGGACTGGATGCCTACCCTGCTCCGTGACTAGAAATCCCCACTTGTCTGTGTTGGGATGAGTTGAATTTAATCTCTCTCTCCCCCATTGCAAAATCACACTACAAAGGTCCAATGTCTGTCTTGGTGGCTGCTTTTTAAAATCTGCCTTACCATCTGCAGCAAGTGTCATTTTTTTTTTTTCTTTTAACCAGAGTTCATGCATTTCATGCTCCTCCTGGCAGACAGGGCCCATGGTAGGGGGAAGGATCTGGCTGAGTCTTTGGGCAAATAATTATGGAAGCCCACCAGGTTCTGCTCCTTGAAAGTGTTATTGACTGATTCTGTGCTCTAGGTACTCACAGCCTTCTTGTGTCATAGTCAAATGAGGAGATAGATGTCATACTATGTAGTACAACACAAGTTAACCTCTCTCTTTGGTAAAATACAACATGAAACTAGTCTAAAGGCCCACACCTCTAATAGAATCACACTGTTTCTGAGGTCCATTAGACAGCACCCAATATTTCATTATTAAAAGGACATCCATGGGCCTCTTCCTGGTGGCACAACGGGTTACTGCACTGCATTATGAAATTCTACAAAGCCACTGCAGCACTAGTTCAACTGCCGGCCAGGGAGCTGACCCACATGGCCTGACAGGCCTCTTCTGACCCACCCACAGCTACCCTCAGCAGTGTACTTTGTCAATCAGCCTGTTCTGCTCCTCACTCCGTCTTTGGTGAATCCTCTCACCTCTGGTCTGTATCCCAGTTCTGTATCCACAAATAAATAAATCTTAAAAAAAATAGATATCCATTTCAAAGTCTTTCACAGGTTTTTTCTGACACTGGAAATCAAAGGCTATATGAAACTACAGAGGCATGAAATAGAATAGTAACTTAGGGAAGCAGCAAGTAGTTCATAATGGGTGAAGCGTAGGGGTGCTGATGGATTGTGAAGGGTCCTATATGTATGTTCAGATGTTTAACTTTTACCTGGGGTTTGTGGGTACTATTATTAAAGCAGGTAGTGACTTGAACAAAGTTGTGCTTTAGAATCTCACTTTTGTGGTTACCAAATTAGAGGAAGATAAAGACTAGTTAGAAGGACATTGCAATTATGACAAGAGGTGAGAGAGTTTGAATTTGGGCGGTGACTGAGGGGGGCAAATAAGAGGAAACATGTTAGAGAGATTTAGGATGTAAAATTTGTAGAATGTAATGATTAATTAAATGTATGGTTGGAGGGTGGCATAAGACAATGAATAGGCTCAGATGACTTCCAGGGCCTCCAAATGCTGAGGCTTCTCCACAACTCTTTGAATATAGAAAATTTGAGGCAAGGGTTGCAGGGAAATGTTGAGGCTAGGAAAATGCTCCCTTGTCTGTTTCCGGCAGTTGGTCATTAGGGTTGAAAAAGTATAAGATGAGCCAGACGGTCCTGTGAGTTCTCCCTGTTCTTGAGAGGTTGTAGATGAAGAACAAATGTAAACCTGGCCTATGTAAATTGCAATTGTGTCTGTGTTTTTCTACAGCAACTAGCTATTCAGTCTTCACTGAACCCAACTTCCAAAAGCCCATCAAAATGCTCTCTCCTGGACTGCAACAGTAACCTGTCCGTCTCTCTCATTCTCTCTCTATGGTTTAGGTACCTTGGTTCGCTTATCTTCATATTGAAAACAAATCAAGGTCACTCTAAAATCAAGACCTCAGAAAGTAAAAAATATAAATAAACAGTAAATAAAATCACAGCCCCACTAATTGAAATTCTGTGAGTTTGATCACTTTCCCTTCCAACTTTGGGGGTGGCTTTTTATTTCTATGATTTTTTATCTCTTATTCTCATCACTTAGTTTTTCAGTGTTCTAGTTTCAAGAGAGAGAAGTGATATTGAGTTATGAATCTACTCTTGGCTACTTATGGTTAGGGGTAGTAGGCAAACATGGAATACCCAGACTTACCGCTCATCAAGAACTGTGGAGGTAGAGTCAGTAATCTTATGAAGTTAGTGCCCAATATCAGAGAAGAAGCCATTAAATCAATGCGATTACTTGATAAACCTGTGCCTGCATCTTCTGTGGTCAATACAGGAGTCCTTTGTTTCTAGCTTTACAATATATCCTTTATTCACCTACTTATTTCTCCAGATTGAGGATGCTGCCATCTCTTGCTTTCCATCTTAAGTCAGCCACCACCATGACAGGACAACTTTGATTGCCCCTACATAGTGACATGTGAAATGTCGTTTCTGATGCCACCTTTGATACTCAATTGTCCATATGAACAACCTTTTAAAACTGGCTTTAAAGGCCCTGCTTATTACCCCTGCTCCGACCATCTCTTGCACCATGTTTCATCCACATTCGACTTTTTTTCCCTCTTTTTTAAAGCTTTATTTATTTATGCATACAAGAACTGGGGCACAGGCCAGAGGTGTGGGGGAGAGAATTTAACAGAGACAGAGTGGGAAGAATAGGCAGATCTACTGATATACACTGCTGAGGGGAGCAGCAGGTGAGAAAGGAGAGGCCTGCCATGCCATGTGAGTCAGTTCCCTAGCAAAGAATCAAACTTGTGCTGCAGTGGCTGTGGACAGCATTACAGTAATGCACTTTAACCCCCTGTACCATCAGGGAGTGCCCTCAACTCTTTTTTCTTATACACAAAGCTTGCTCCTCTTTTAGGGACTTTACATTATCTATTGGCTCCACCTGGAAGTCTTTCCATCAGATTTTTTCAGATTTTTAAAAGAGTTATTAAAAAAAGATTTATTTTATTTATTTATGAATATAAGAATTGGGATATAGGCCAGAAGTTTGTGTGTGTGTGTGTGGGGGGGGTTGCTGAGAGTGGTCACCACCAGAGACAGATTAGAGAGTAGAACAGGCAGATCTACTGAGATACACTGCTGAGGGGAGCACTGGTTCGAGACAGGAGAGGTCTGCTGCACCATTGGGTCAGCTCCCTGGCTGGGGATTGGAACTCATGCTGCAGTTGATAGCTTGATAATGCTGAGACTTTAACACCTGGGCCACCAGGGAGGCTCCTCTATCAGATTTTTTTTTGCAGGGCTAGATCCTTGTAGTCATTTAGGTCTCATTTCACATGTTACTTCCTCTTCAGAAAACCTTTTTCTGACTACTAAATATGAAATAGTCCCTCCCCACCCTACACAGATACTTAGAGTGAATGTAGCTTTTGCAGTATTTTCATGGAACTTACCTGGATGATCTTGTTTACTTTTCTTTATCACTATCTCACCTGCTAGAAAGTAAACTCTGTGATAGTAGAAACCTTTTGATTTTTTTTTTTTTTTTTGATGTAGAAGACCTGGGGTATAGGCCAGAGGTAAGGGGCAGGATGGTGGGGAGTGAGAGGATTCACCAGAGCCAGTGTGGGGAACAGAACAGGCAGATGTACTGAAATACACGGCTAAGGGGAGTGGTGGGCACGTAACTAGAGAGGTCTGGTGGGCCATCTGTGTTAGCTCCCTGGCTGGGGATCAAACTGAGGCTGTAGAGGTGATAGTGCTGAGAATTAACTCCTAAGCCACCAGGGAGGCCCTGAAACCTTTTTGATTTTTGTCTGTCACTATCTCCAGCCTCTAGAACAGTGCCCAGATCATGGCAGATATTCAACAGATATTTAATGTTTATGAATGAATTTGGAGAAAGAGGGAAGAACGGAGTGGGGAAGGGAGGAGAGAGAAAGTGAGAGAAAGACTATATCACTGGAACTTTGATGGAATGGTATGAATGGTGTTTGTGGGATAGGGATGAATAGACCATGTCACTTTCTCTTCCATTCTTTAAGCCACTCTGAGAGGCTGGACTTCATTAATTTTCTGGTCATTTTAGATGGCAACTGGTACTTGTCATTTTTAAGTTCCACTTTGATTATTAAGATGTTTAGCCAAATGAAGTAATTTTTAAACTTCAACTTCAAACTTTAAAACTTCACCATATTGCAGATGAATAGCTATGTTCAGTGGGAAAAGGGGTGGGGCTTAGATATGTGTCCCTTTTCTTACCTTTTCTCCCTTCTCCAATTCGCTAACCTCTTTCTGCAGGGCTTGACAGAGAGAAGAGAAACGAGATGAGGAAGATTCTTATTTGAATAATACTGTCAAAAACTACCAGGTACCTAAAACTGACTGAAGGATCCCTTCTGTAGTTTTCTCAAAGATTCCCTCTCTGTTGGTGGAGACATCTCTCCTACACCTTAGATATTTTAATGTGGATGAATTTAGCTCCTCTAGCTGGTCATTTGTAATTCCTTTAGAAATCACCAGGCATAAAAAACAAAACAAAAACAAAAACACCAGTTTTACTGAAGTATAATTTACATGAAATACACAGATTTTTAACTATACAGCCTAAGTTTTGATGAATGTTTCCACCCACATAATCACCTCCAAAATCAAGATAGCAAATTTACTCTACATCCTTTTAGGGATAATCAACCCCACTCTTAGGCAACCTTCTATCTAATTAGAAATTTTTTGGCATTTGACATCTTATCTCCTGCTTCCTCCTACTATAATCTCTTCAGCCTTTTCAGTGGTCTCTCTGGCAAGGTAAAGAAATCCTAGCTATGTCTCTTGCATGGCCAAATCTAGTCTCTGGGCACACCCATTCGTCCCTTGTTCTGAGAGAAATGGGAACAATCGCCAATTTCACCACAGCCACCTCTTCTTGCTCTGCCATAAAAAGTTTATCTTTTCTGACTTTCCAGGAATTAGTCCTCTGTGTCCCCCAAACACATTTATCATGGCACTCAATCCCCAAATAATTTCCTACTCTTTAACTAACTGGGGGCGAGATTCTAAGTCCATTAGCAATTCTCATCCCTTTCTAATGTCTGAATATTTGGCCCCTTTATCAAGGTGGGTGAGGTGATTAAGAGTTGCACACTGGTATTTCACAGCCCCGTTTGTGTAAAGTCATCTCATGCTTTGGAATGTGGAACCTATTGTTTTGAATCCTCAGCAGAGATTGAGACTCAAACCTCCCCAGGATGCACACAAACTACAGGAGAGGGTGCCAATGTTCAGGAGCTTTGGGTGACATTAATGGTCCAAGATGCTTTTTATAATCCTTTAGAAAAGAGATGATGAATGACCATGTTTCATGAAAGATGCCCCAAATCAGAAGACAGAACCAGATGCTGACAGTTATTTTGAAAGGACAGGGTAAGATGCAATTCAGGGCAGATAAAAGGCGGGACTCACTTGTTTACCCATTCATTGAAAAACATTAATAATCTAAGTGTTAGCACTCTGTTGGGTGATAAGAATACAAAAAAGAAACAAAGTTTTTGTCTTCAAGATCTCAACAATCTGTAACAGAGAGACAGAAGTAAACCACAGAGAATGTAGGCATATGAGTGAAAATACACCCAAATCTTGGGGGATGATAAGAGCCATGTCAGTGTGGATTCATATAGGGAGGAGGCACTGAACTCAAGAATAGAGGGTTGAGTGACAGTGAAAACTCCCAGAGGAAGGGGCCAAAGCTGAGAGTGAAGAGCAGAGAGACATTAGCTAGACACAGAAAGGATTTGTATTCTAAGAGGATAAGATGGGAAGAATCAAGGCATTGAGGCTTCTGAAGATAATGGGACCTTGAGGAATTATAAATAGTAATTGTAAATAGAATCAGAATTAGTAATCATAAGTAGTAAATAGAACTGCAAATAGAAGCGAGGGTGTCTGCAGTAGAAAGTGGTGTTGAAGATGGAGCAGTAGACACCACCCGGATAGGGAAGCTATGACGTGTCATCAAAGGATTTTAGGCTGACATTGTTGGATTTGTGCTGTTGAAAGACCATTCTCTGTGGTGTGGATAATGGATTAGAAAGAAGCTGATTCACAGGCGGAGACCAAAGAGAAGGATGTTATTGTAATCTAAGCAAGAAACAATGAAAAACAAAATGGGACTGGGGACAGGGAGGGAGGGAAAGATTTGAAGACATTTCTAAGACAAAGTTCATGCAATTTGGTAACTGAATAAATTGGATTAAGGAACCAGGTAGGTCTCTGGTTCGAGTGGTGGTACTGTTTAGAGAAACCAGAGAAATCAGCAGAGGAGCAGACTTTAATATTCTTTCATTTGTTCACTTATGCAACAGACACTACTAAAGGCCCATTAACTGCAATGAATGGACAAGTAAATCCATGACTACTGTACCCTTTGACAAGTGTTGCTGACAAGAGTCATGCATAAGGGACCAAGGCACAAAGAGGACAAGGGCAGGCATCCTACGGAGGAAATAAGGCAAGCTGTTGTGGAAAGTGGAAAATGGTGGCGACAAGGTGTAACTGAGGTAAATTTCACATAGCATAAAATTAAAAATAATTCACTGCCATTTGGTCTAATCACAATGTTGTTAAATCTTCACCCTGATCTGGTTCCAACTATTCTGAATTTTGAAGGATGACTAAGCGCTTGCTAGATAAAGAAGGGAGTAAGGGAAAGCATTTTAGGATGTAACAATAGCATGTTTGATGACATGAAGACTAGAAGTAGCATGAATCGAGTAAATGCACTGGGAATCTGCATAGGGAGTAAGTGCCCACAGGAGTAGGAGAAGACTAGAAAGGGCCTAATAATAAAATGCCCAGATTTTAGCTTGGTCCACAAGTCATGGGAAGTCCTTAGAGGATGCTAACCTGGAGCCTGACACCATTGAGTTTGACTTTGAGGAAGATTACTCTAGAAATAATAACGGTGATGTGTTATATAAGGAAAGACCAAGCAGGTGAGTTGGAAGATTTTATGTAGTAATCAAGGTAAGAGAGGATTTATGTCTGAACAAAGACAGTGGTAGCAATAATGGAGAGAATAGAAAAAAAGGGCATAATAAAGATGTAGAATTTATGTTTCTTAATGACTCACTGGACGTCAGTCTGGAGGAACAGTATAGGATGATTCCCATCCTTCTGCCTGGGAGACTAGTATGATGGTGATGGTATCCTGGGTGACATTTTGTTGGAAAATGCTTAATGTAGGTTGGTGGGTTCAGCGTGAACCCCCAAAACTCAACTTAAGTGAAGGGTCTCAGGGTCAGCTTAATATCTGGATCTGTAGCTAAGAAAAGAGATCTGGCAACAAGAGGGTTTACAGAATCTTTTTTTCTGTTAGTAAATGAACTTATGCGTTTGGATAAAGTTTAGGAAAATGTACAAAGGAAGATGAAGAGGGAACCTAGGGCTGAACTCTGGAAACTAATTTTTAAAGTGTGCAAAGAGGATGGAGGATAGAACTATATGGGTAAAGATGTGGTCATACTTAGCCTAAGATAGAGTTTGGCGGCAGGAGGTATAATGGTCTAATTTGAAAAGGGAGGGTGGGAGGGCCCATGGGATAATTTTGCTTGAATTAAGTTACTGTCACTGGGGCCCCAACAAACAACACAAATATCTCCACTCCAAAATAAGTCATTTATTAATTGCATAAACTTCAGAGACAATTTCCCCATGTACATACCACTTCATCTCAATGTTATAGCATTAAGACAAATGTTCACCAGTTATGGCTTATGTGCCCTCAAGAAAAGATCTCTACAAAGCCCCTTAGTCTTCTCCTCCCAGTTCAGAGGCCCGAAAAGGTGTCAGTTCTTGCGTAAAAGGGGTCAAGAGAGGACAAGACGGCAAAATCTTGAGTTATTCTATCAAGTCAGAGAACACCTTTACTTTGGAGGTTCAGAAACTCTCCTTCAGGTTCTTGTGGCCATCTTTTCATACCTGCCTCCTCCTTTTACTAGCCCTGGGGCCAGCAAAAGACTCACCTTGATTATCCCAGATAAACCTGACAGGGGTATCAGGTGGGAATATATTTGTTTGGGGCCCTGGCAAGATTTATAAGGATAAGATTCTTGGGTCCTATTGTCTTTTCCCTCCCCCATGTCTCTCTGGTCTTCCTTACCCACTACTCCCACACTTGCTTGTCTTAGAAAGGTTTGTGAAAGGGAGGCCTGATCTTGCTTTCTTGAAATGCCCCCAATCGGCGTCTGGGGCTCTTTCCCAGCCTTACCGCTTGCTGGAGCACAGCCCTGGAGAGAATGAAATCTGCATCCAGGGAGTGAGGGTGGAGGAGCATGTAGCCGCTGTGGCCCCGGACCTTGTCCTGTAGCCCCTCCTTACTAAATTGGCTGAATATGAGGGTGCTAAAACAATGACTAACTCCTTTGGAATTTCCCTAAAAGCTTCTACCGGTAACGGTAACGTTTTTCTTGGGCCTGGACCTCACTGTCTTGCCGGAAGTGATGAGGGCCCCAAAGCCATGTTTGTGGGAGAATGCATAGGCAGAACGTCGAGCACTCGCTTTCACTTTGGACCAGATTGGGGGCCGTGGCGGTTTCACACATTGCTGAATTCTATCAATAACCTATAGCCAGAGTAGGAGGGAAAGGGTTTTTATCCACAGAGGCAAAGGCATAAAGGAACAATACTTATATCTGGGTCGACCCCCCCTTCAACTTACCTTTCCCATGCTGAAAGGCCAGAGCAGTAATCTGAGAAGGTGCCACCAGATCACAGGCAGGATACAGAGGACCACACTGAGGACAAGGCTCAGCCACATTTGTGGTGTGGTCAGAGAGTTCCTGGTCACACCTGGAAACCATGAGCCCCAAGGGAAAGGGTTGAACTAGTGCCAGAAGAAGGTGGTGCTCAGGGGAAGGGATGTCAGGCAGAACTTAGGTCTCTTTCTCTCAACCAAGGGAGAAAGTTGTTGATTTGGAGGCAATTTAGTCTCTTGAGAAATGATCTAAATGTGAAAGAACTCAGGGAGGGTGCTTTGTGCAGCAGGGCAGGAGAGGTGAGCCAGGAAACAGGAATCCCAGAACAATGGCTGGAGGGTCAAATGGGCTGGAGGGAAAGCAAGAGAAAGCCGAGGCATGATAGGTGGTGGGAGCCAGCTTACTTCCACATGTCTCTTCTCTCTGTGTTTTGCCCTCACCAGAGTGGAGATAAGAGAGGGAAGTTAACACAGGAGGCAGTGGAAGGAATGATGGACCAGGACGAGGGAACCTCTTTTGAGTCATTTGATTTTTAAAGACTTTCAGTACCTAGAATAGCATTAATAATTTTTTGTCCTGCCTGCTGCATAGGATGTCTATAAAGATCAAATTAGATAAGAAATTTGAAAATATCTTAGAAATGCTGATAAGGCAAAGCATTTCCACTAGTTAGACCTTGAGTCCTTTCAGGCAGAAATCATGTCTTCCTCCTATCTATATTCACAGAGCCTAGCATGTAGAATTAGTGCTCATAAGACATTTATCAAAGGACTGTACTTGGTTCACACTCCCTGACCCATTGTCACACACTGGACAAAGTCTTACCTAGGAAATTGAAGACGCTGGGCAACATTAGGCACAAGCTTTCACTGTACAGGAAGAACAAGATGCAAAAGTAGAAACCCAGGCTCCCCCAGATAAAGAAGTGGCTTATCACCGTCCAGTAGGTTGTGTCCAAGGCAATCTGAAAAGCACCTTCTTACGTGTAACATTCTATGCCTGAGACTTACCAGCTACCCCCCTTCTCCAATTTCCTAATGAAGGACTCTCGCTCCCCACCTTCCCTTCTCCTCTTCCCCCGCCACTCTTCCAGACTGGCTCAGGACCCCAGTTCCCTTTCGCCTTCCCCCACTGGCCATACCTGCATTGTGACCACTGTGAGCAAGGAGGTCTGCACAACCAGGGAGAAGGACTGGTAATCAGAGACTTCTCTTCCATCACTTCGCACTGAGTCATAAAAGGTCCCCATGGGGATAAAGAATAGCACCAAAGAACTGTAGATCCCATGAGCTAAGCACTTTACAAATTTCTTCTTGTTGAAGTAGAGGTTGTGTTGGCCTGGCTCATAGAGCTCTGGGAAACGTAGGCTCCATGTTTCATTCACATCCTGGAAGCACCAGAGGGTAAGGAAGAAGGCTCAGGGTCTCTCCATGGGAGGTCTCATCTCCATCAGAGTACAGGCTTCTCCCTCACTGAGTCTGCTGCCCAGCTACCTAGGAGCTTCCTCATGGATTACTTGAGAAGCAGAACCAGAGAATAGTCTCCTGAAACTACACAGACCTTTCCTGACAGTCCTATTCTTTAGGCAAGGATAGAGGTAGGGGAGAAAGCTAGGAGAAAGTCAGGATGGTGGGAAGGACCTGGAGCCAGTGCGGAGTGGGAGTTAAGAACAGGGGCGATTATTGGGTAGTTGGGAGAGAGGACTGAACCTTGGAATGGGGGAGACAACCAGGACATGAAGCCCTAGTTTTAAGTGTTCCTTTGGTTGAATATTCTTTGTGTCAAAGGCCAGTGTAAGGAAAGGGGGAATCCAATGGGATCACTTAATTCCTTAGAGATATTCATGTTCTGTGGCATTCTTCCCCTTTCCACAGCTAATGGTGAACTCAAGTGAGAGGATTCTCTATATGTATGACACTGGATCATCTTTACCTCTTAACTCAGAAATGCTAAATGACAAAGTTTAGGACTTTTTTTTTTGAGAGTTTGTACAGCCCTAGAGTTAGACCATTGAAGTTGGATAAGACTATTAAGCTTATCCTTCTTGCTGCGCTGAAGCTGGCAGCTACTTAATGGTGAATCTGCCTTCTGATCTTGATGGAGACAAGGGACCATCACCCCATAATGTCCTCTTTCAGCTACTTTATTCCTCATTGGAAGTTCCTTTTCTGTGACCAGGACTGGAGGTTGGGGTAGAGGAAGAGGGAGAGATCGAACACCAGGACCCTCAGTGCTCAGGGAATTTTTGACAGGAAGTATCCCCTCTGACTCAAGGTATCACACCCATCCTCCCATGCTTGGCCCTCAGGGCTCTTGCCTCGGTCTTCTTGCATTGCCCTATTCATTATTTCTGTGTGGGCCTCTGCTTCTTGAAGCCTCTTGTCTTACTGAGCCTGCCCCCGTAACTTTATTTCCTTTAACTACTTTTTCCATACTCAATTTACTCTTAGCACAATCTCTATGTTTCTCTCTATAAAGATGAAACTGATTCAGGATAACTTAGATTTCTAAAATTAATGATTATTCTCTGGGGAGGGTTCTTTACTTTATCCCATGATACCTTTCCAAGTGATAAGCTCCCTCCCTTGCTCCAGAAATTATTCAATCTACACTTGATCTTGTAAAGCTCAGATCTTGCTGTCTCCTCACTCCTGCAAATACTCATCAAGGGCCCAGAGGCTTCAAGTCCTGACAAACAGGTTTACTGCTGGTCTTACCTGATCAAACAGACTCAAGCCCAGGACAGGGAGGGCAGTGTAGACCAGGTTGTAGAAAGCGATAAACCAGGTATCATAAATTGTCTGGAAGAATACCCAGGAGATATCTTAGACTCCTCTCTTCCCTAAAGTTTCAGTTCTATTTCCTAGGTCCAAGAGATCCCTCTCTGCCCCCACCTACCCACTACTTAAACCTAGAGCAGGACTTATATTTCAGAAATCTTAACTGAAAAGGCTGACTCCACTACCTATTTGCTTGTGCTCTATTTAGAACCCTGGGTCCCAGGCTGGGGCAAAGCCACGTTAAGCTTATTTGTGGCAATCCTACAAGGCTGATTTGAACCAACCCTACTGTGAGCTGCACTACCCCTCCCTGCGCAGAAGGGCCCAGAGCGACTGCTAGGGAAAGCCACCTCTACCCCTGTACTGGCAAGCAAGCCTCTGGCCCTTTATCTGCTTAATGGCTTTTGGACAGTGCTTGCATAGCACTGGACATTTTTCAACTGTGGCAGCTGAACAGACGGAGCTGATTATTCCATCGTGGGCCTAGAAGGGCTTCCTCCCTTTCTAGCCACAAGGGGTCAGCAGCAATACATACATCAGACACAACCTCGCACAAGCCAACCTGGCTTTGCTACAAGGCAGATGCCTACTTCCGAGGCCGTTTCTCTTGGGAATCCTCACAAGACTCCGGAAAAGCTTCTCAGAGGAAAAGAGGCTCTTCTTAGAACATACAACTCTAGGTGTCACCTCTCCCAACTAACACGGGAGGGATTTCATATTCAAATAATGGAATTAATTCAGTAGAGGACAGTTACAGGTTTTGAGATAGGTGAGTTGTAGGGTCAGGAGGGATAAAGAAACTATGTTTCCAAGTCTGACTACAGGTGAACTCCATAACCAGGCTGCCTGTTGAGGTCCAGAGGCCCTTGAGTATAGTCTGTTTCTTAAAGAATTCTTCCAAACAGCTGCCCCCAACTCCCATGTTTGGATACCATAGCTCTAAGGGGAAATTGTCTTAGGGAAGAGCTTGCAGGTAGGAGTGAGTGCTATGTCGGAACCAGGCTAGGAAAACCACTGTTTGGAAGTCTAGAGTTACTTACAGGGCTGGGAGATGGGAGCAGAATGGGCCAGAAGCTTTATGGGTGGGTGGGCAATATGCCATACACTGATGGGTCTCTACAGGAGAAAAAGGGTCTCCTCAGACCCTGCTTGACTACAGTGTCACCTGACCTCCTACCTGTGCAGAGAACCCGCTGTAGAAGCCATACCAGACATGTGTCAGGGTGAAGGTAAAGTTTTTGTAAAAGAAGTAGCTGAGAAATTTGCACATGCGGATATAGGACCAGCGGCCGTGCACCAAGAGTAGACGCTGAAGATAGTGGAACTGAGAGAAGGCGTAGTCGCTGCTGAGCATGGCCTGCATTCCTTCCTGGCCAAAGATGCCAACGCCAATGTGGGCAGCTGCAAAGAAACCCCAGAAGCTTTTCAGCCACAGAGCTTGTGTGCTCAGCTCCTAGCTTAAGTATAAAAGGGAAACTGAGGACATGTTGTACAAAACCCTTATTTTGTATTTGGGAAACACTAGTGGGCCCAGCTCAAAAAGGTACCTACTTAATGGAGCCTCTTCTCCTTAGTGGATTACCTCTACCCTGTTCATCTGCATGGGCTCTATTAGGCTAGTTGTAGGCAGCTCTACTACTGCCTGTTAGCAGGCCTATTTCCCAGGCGCCCTAGGCGACAAAGGTAGTAGGAGTCTCGAAGATAACTGTTCCTGAGTTGTCACTGAGAATGTCTGGCATGCTAGGACTAGAAAGTTGTCCCAGGGGGCCTCTGCATTTACTGCAGCCATCGGGGTGCTTCCCTACTGTCCAGATGATGTGCTTGCTATCATCTTCAAGCCATTTAAGTCAAAGATGCAGGGTAGATGTTAATCTAGCAAAATATTTAACTACCTAAGTTTACCTAAGAAATCAGAGTCCAACAGTTGGTAGAAATAACTGATGTATATACTTCACTAATGAGAAATAAATCTTCAGGAGGCCTACGATGACTTTTTCTGAATAAAGCAAGGATTATATCTGACAGAATATAAGACTAAAGTTCCTAAATATTTGAATTAGTCTTTTGTAGTGTAGGCCAAATTCACTGATCTTCTGATATATGCTTAGTGAAATAAATGAAACCTCTTAGAAATCAAAGAAGGCCTAGAAACTGGGAGAGAGAGAAAGTGTTTCTTAGTATTGAAGCCAAGGCTGGAATATCTGCTAGTGTCTCCTGTATGGGAAGAGAGAATGGACTAGAGATCATCTAGATGTCTGTACCTCAGAGTAGCAGTTTCTGGGGGATAACAGCATTCAGCTGAAATTAAAACCAGTGAGTTCTAGCCATTTGCTTTTCTCAGTCAGTTAGTTAAATCAGTTAGTGTCTTCCAGTCAGGGTTGTGAGGTCAGCTCCTGGGGATATGGCACAGGCCTCTCTGCATTAGGCCTGACAGCTGCTTCCCTGTTGGACAGCCTGTCTCCTAGCTAACACTGCTCAGGCCCAAGGCCTTCAGAAAAGGCACAGATTGTGACTTCTGTCCATGGATCCTCTCTGTGGGCTTTGACGACATCTCAGAAAGATGGTGTGGTACTCACACAGCCTGTTCTGTGAAAATATGCATGTGCTCTTGTGGGAGTCAGGTGTGTCTCAGTGTGTGTGAGTGTTTAGTGCATGAATCTGAACTTGTGTGCTTGTCTATGGATAAGGGCTGCTATGGGCTAATGCATGCATGTGTGAATAGGAAGAGAGGAGCAGGAATGGAGTTGCAAAGACAGTATACATGCACAATACATGTGATATGCAGGAGCGCAAGCCAGCAACCCAGCGCCACGTGGAGGAAGGACAGGGCAAGCCCATGGCTGGGGCTTCTGCCCCCCCTCACATGCCTTTGATCATGCCGACGTCATTGGCCCCATCCCCGATGGCCAGTGTCACCACATTCTTGTACCTCTTCACCATCTCTACCACCTGGGCCTTCTGAAGAGGTGTCATCCGGCAGCAGATCACCCCCTTGCACATGCATGCCGTTCGAAGCAGCTCCAACTCCAGGTTCCCTTCTAGAGCATAGGCCTGTAGCACCAGGACACAAGCATGCTTCAGGTTGCCCAGGAAGGCACTCAAGACCACCTTCCCGGGCCCTTCTCCACCTCTCCATATTCTCCTGCACTGCGCAGGTCAGGCATCACTCTTCCCAAGGTGTGCCACCCCAAGGGGGGCCAGTCGGTTCTAGGCACTCTCACATTTGACCATGTCTCAGTGGGGAACTGGTCAGAGTTTCTCACTGGGTCAAAACAGTTGGCTGGGCTACAAGTCCAAGGGACATTTTGGGAACCCTGGTTATGCTTGCTTCTACCATCTCCATAAGCGCAAGACCACAACAACAGTAAAGAATTTGGATAAGGGAGGAACGTGCCCTGGGCTTCTCTTTCCTCAATTGTTCCTGAGTGGAGAAGACTGGGGAAAGGTGTCTGTCACCAGAAGGGTGGGGGAGTAGGCTGACTCATGGAATAGGTAGGGAAGGGGTCTTGACATTTCCCTGGAGAAGGATGGGCTTAGGAAAAGTGTTCTTTGGATGAAGAGAACAGTTACAACTCTGTGTTGCCCACCAGACTGTAGCCATTGATGATCAAGCCGTAGCTGCCACTGGGTACCTCCTCGGGTATTGTGAAGTGTGTTCTGGGATTTGTGGCGAGGAAACTGTTTACTGGGTCTGATTTCAGTAGAGAGTTGGGGTTCATCTTGTACCTTGCTGATCTGAAAGCCAAAAGTCAGGGTTAGCCTGAACTGAAAGCCAGAGGTTAGGAAAGGAAATGCATCCCAGAGGGAAGTAGGCAAGGTGGGCATAGGGCCTCTGCAAAGTCCAGCTAGGACCTCACACTCAGCTGCCTTCAGGACTGCCACTGCCTCAAGCCTCTGATCATCCACACACCACTTCTCTCCCCCACACTCCAACTCCTTGAACCTAACACTTCTTCATGAAAGTCTCCCAACTATTTTAGGTTTTTTGTTTTCTCTCCATCATTTCTTCTCTGTTCTTTCTGGTAGTGTGGAATCCATATTGGATGAAGAGATGGGTGAGAAATCTTGGGTCCAGGAACTGGCTGTGGCATCTCTCCCATCTATACCTGAGTTCTTGCCAAATAGTTTCATTATCATTGCCTTCCACGATGAAGAGCCCATCCATTTCATCCTTAAATACGTTACAGGCATAGGCAATGTTCACAGCAGTCTCTGCAGGAAAGGGGGCACACAGATTGCATTTGGGCTGGTACAAGGTATTCACAGGTACACAGGCATTAACAGTAGGCTTTGGCGCTCATTTGTCCACATTTGTCATGAATGCAGTCAAAGTACATTTTCATGACTAGTGGACACGATAGTCAAATGTCCACAGGAGACTTCTACTGGGCACAGACTTGCAAGTTACTATAAAATACCAGTATCAAGGTCTCCCTAATGGTTCAGGGGTTAAGTCTCAGCACTATGATGGCTATCTGCAGCCACTGCAGCACGAGTTTCAATCCCATGGGGGGGGGGTGTGTGTGTGACCCACACAGCACAGCAGACCTCGCCTGTCTCACTTGCTACTCCCCTCAGCAGTGTATTTCAGTAGATCTGCCTGTTCTGCTCCCCACTCTGTCTCTGGTGAATCCTCTCACCCCCTGCACCTCTGATCTGTACCCTGTTCTTATATGCATAAATAAATTTTTAAAACTCTTCAAAAAATTAAAAAAAAAAAACAAATGTTAGAGAGTATGTAGAGAAAAAAGAATGCCCTAACACTGCTGGTGGGAATGCAAACTGGTCCAACCACTATAGAAGGCTGTGTGGAGGTCCCTCAGATTATTAAATAAGGAGCTTCCATATGATCCAGCAATTTTACTCCTCGAAATCTACCCAAAGGACACAAGAACATTAATTAAAAAGGATACCTACACCCCTATGTTTATTGCAGCACTATTTACAATAGGTAAGATATGGAAACAACCCAAATGCCCAAAAAAGATGACTGGATCAAGATGTGGTACATATACACAATGGAATAATACCATTCAGCAATTAAAAAAGATAAACTCTTGCCATTCACAGCAACATGAATGGAGCTGGATGGGGTTATGCTCAGTGAAATAAGCCAGAAAGAAAAAGAAAAATATTGGATGGTTTCAGTTATAGGAGTAATGTTGGGGAACCAAATAAGGGATCAGGGAAAAAATAATTTAATAAATTAAAAGACAAAATTAATCAGAGACACTCTGTAGAGGAGGGGAGGGAAGAACACAAGGGACTATGGTGATGGTGCACAGGTGAATCGGTGGTGGGAATTTTATGGGAACTACACCTGTGAGGAGAAAGCATACGCTGTACAAAAGGAAAGAATGATGTATGTGTGTGTATGAATGTTTGTCCACATAAAGTAAAATAAATTAAAAAAAGAAAAAATTGAAAAACAATTCAGAGGAGAGATAGCAACTGGTATAGAAAATACCTTAGAGGAAGGCTTTGATGAATGAGACTTGATGAGTAAGACTTGTTTAGGGCAAGGGCAAAATATTTAAAATGGGAAGCAACCAAATAGTGGCCCTAAAGTGGGAATGGCTTTGTCTGGGACATACTGGCCATGTACAGTCAGATAATGGCCATATTAGCGTGGAGATCAGGATGTGTAGATAGCATCAGATAACTAGGTCCTAATGATCAGAGAGAGGAGTTCGACTTGACCACAGAGTCGCTACAGGGACCCGAGCAGAGGAGAGTGTCACAAAAGTATTATATTTTAGGAAGCGGAAATTGATGTATGTAGGCTATGCTGAAGTAAGTAAGACCATGAGACAGAGGGATCAGCTCAGACCTTGTTGCAGAAATGAAGGCAAAAGGTTGAACCAGGGTAGTAGCATAGTCAAGAGGATTTTCAGAACTGATGAGCCTTGGAGAGAGAATGAATCTTTGGAACAACAGAGAGGGTAGAGTCAAATTCAGCTCTAGAGTTTTTAGTTTGTGAGTTCCTGGATAAAACAGGTCATATCTGAGTGATTCATTTCTGTGTCCTGAATGACTACCATTGTGTGGTTGGCAAATTGTATTCAATAATGGGAGTGAATGTGTCCTGTAAGGACTTGAGCTGATTTATATTATAAAGCATTTGTCAAATAAGTGAGAACAAAGAAAAAGAAAAATGGCTAAGGTAGGCAGGGAGAGGGTTAATCAGGTGAGGAACTCCACTTTACCTTGCTTATCTCCGGTTAAAATCCATGTTTTAATTTTGGCTTTGCTCAGAGTTGTAATTGTCTGAGGTACTTGATCCTGCAGCTTGTCTTCTATGGCCGTGGCCCCTAACAGCTTCAAACAGAAATATGAGTGAGGAAAAGGGAGAGGGTCACAGCATTTCGTGCCACCTAACAACTTACCTTTCACCTCAGCATCCTCTTTAGGAAGCTGGCTCTGTCCTGGCATGAGGACCCCTCACAGTATAAAACAGAGTATGCTCTGCCTCTCAATACAAACAGCTTTTCCATCACACACTGAAGTCAAATTTGGAGACAGAATGTTAGCGACTAGAGCAGGAAAAGTCCTGCCCCAGTCATATATCAAGCCGTGTGCCACTTCTACACTTGATCTTAGTCAAAAGGCCGAGAAGTGATCATATACTACTTCTAGATCATATTTCCCAATACATTTGCACTTTTTCCTTGCTTCATAGCACACTTCCTGGTTTTAGTCTCCAAAAATGGTGGGTCCCAGAAAAGGACTCTCCCTCCACTCCCCACTCTAGGTTTACTTCCAATGCTGCAAGACTTGGGTCAACTTAAATTGTATGCACTGAAGTTTCCAAGGCCTCTTCCCACACCAGATTAAAAGCATCCTGGGCCTAACACCATACTTTCTCGATGATGCCTAATAGTACCAGCCACAGTGACGGACACCTGAAATGAGTCTGAGGAGCTGGCAGGTGGATGAACTATGGCCTGAACTATGAACTATGGCGTCTGCAAGGGCAGCCTGCAAATACTAACCACAGAACTGACTATACAACAGATGTGAGACCGTTGGGGTCTCTAAATCTTATTTGTCATCAGTAATTCCTCCTGTTCTAGCCATATCAGTCTATATCAATCTGATAAAAAAAAAACCTTGGAGTCATCCTTCACTTCTCTTTTTATCATATCCTATGAGCTAATCCAGCAGCAACTTCTGTTGGCTCTACTATTTATGTGTGTATTTATGTTTCTTTTCTTTATTTTTGGCTCTACTTTTAAAGATCACCAGAATATGAAGTTTCCTCATTACTTCCATGCTTCTGTCTGGCCTAAGCCACCATTATCTCTCACCTGTACTACAACAACTACTACAACCTTCTATACTGGTCACCTTAGGTCTACACTTGTTCCCCTTCAGTAAGTCTCAACACAGCAGCCAAATGATAATTTTAAAAGCTATCCCTTCATTTATTTCTCTGGTTGAACTCTTTAGTGGTTTTCCAAATCTCACTACAAGTCCTTATAGTGGCCTTTTATTCTCTCCTCCTTGTTGATATTGTGCCAGACAGTTAGCTGCCTTGCTGCTGAAGTAAAATTAGGTCTGCTTTTGTTTGGGGACCATTCCTTCTGTTTGGAAAGCCAATATTCTGTTTGGAAAGATCTGTATGCTTTGCCATTTTTCTTCAGATGTCTTCTTCACAAGTAAACTCCTTTCTCTCTCACCCTGATATTTCTTAGCTTTCTTTCTGAGTTCGATTTTCTTCCATAGTACTTTCCTAGTAGTATGGGGTACCTAGCATACTAGCTATGGCGTGTCTCACATACTATCTAGCATACTCTATATTGTCTGTTCTGTCTACTTTTAAGTGCTTAGGGTTTACAATAGTGCCAGGCACATAAGAAGCACTTACTAAGTGAATAAATGAATAACTTTGAATTAATAAGAGAATAACTTACCCAGATCCTGATTTCTCCTACACTACTTAGTTTCTGCAAAGCACGTTTGGGACAACAACCATTGTCAAAAAGATAAAATTTATAACCAGTGCATCTTTCGTTATTGAAGGAGCTCAAAGATCCAGGCTATACTGAACTAGCTTGGATTCCATATCAAGTATCTAGTATCTAGAGAAAGTCTAAATCTATTGAAGCCCTGCTCAGTTTGCTAATCACCACCTCCCATTATGGCTTCCTCACACTAACCATCATTTCTCGTTCAACCTCTTCATAGACATTTGATATTTTACTTTCCCGGTTGTCCAAAGACAGGCAGGCCTCACTGTATTTCTTATTCCAGTTCTGGAAGAATGCATCGTCGAGCTCTCGGTAGGCTACCATAAGGGTGCGAAGACCTTCTCTGGCAAAATCCTGGAAGACAGATATATGCACTTAGTGCTCCTGGGCTGGGTTTAGGCTGAGCTAAGAGTGGCAGGCTGACCTCACTGTCTGCAAAATAAGGTATAATTTTAGACTAGTACCAAGCAACTGTTGAGCTTTCTCATCAAAACGGTGCTGTGACCAGAACAGATGGAGCGTGCTTTTAGAGATGAAAAGTTCCAGCTAAAGTTGGGTAGTTTGTAATGTGACCATGACAAAAATTCAGCCTAGATTTCTTTCTTGTAAAATTGAGATAATTTACTCCTATAGAGAGTATAATGAAATCCGAATATGAAAATGAAGGGGGTAATAAAGTAAAAAAGAGCAATAAAAAAAAGTTGTTGGCCCTCCCTGGTGGCGCAGCAGGTTAAAGCACAGCACAAAGAAGCTTAAGCCACTTCCGCATGAGTTCGATTCCCACCTACCCCGGAGGTGACCACATGGCCGGCAGACCTCTCCTGACCCGCCCACTGCTCCCCTCA